>NW_010973368.1:14372756-14717756 GCF_000737465.1 Haliaeetus leucocephalus | reverse complement strand
ATGAGTGATCACATTGTTTTAAATATGCATCACTTAGATTTCTACAGGTGTTTAAAGATTTGCCCCAACATTCCTTTTTTTTCTTTTCTTTTTTTTTCCTTTTATAAAAGAACGTGCACATGGAAAACAGAGATTGTATAATTAAGGCTTCCCTTTGGATGTTAAAATGGATATAATTCACCATAGCTGACAACAGAGAATATTATATCACTGCTAAGAAAAAAACTGCTCAAATTTCTAAAAAAAAAAAAAAAAATTGGCTGGGTGAAATACTGCTTCTAGCCAGGGACCAGAAAACCCTGAAATCCTCCAAACCTTGTTGAATGTGGGGGACTTTGTAAAACATTAAAAAAAATAAAAATCAAAATTAAAAAACATTAAAATCTATTTTTATCCTGCAAAATACATATCTGTAATTTTGTCTTAAAGTATATAAAAAAATAAAAATAAACACCACCTTACAGAGACCCTATTTGCAACATGTGACTTAAAATTAAAGAAGCATTATTAATTATCTTCTTGCTTTATAGTAGAAAAGATATAAAATTAAATAGATAAAATCTGAAGAGAAACCAATGTGCATGTATTGAGGAAAGACAATGAGGCTTCACAGACCGAATAGAACCAATTCCTTTCAAATAAGTGGGAAAGCCCTACAGAGAGAAATAAAAGTGAGGAATGGTGAATTCTGTAACACTTGCCAGACCAATGAGCTTCATCAATTAATCACAGCAAAATAATCACCACCTACATTAAAGAATAATACATGAAAAGGACAGGGCATAGCTTTAACTTATTCAGAAAGGGCTGACTCCCTAATCCCTCTGAGTCTTGACATGTTAACTGGGTAGCGACTAATTAGATGTCAAAAATTCATAAGCACTCTTTAATATTGCATATATCTGCGGCAGACATTTCAATATGAGAGTTGTATACACAGAAGTCACTATAGCATTAAAACACAGCAGGGTGGGAGAAATAAAAGGAAAACAATAAAAACAATGGCCCTTAAAAACCCAAGAGAATGCCTTCTTTGGAAGTGTGTACTTTCTTATTCAGAAAAGGTATCACCTTAATAAGAATTATAGGCAAAGAGGTTTCACTGTTCCATGCTGTGTGGACGAAAAGAGGGAGAAAAGACTGACTTATCAAAGGCACTGGCAGGTAAATAGTAATTTACTATGCATGCACAATGAACATTACACAGTGCCTTGACACAGGGCGATAATGAAAGACATGCTATTGTGGCATCCATCGAGGGAATTTTTTTCTTCATTCTTCCTTCCCCTGTCTCTCTTGAGCAAAGAAGCAGTGATGTTTCCTGGCAGCTGCCTCCTGTTTCAAGCCATTTCACATAATATAGGAAGAACCTGAAGTTTAGTGTATTAAGTGAGTGAGTTAGTTTGCTGGTTTGGTGATATATACATTGCTTGTGCGCGAACTTATATTTCAGATGCAGGAGTCTGTATTTTTATGGAACAAGCCTTTTCCTGTCTGAAGAATTATATGAACCTGATATACAATACAAGGCAGCGAGATTAAAAACAATGCATCACATAATACACTGTTTTATGACTTGCATCCTTTAATTGTAGCTCTCAGGAATAAAAAGAGAGGAATGTGCTCTTGTTTATAATGCAGAATTACCATTCTCTCTTTTGACTAACAATGTGTACTATACAGGGCTAGTAGTCTGTGGAGATTCCTCTGTTTTCCCCTTTACCTAACAGCAAAGTTAAATCTCACTTTTGCAATGCTTCTAACTAGCTTAGAGCCAGCAAGCCTTTGAATATAACCTGCATGCAGTACAGGAGGCTGTGACTGTAATCCTCCTATAGTTGCTGCTGTTTAAATGTGACACGGCTGCAACTGGAATGTTTTAATTATTTTAAAAGTGTAAAGTCTTGTAACATGATGATCTAAGGTAAGCAGCCTCCTGCAGAGAAAAATTATTAGATTTGTACATCTCACTGGAGTAACATCGAAAAAGACAATGTGGCTCTCCTTGTATGTTGCAGTGTGTGTAATAATGATGTTTGCATGTATCAGCTGATTAGTACTTTCGTAAGCTGACATCTCTCACTGTGATGGCAACTTCTGGACTCATGTATTACAAGAATAAGAATGAGATGTGATTTAATGATTGCTGATCATGTTAGACTGAATGGTCAATCGTTACCTGGTTATACCTGGCCTTTCCTTTGAAAGCCGCTACATTAATTTTGTTTCCAAAAGGCCTTTTATGATCAACACCGAAACTGTAATTAACTGCATACATTTGTCATTACTGCACTATTCACACCTCTTTCTTGCAATTGTAAATGTGTTACCTAGCACTTATGTTTTTCCCTCATTTTCCACGTCTTGAGTGTCCGAGGGTATTTTGTGGGCACACGCTCTGCGGTTTTAGAATAGAATCAAAATGTTAAAGAGTAACAATTGATTAGTGATTCCAATCAAAAGGTGATTTTCTGCAGTGCTAGTGGTAGTTTTTGCCTCCTTTTCATCCCTCCTGTCATGTTTATGCCTGTTGTATAATAAAGCTAATGTTAGCGTGATACTGCTCGATGGTCTGGAGTACTTGGCCAGCGAGACGGTCCCAAAGCAGCTTGCGCCTTCCCGGCCTGCCTTTGCTAGAGCTCAAGGGCAGAACCGGGTCACCTGGATGAGATCTGGTTGATCGTGTCGAATTTTCAGGACTCCAAAGACGCAGGGATAGTTTCTCTGCAGGCACAGTGGTCTATTTGTTCTGCGTGACCCAGGGTTGGTTTGCATGTTCAGGAGCAGAATGGGCTTGCATACTCCAACCAGTTGGCGTGTGTAAAGCACTGTGTACAAACCCCAACGAACTTGCACGGACCGTGGGTGCTTTGTTCAGGGTTTCCTTATAAATTCGGGCTTCCTGATTTTGTGATTTGATCAAAAACAGCATCCTACCCACATCATAAACGTTTCATGAATTAACCTTAATACCCAATATTTATGTAATGAAAGCTGCGGGCTTGGGAACTTTTTGGTTGGGAGTGGGAAGGAAAAGAGAGGGAAGAAAAGGAAGTTCCTTCCTTTCACAGACATGCCTACTCTGAAACGTGCTGTTAAATACCTGTCTCTTATTCTTATTGGCACAACTCACATGGCTTTCAGTGGGGTAAGGCCAGAAATTACGTGAGTTCAGTGCGCGTAAGTAAACAGTTTAACTAATGCCTAATTTAAAAGCTGAAAATAAAGTGATGTAAGTCTCCTTCATTCACCTACACCACTCAGATCTCTCCAAGGGCTACTGATACAAACCAAATCCTCACTTATAAGAAAATCAGGTTTTCCAGGAGATGTTGTTTTCCTGAGAAATCTGATTTTCCAATAAAACTGCACTACTGGATGAGTCTAAAACCCAAACAAATGTATAAAAAGAGACATGGTCGTACCTAGAGCCTGACTGCCAAACAAAGCTCTGCAAACCCAGTATAATTGCTAAAGCTAGTGCATTAAGGCTGGTCATAGTGTGACCTTAAAATGGGCTTTCAGAGCTGTGGTGGGAAAGAAAACAGAATCTGTGTTATTGATCAGTAGCTGAGCATCCCTTTAGTCATGCCACACTGCTGTGCACAGGCAACTTGTGAGCTGACAGATTTAGAATTCTGTCTACAAAATGTTCTAAGCCTGAAAAATGAAGTCATGCCAAGTAAAGGTCATGTTCAGTAAATGTATGCAGGGTGTTGAGGGTTTGGTTTTGGGTTTTTTTTTTTAAAGATAAAAAAGATATAACTGGGAAAAAAAAAAAAGGAATAGGTGGAGTTGTGGTTCTCCTTAGACCAGATCAGACCAGTAAGTTTCATGAAGAGTTAATAAAGGGGGTGGATGTGTTCCTAAAGGCAAAGAAACACGTATCAGAAAAGTGCAAGCTCAGTTAAGACTGGAAGAGTATCTGCTGACATTATAGCCTTTTCATGATTTCACACTGCTTACTAAATCCATAAAGATGGAAGGAGCAAAACAGAAACCGAAATAGAAGAAAGCCCCTCGCACTAAATGTTCCTTGAACCAGTGAAATTAGCTAGTGGGAATGACCACTGGAAAAAGGTGTATCTGTGAGTTCCTGAAGAAAAAGAAACACCAGTCTAGACCATTTTTTGCTCCTTCCTTCATTCTGTACAAATGCCCTCCTGGGCTGAGATAGAGCTGACTGATGCCACAACACTTCAGAAGCTCAAATTGTTGAGAAAGCTGAGAGGAACAAATGGAAATCGGCAGAACGCATCACCAAAAGGACAAATAACAGATGGACAAACATAATTCCAAAGCAAATGCCAAATACTGGAAGGAACAACAGAGTTGGGTAACATACTGGAAGAGAGGCAAAATAGTTCGATTCAGAGGACCAGCACAAACACCGAAAGGCCTTCAACAGAAGAGAAAAGGTGAAACTAGATAGGCAAAAGAGAAGCTGCTTTAAAATTTAAAAGTATTTGTAACAGAAAATATTTCTAACTTTTAAGTTATTGTTTTCTTATCTTAAGTATTTCCACAGCACAATGTGTTTTCTACTGGTTTAAGGCATTGTGCTCTGCACACTGGAGCAGTATGTGAACATGTTGACTACAAGAATGGATTAAATTGGAATGGCCAAAACCAATATTAATCATGTAGCTCATCCAAATGCCTGTGATGACCACAGCAATGTGCTCATTGTGTAGATCAGCTGTGATCCAATGGACATTACCTCAGGAGCAGCCCATAGACTAAACAGGCAGATGTTAAGTCAAGTCTGCTAAACAGCCACCTTTGAGCTTTATTCTGGCATTAAAATGCTGTTCATATACATTTGTTAGAGTTGTTAACTGTAAGGTGCTCTCACTCAAAAATGCATTCAGAGCCCTGATTATCTGTGCTCCAAATTACTAATAGAGTTGTAAGAGTTAATCACAGAACCAGTGTTCTTGTAATGAACCATTGGTTTACCTTGCTGCCGCAAGCCAAAGAGTTGGTTGTGCAGAAGCATTATAATATAGGCTGTAGTTTTATTGAAACAATATTAACCAAGGTAGGGAGTTAGAGAGTTTGGTCCTTTCTCTACCCACTGTTGAGGTAAATTCTATTACTTATGTAGTTGAAAGCACAACAAATAGACACTGTTATTGCTCTTTGACCAAAGGTTATCGTGCTAAATTTCTGACTACACTTGGTAGAGTGTGTGAAAACCCCAAGATCTCCTGTTTTTCCTCTTCTTGCTGTCAATGGTTTCTGAATGCCATTAAGGACAAGAAGTACATATGAAGTGAGTAATGTACAATACCTACACGATGATTTTATTTTTGTTTAAAAATGTGGTAGATTTCTTGCTGACCCTGTCAACAACTCTAAGTAGCTAATTTGCTAGCTCAATGAGTCATCGTCAGTTCAGTTTACATCTAACTAACAAAGGTCAGCCATGAGAAAAAGTATTTGATTTCAATACCTAATTCAAGGAGGTGCAATATTTCTATGAGGTTTTTTGACTGATTAATGTAAATCCGTCTAATTGCAGAACCTGTCTGCTGAATAGTTCTAGGTTCACTGGTTCACTTTAAATTAGATTAGAGAATCATTAAGTCAGCTTCCTGAAAGGGCCTGACCCATGTTGGCTGTGTACAGTACGAATGCAATGTTGGACAAGGGGTTCTGCAGTTACAGGTCACGTATTTCCATTGGGTTCTGTAGGCTGGGGTCAGCAGATGCTCTTTCTGAGTAATTCAGCACAGTTTCAGGCCTCAGCTGTGCTGCTGGAGGTCACTGTTCTTGGTCAGGTTGCCATGGGGAAGGGATAAGGAAAAAGTGGACTTTTGTGCTTCCTTCCGTTTGACTGCACAGCTTGCTGCTTAGCACAGGGCACTTTGATGGGAAGTGGCTGTGAGGAAGCCCACACTTGTTCCAGTTCATCTACCACAACAAGAGTTATTCTGGAGTGAAAGAATACAACCTAAGGGATGCAGAAATTTTAAAAGATCAAAATCAGAGCATGTGTATGCTCACAGAGGAAAAACTCCTATGTAAACCACTGTAAAGCATGAGAACTGTGGTATTGGAATGTTTAGGGATGCTGTTCTGTTCTGTTTAGGTTGTGGGGGGTTTTTTACCCCTCAGCATTCAGTATATCAGAGTTAAGTGGTCACCATAGGAGCAGTTAGTATGCAAATGCCGGGACTAGCAGGGATGGTTTTGGTTCTGATGCCTCCCTGTTTTGCCACTTGCGCAAAGCCTTACAGCTCAGGGAAGGAGCCAGAGCCCCTGAGCAGACCAGGATGCTGATGCTGATCTGGTTCTAGTAGTAGAAAGCTCCATGGAGAGTGTAGGTCGGTAAGAAACAATAATCTGTGTACATAAATACTGACATATTCTAATAGGAAGGAATCATTTATGACAAAAATAGATAGAGATATTGATGAACAGATAAAAAGATAGGTTCTCTGCTGGCACTGGTGAGCATAGCTTCCACGAGCTTGTGAAAGCTGGATCCTTAACTTGTCAGCAAGTTGGATGAATTGCAGCCCCAGTAATAATACTGTAAGCTGTTAAAGGTCTACTAGTCCAGAAGCACGTGTTCTTCACTGGCTCCCTCTCCCTTGGCATCATACTCTGCACTTTCAGAGGTGAGAACTGAAACAGTGAATGACACAATGGTTTATGTCTAAAAGAGGAAGAATACGCTCCTAGTTGTGACTAAAATACCCTACATAGGATGAGCAGGAAGAATTTCCAAAGGTGGCGTAGTATTAACTGCTAGTAAAGACTACTACATTAACTAGATTCTGCTGTACTTAAGTACTTTCATAGAATTGTTCTGCAAAATAGTTACCTGTGTTTGGCAGGAGGCTGTATTTGCTGGAGAAAAGTTGAAATTAGTTCATCTTGGTTTTAGGATCCTTCTTATCCTTCTCTTAAGTCACATGAATATTTTTTGTATATATTTTGGCATATGTCAGGTTAATCTGGAAATCATGTTTTAGCCAGGTGTAGGATCTATTTTTCCACCTTGGAAAGTATACAGTAGGGACTTTTCAGGTAACTGAAAGGCAAAAATATGTCGTGCCTCTATAATGTTTGTGTTACAGTTACCGTGATTGCCATTACAAACATACCACACTCCATTTCACCCACACCTGTATTTTCCTGTTCTCAGAATAGGAAACAACTGCAGTCACTTTGAGCTTTGAACTGGGAAGTGAACAAACTGCATTGCTTCTGAATCCCACAATCTGCCTGCAGCCCCCTGAGCATACACACACCACAGACCGACCCAGCACAGAGCAGCTTGGAGCATCTCTTGTTCATGTGGCTGTTGTGAAGCCAGTCTGTGCCAAGGCTGACAGCCATGAGTGCAGCGCTGAGGAAAGAGGGGTGAGGATACTCACCATTCAGTGAAATTATGTGCAGGACCTGCCCCAGGGTCCAAGATTTTAATTTTAAAAACAACATGTAAAATTTGGCACCTATTTGTAGTGCACTAAAAGGGCACTCTTCTAAGAAGATCCCAGTCCACGTAGCAGACCTTACAATTCACCTTTCTGCTCCTTTCCTGTACATAGTTTTGACACTGTTGGAAGATATTGAAGACTTGGGATTTTAGAGATATTTTCAAGTTTATTAAAAAATATACAGATTTATATTTTGATAGTATTTTCCTGATTTTAACTGAGAGGGACAAAATTTCTACACAAATTGTCTCAAAAAATTTCTGCACAAAATATCTCAAATGATGCTTGCTTCACGTTCATGAGATCGGAACCACTGGCCTTGCTGGAAACATGTTTGGGAGGTCTCTGTCCTGGATGAGGACACAGGACTGACTCAACCTGGGACCTGTAACAGGGTCCAAAGCCACTGAGGCTTTTCTGACTTGGTTTCCTGAGGCTTAGGAAGCCTATGGGAACATGTTATTTATATCTCGTTCTCCCTGCAAGTAACCTTGGAACTTAGTTTCAGTCAATTAAATTAAGGTGCTAACGTGCTGAGATGTGTTATCTCTTGACAAGTTTTGTGAGGTTAGTGGCCCGATCAAAAGTTTCCACTGCAGGAAGGGCAGTGCCATGAGCTCAGCGGTGGTGTTCTCTTGGCCAGGCAGCTCACGCACACTGACTGGCCAAAAGGCACACGCATAGCTCAGGCATGTATTTGTCGGGTAATGACAGGATCTGCGAAGGCAACAGTGATAATGTATATTTAGGAGAAAAGATCAGGGCACGTGATGAAGAACTGAAAATATGGGAATATAGCTACCAGGAGGAAAAGGGAGATGATGGTCGCTGCAGCAAGACCATAGAAAAACAAAGGATACGTTTGTAGGAAATCACACTCTGGAAGTCCATTGCTCATGGAACAACTTATTTCCTTTTGACAGGTAGTGCTTGAATCTACTGACTGTCTCACTTGAGACCTGCTGGGTTTTTTTTGCTGCCCCCCTTATCCTTTGTAATTCTAACACAGGACTTAAGTGTTAACTTCAAATCCTGCACGGATCCACTGACGTCTTTTCCCTTTACAGAACTTACAGTCGGAGAAAGGAGCCCTACTGCACAGAAGATTTGAATAGATGGATAAGTACCAGTGAAAGTATTTGCATAAGGAAAAGAATTATATTTTATAACTCAACATGAGAAGCATAGATTACTTTGCACATACTTATTAAGATTAGTCTGTAAGAATTCATTACTGGCATCTTACTGGAGAAATTAGTTATTTCTTTCTCAGTCAAAGATAACACATAAAACTTTGTTTGTACAGCAGACAATTAAGATGGAGGTTATTTCCTAACACTAATGAAAGTTCTCCCTTAGAACCATTGCAAATTTCTATGGACCTCTAACCTGTCATTTTCTTCTGTTTAGTTCATTGTATTTTGCAACAAAGAAAACTGTACCCGGCTGTGCACAGAAAAAGAAAAACCCTTTTTTCAGACAAAAGAAGCAAAGCTCTTTTGTTACAAAAAATAGCACAACTTCAGAAAAGATATTTCCTAATAGAGATCATTTGGCTATTTGACTGTTTTCAGCATGCAGAGGGTTAAGCCCAGCTGAGAATGCCAGACATACCTGTATTCATTCCATTTTGAATAAAGTGACAAATTCCTATTCTTGGTCACTGGAGCACAAAATTAGCCCTGTGCTTCAGTGAAAGGTCAACATGGGAAGAAATAAACAAGAGGTGAGAGGTCATGACCTGTATAGAACAGCAAAAAATGGCTGAATAAAAAAAAAAGTTAATTCTACTGTATATTGTACTTTCCATATAGTCAGGTCCCATTGGAAATGTAAAGCAGTCCTAGAGTGTTGTTCTGGAAAAGTGAAGAATGAAATGTGCTTATAATTCTTTATTTATACTGCTATTTTTGTATAGGCCCCATTGGTTTGGTCTATTTTAAAAAACTCCTGTATATGCATATTTACTCATATGATCCAGGATCCAGTGGATCTAGGAGAGGTTTAACTGATCAGGCCCAGAGGACTCTTTCACTCTCCATGGCTTTTGGCCACATCTTCTGTTCTTTCTAAAGACATAGAGACCCCTGCAAGATGCTCAGGAACAGAACCAGTCGCCAGTGGGACCGAGAGTCTGTGTCAGACATTGAAGGCATTGAAAAGAAGCAACAAAAATAGTGTTTAGCTCTACTGCTCATGTTTGTACTCGGTCTCTGGCACTGCCGGACTGAAACACTAATCCCATTTGATGCTGGATACCGGTTCTGTCTAGTCCTGGGGTAGGAAAGCAGTTGCCATCTTGTGTGTCCTGGGTAGATGTAGTGGGGGTGTGAGTAGTAGTAGCAAACAGCAGATCAGAGAAAGTAAATGAAGGAGTATTTATTCAGTCAAAACTGGTGTTCAGCGACACACCTCATGCACTGGGAGCTGTGGCTGTGGCGATAAGCGCAAAACTTCTCCAGAGCTCAGCCCTTCTGGAACAGATTGCTGGTATCAGCATACCGCTCAAATCACTTCTCAAGTGTCCTGCAGACACAGGTCTGGAGAGAATATCAATGTCCACTTACTTCTTTGGAATTTTGATTGCCGATCAGAAATAAAGTGTTACAGACAAAAGCCTTCTCTGTACGTGCATATGGCTGACAGAAGGGCCAGCTAGGAAAGAACAGCTCTGCCAGAAATAGTTGTCTCTTTAAAAACCAATACAAAATCAAGGTCTTGAACCAAAGAACACCTCCATGGACAATGCAGTATTGATTTGTAGAGAATTTGGCTTTGTAAAAAGAAAACATTCAAGAAGGTAGAAGAGTCATTGTTCAATCTGCAACGCGGGGCAAAAGGGTATTTTTTTCTTTTCTTCTTCTCTTGAAACCTGGCTAGGAGGGTTTTTATGAAATATATCTTCATCATAAAATGACAATTCACTGCAACCAAAACACTAAGCAGTAAAAGATTGATTTTGACTAATTTCCTGTTTCCCCCCAAATTAGGAACAAATGGAATCAAAATTATTAAAAAAACCTGTTTCAATGTTTGAAATTCAAAATTCCCTTTTTCATTTGAAACCACTTTTTATTTAACAAGGTAAATATACTTACATGAGAGAAGGGAAAAATGATGAAGGCAAAAAATTTTGAAGATACTGAAATGTATATCAGCTTACTCAGCTCCCTTCCAAAAGTTTGGATTTTTATTCACAAAATATATTCATCATAGTATCAGAAAACGTCTGCAGTAGGGGAAATTGCGTCCTGCCCAGGTCTAGTTGTGAAATTTTCTAAATGCACCTGAATATGATGATTGCACAGAATTAGGATGCAGCAAATATCTTGAGTAAGGTGTATGTCTTCATATTTCATTGGGCTTACTGAAGGACATTACAACTAAGCTTTCAAAACATGTAATCAGGAATTTTTTTTCTGTTTCTTTGTTGCTTTAGTTTTATTTTTCTCTTTTTTTGTCTGGTGTCTTACAAATGCTTTGCTAATTTGATCATGTTCTTTTATTCTGAAATGGATATTTGCCTTCTGTTTTCTTTATTTTCCTTTCTAGGACTTGCTAGTGCTTTTGGCTTAATATGTCTCATATTAGCAGCGGAGTTTTACAGTGTTATGCCAGTTGGCACTTCGTATTTCAGCAGGTTGAAGAGCAGTATGAGGTCTTGTGTGGAAAATACACACCCAAATTAACCAGTTACAATCCTTTAGCAACTGTTTGTACCTATTAGCTACTATACATCAGGAAACATAATGGTTCTAACAAACCAGTGATGGTTGTCCAGTGGTTCCCAAACAATATAAGCCAAGTAAATTTCTGTTGCAGGTTCAGAGAAGACAGTAGCTATCCCAGTCAGACATATGTCAAAACCTAGCAAAACTAGATGGTTGAATTTTGCATTACTGCTTAATATTAATTCTGTTTGCATGCCTTGGTGAGGTATATTGTTCTTTTGAAATCAAGCCACAGTATTTGTTCTGATGTTAGAAGAAACAAAAACAATCATCCCATTTCTTCCCATTTCTGCATGGCAAGTATGGGTAAATGTAAGTAAAGTGTAGATCATTTTATATGCCAAGAAGACCACTGGGGCTGTGGTTCCTCCAGCACACCCCTTCCTTACATTGCTGTTGCATATGCATAGCAATGGATATCTAAACCCCTCTGCTTTGTTACAAGATATTAGTTCATCTCAAACCTATCCCTACATGAAGGGTTTCTCTTTGCTAAAAGGATATCAAAATAAGGTATTAGATAAGAACAAATCCTGAAATCATGAATCAGTTGTTCTTCTATCTGCATTCAACAGTCTGACAGTTGTTCAGCACTGAAATCCTGGAATAAGGTCATGTTATGTAAATAAAATGGTATTCTTTGCTTCAATCTTATTGATGTATGACTGATTTCATTGAACCTTGAAAGGACATGGGTATAAGGGAAAGAATAAGGTTGCAGGGAAGCTCTGGGGTAATTTTCCAGTGGTGTGTTGTGGGTAGGAACATTCAGATAACACTCCTTTGCCTTGTGTTGACATGGCCAAAGGTCTATTACTTTGAAGACATCATCAGTTTCTTTGAATTTAACATACAATGAAAAACAATATTTTATTTTTTTTAGTGGAAAAGTAATTTCCTATACAGGGAAAGAAAACCTAGTTTTAATGGCAAATTCAAGTTTTATTGAAGTTAACTAGAAAAAAGGAGGCAAAGTTCACTGCACTGCTTGAACTGACATGTTTTGTGTCATCCTTCAACACTCATGTCCAATGCCTAATAATGTTTAAATGTTAATTTATTTACTATATTGATTTAACAGCTATTTATTACAAGTCTTTCTGGATTCAGAGGGAGAGGAAGACTGTACAGTACCATAAAAAAAAAAGATACAATAATAAATGAAATGTAAAATTTTTATTGCAAGAATATTTTTTTACTATTAATTTTATGTGTTATTTACACTAATACTAAAATATACTGATTGTTTCAAACTGGAAGTGTTGATATACAAGTAGCTACTTTTAACAAAGGTAAAGGTATTAATTATCAATTAGCAGAAATTGCTTCTAATAAGAATGGGGGAGGGCCAGAGAAAAACTGATCAGGAAAAGCTGACACTTACAATGTTCTGTAAATTACCAGGGGGGTTTTTTGGTTTTTGGTTTTTTGTTTTTTTTTTTTTTTTTTTTTAACATCTGCCTTGGATGATATGAAAAAAAGTGTCAGGAACATAATTACTAAATACATCTAAGATACAAACCCTTTTGTTGTTCTTTTAATCATTTGAGGGAAGAATATTAATTCCTTGGAAGATTTTTGCCCTTTTCTACAAATAACAAGTAAAATTAACTAACAGCTCAATTATTTCGTTAATGAGGTAGCTCCCCTCCCCACTGGCATGAATTCAGTTTAATTTTTTTTCTTCGAATGTTTTCTATTCTACTATCAATCAAATATCTTTTCAGTGCATAATCAGGAAGTCCTAACAGAAGGAAAAACAAGTTGGAGCTGATGACAACTACAGTGGCTTACTTATAACCACTGCCTGTCATACACACAGCCATACTAGTGATTACAGGTTGACTAAGGAAATGGAAAAGTAAGTACTTTCAAAGCAAGGTAGTAATAGAGGAGCCAAAGTTGAGGACTTTTATGAATATTTAATCATTTATTCTATATAAGTTAATTACACCACATTTTAATGCATTGTCCTATGCCAGCTGTGTCTTTAATGAACTCTGCTTCATAGCTTGTAAGAAAATCCACACACTAAATTTTCCAAAATGATGCCTTAAGTTATCTTCTTCATTCATGTTAAGTACTTTAATGAGTGCCTCCATTTTCAGAAGTGGTCTTTCCACTGACTTGAAGGAGAAAAAGCAGTATTATATGATTTAAGTGGCAATCACAGTTAAGAAGCAATAATTAGCCAATAGTTGGTGTGAATAGTTCACAAGCAATTGACAGACTGAAATTTGTTTGCTTAAACTGTTCAGTCAGTACCTGGAAATAAGAATTCTGACACAGATATAACAAAAAAATCAGAAACAACGTAGAGATAAATTAAAAAGCTATGCTCACTTACTGCTTATTCACAATAAGTATTTTGATTGTCCATAACTAATGTCAAACAGTGCCTAGAATGGAATTTGTTCTCTGAAGGAAAATGACTTCAAAATTAAGTTGACAAGTACATTCTGCGCTGGTTCATTTCCTGAGAAATGCATACATACATAATTTCCTGAAGCATCTGCTGGAATGATCCTGTCTGCAAGTGACATATATATGGCTGATGATGGCATGGTCAACATCTAGGAAGAACAATTGCAAAGTACTGGCAAGAAAAAAGTGAAGAAATGGTGGTCAGCGTTGCTGTCTAGACATTATGAAACATCTGAAGATGTATATCCTGCAAAAGTAGGCAAAAGACAACTAATAGGGTCAGATTCTCACCATTTGTTTTAGATGTTTCTTGAACTGCCCAGCATTGCTGAGCTCTGACAACTCGGGTTGAAATACCCCTGTTCAGAACCAAAGGAACAGAAGCTGACTATTTATGTCACTGCTGCTTACTGAACTGAACTTTATAAAGAGCAGAGCAGAACACTACAACTTATTGAATAAAAGGTAGTAGCTGTATATTAAAAATATTCTACTCTGCACATCTGTTAAAACTAATAATGACAATAAAAACGTGGTCTTTGGTATCTAAAACACACTAAAGACTAGGGTTTACTCGAAATTTCCAACTTACATTTTCAATCACATCCTAATAATTTTGTAGAATTTTCCATGTAATATATTTTTTCAGCAAAGAAATCAATAGGAAAAAAGCGGGGGGGGAATTGTCTTCTGAGCTGTTTGTTTGGTCTTTCACAAATTGCTGTCTCATTTTTCTTGTGATTTTTTTTTTCTTCCTCATTACTTCTATTGGAAAAGAAGAGAAAGAAAAAAGTGTTGCTGGGATTTTCTTTGCATTTTCATCCAGTTTTCTTACTGTTTTGTTACTTTACAGTAAAACTAAGTAAATAGAGACATTAAAAAGAAGAAGGAAATAATTAACTTTTCAGTTAAAAACAGAAAGAGAAAAATAGTATTAACAAAAGCAAAATTTTGAGTTAATCTTGAAAATTTTATTGAATTTGCGGTTGAAACTATAACTTTTTTGTTTTAATTCTAACACAATCCTTTTCCTCATACTGATTCTCCTGAGGTTATGTGATATATTATTGAATCAAAAAAGTCAACTAGATCTGAAGGTCTCCAGCTGCTTCCAGAAATTATTTTTCCAGAATATTTACCTTAACATGCCCCTTTCTCTGGAAATAGATTCAGGACTGAGTGGCTGACCATTAATTTCTCATCCACAGAAAAAAAGCAGGAAGTTTGCCTTTATGCAGGAAAGAAACAAATGTGACAAACAAACAAACAAACAAACAAACAAACTACGCTTCATGGTTCACATCCAATATCTCTACAAATCCATTTATCCAAGAAGAAGAATACTAATTCATATTAGACATTTTGGCCTGAAACTGTCTAAATACATCCTATATCTAATGATGAGATACTGTGTTTGTCCCCGCTGAAAAAGATCTTTCTGTACATACCTTTGTTCTGAAGAAATGCTCTTTGCCCTAACTTTACCTTGGAAGAAAAAGTTTGAGATAATATTTTGTTTCTTGTAATTCTGTCATATGTTGGTTCATCAACTGAAGAAAACAAGAAAGGGAAGGATTATGTGTATATTTAAACTATTTTCCAGAAATGAGATCAAGCACACACCTTGTGAAGTAAAGGAATAAGGACAACTCATTTTGTAAGTAAGGAAATGTGCAAGAAAGCAAGCTACCTTTATCAGAGATGTTGTGATATGAGAAAAATTAAAGAAAAAGTAATACCCTTCATTTAATTACTCTCTTAAAATCTGGTTTTCTATGTAAAAAATTGAATTAGTACAATGAAAATAATAATATGGATTATTTATGGAATGCACATGGACCCAATTCTTGGTAGAAGGCCCACAAACAAGTACAAACCCAGTTATAGCATAACAATATCCTATTTTATAGCTGAAACAAGGCAGGCTTCTTGTATATGTAGATTCACTAGCACAGTTTATGCAATTCAGTGGTAATGCCATGCATGCAAAACATTATGTTAAAAATAGCAAGAATTCCTTTTTTTTGCATGATTCAGTAACCACAAATAAGCCGTCATTACTGGCAAAATGAATCAACCAGCCTCTGGCCACAAACTTCAAGGGATGTATCAGCAGGTAAAATCCACCCTACCTAACATAAAGGTGCCTGTCTTTCACCCATAATGACAACATATACAATATGAAAAGAAAGTGTCTGGACCTCTTGCTGTGGAACCTGTCTTCTGATGATCTGGTAACCTAAACTTAAAAACCTCTCTAAAGAAAACCTTAAGATGAAAGCATAGTCTTTTACATTGGTTCTGTGAATACATGTAAAGTTATTGAAAACACTTATAAACAATTTTATTATACATTCATTGCAGGGAAAATAATATCTGGGAAAAGCTTCAAGCTCACCTCCACCATGTATTTTAATAGTATTTACCTCTATGAATTTTAAAATGAAAAAAACTTGACGAAATTCATGGCCATTAGGCACGATGGCAGGGTATCCAGAAAGATGTTTTTGTAACAATTGGAAATTAGTGCTTTTCCTTAAAATTGATTCTGATATATATTTCTTTCAACAACATGACATATGGAAACTATTTCTCAGAGTAGCTTTCAGAGGTCTATAGTCTAAAACACTGATGAAAAGGATACATTAAAGACAAGTACAAATTCTTTAATAGACATGACATAGTTTTGTATTCATGATGAGATTAAACACATAATTTTGTCTGTGTTCAGATTTTGGGGATTAGTCTTGTTTTCATGTTGAATTTCCACACTGTATACCAGTGACCTGTGAATCACATTTTGAATAAAGTGTAACTGCAGTTTAGGAAGAATTTTGTACTTTTTCTTTCACTCATGCAGGATGTGTAGCTGGATATAAATAAGTAGTGCTGGTAGTGATAAATAACAATGAACAGTCATGGTCATTATTTATTGTTCTTCCTCATACCCACAATTTGGTATTAGGATATTGAGGCATAGATGCAGAAAAAAAATACTTTCAGGTAGATAACATAAAAATTGATTGCTCTGCTGAACTCAGAAATTTTACTCTAGAGGATAGTTTGGCCCAAACCATAGAGAATACCTTAGTAACTTTAAAAGTGGTCTTTAAAAAGGGGGAAAAAATACAGTTACTCTTCATACTTCTGAGGTAAAATCAGCAATATGGTAGAGGGTTTTTTTCTTATTCTTCTTTTCCTTTTAAAAAATTATGGAAAGATGGAAGACTCCTTCACATAAACAAGAAACAAGGTAAGGTTAGGTGCAGATAGGAAGGGACAGAATGTTAATAATGTGGAGCTGTGGACTCTTGAGAATAGTCCTTCCTTTTCTGATTGAAGATGAGGTGCCAGAGGTGGTTTGTTATGGTGTTCTCTCATAGCTGTAATGAAAGAGAGAGATAAAAATATATATACATTAGTAGGAGCAACGACCAGAATACGTTAATGAAGGAGAGGTGATTGACCTAAGAAGTATAATAGATAGTCTCTCTTTTCCCTAAAAGAGATTAGATTTTGATAACGTAGTAAAATGTTGTCTAGGTAAAATTATATACAAAACCTGTGTGCCCTCAAGTGTGTGATTAATATATTCACAGGGACTGTAAAAACATATGGGACTAGAAGGATGGCAAAAATTAGGCATCTATGACCCTACAGTGTGTCTTCATACCAGAATGACTTCAAAACTGCGAGATCATTTGAATACTTCACGTAAATACATTTTGTGTTGTTCCAAAAACAGCCTTGGGGTTTTTTTGAGCGGTAGTGGAAATACACTTTTATAATAAGCAATATCAAACAGCTGTGATGGGAAACATACTGGAGGCATCAGATCCAGAAGCATCTAAGATGGATGACAGCCAAGTGAAATGGGATTCCTTCCCCTCACTCCTCCTAGCCTTTCTTCCCCACCCATGCAAAATGAATCAAGGGACTGTTTGTTGAGATTTTCCTGTTGTATACCATTGGCTCAGTGAATTGAGGCATCAGCAACTGAGGAATCATAGAAGTGAATTTCATTCAGGCCAAAAAGACTAAAATTCTGAGCTTATCAACTTTATTAGTTTATCATGAGCTGATAAAGGACAAAATTGGCCCATAAAACAGTGCTATACTAGGGAATGCATTGGATCTAGGATTCAGTTCTGAGTAACTTCTTTGTGCGTCTCTGTGTCCTGCATGTGAGTAAGTTGGAGATGGCATTAATTGCTTTCTTCTATCCATTACTGGAACTAGAACTATCAATGTATATGCTGCCTTTGCAGCATGAATGATATCACACCACCATCCAGTATTGACATAGGCCCTTGGATACCAAAATATTTTTACTACTATTTCTACTGCCATCAGCAGGAGTATCAATAACTGTTTATAACAGAGCAATAGCGCTAGACTGTGCTGTAAGAGTTCATGTCCAGTAAATCACCAGTGAGACTCCAGGGGATTATGACATATTACAGTGCAACTTGTAGACCATAGTCCTTGAGAACAGCCTCGGCTTATCACAGGTACTTGTTGCTATAGGTAGAACTCCTCCAGATGTGGGTGCTTTCCAGAAATCTCTAGAAAAAGCGGAATTCAATAGTTGTGTCATATAAAAGCTAGTGATAAGAATTCCAAAGGAACTCAGCTGAATGTCAGACCCAGCATGTAGTCGATAAGGCTCAGTTATCCAGTACTAACACAGCATGGTAAAGCTATGAAGACATTGCTCATTTCAGCTTCTATTGCCAAGGTTGGGTGCTTGACAACTCAATCAACAAAGGATGAAAATGGAAGAAGAGATCTGAATCACTGTCTTCTGATGAGAAAGATATTCAGAATGATGGCTTTGTTCCTTCCTTTCAACAGGAGGCTGTAGGGAAAGGATTAAGGAAAGCTTAAAACCTTAGTGTAGTGCCCTAGCAAGACAGGTCAATATGCAGTGGCATCAGCAGCTGCAGCACTGACCATGCTCTCTTCCCAGGAAAAAATTGGTCACTTCAGACACCTCTCTTTCCTCTCCTCCATATAATCTTTCCACAATTATTCTCCTCCTGCATATTCCTTCCTCTACTTTAGTCTATTAAATACCCACCTACAGAGTGCATATTTTCCATGTGCCGAGTAAGCAACCATTCTCTTAGGCAGTGATTTTCTCACTCAGCACTTCCTCCTCAAATTCTTTCAGTGTCAGGCTCCCACCCACCTCAGTGACTGAAGATAACTATCATCCTACTATTCAAATCAATGCAAGTAGATACATAGCCTTTTTCCCTTGTTTTCTCATATTTTGGTCTTAACTGGTTGGGGCAGGAGAATAAAGACAAGCAAGTAGCACCGTGCCCATTGCCCTTAGAAGTGAGCTCAGCTGCCTCAGTAATGAACTCGTATGTCCATCTTCTGCCCAGTGAAACACCTGACCAACTCTTTTTGGAAGCAAATGACATCCATATATGTTGAATGATCTTTATTTCTGCTTGAAAAAGTATACTCTATTATTGGGCTCATCCTTGCAAAAGTAAACCTGGGTTTCTCAGATGGGGCAGACATTCATCATTCAATCTGATCCTGTTACAGTGCAAAGAAGACTGAGACCCCTTAAGCTGCTTCCAGTACAGAAGCCGTGGGGGTTATTGCAAGAGGTTGCAATTAGGTAAACCACTATGGAGGAGATGTTAAACTGGCCCTGTAGAAAGCTTGGTCCATTCTGCTGTGAACTAGTTTCTAGTTCCTGTTAAGTGAGACGTGTGTAGGCCCCTGTCACACAATTTTCCGTTAATGCTTTCTAGGTTGCCTACCAGCATAATAAAGACTCACCATATTTGTAAGCCCAGAGTTGAAATTCTCATTAACTATCAACTGACAACTCTCCAAAATCCCCTTTTATCTATGTGTAGCCACAGTCTGATGGTTGAAAGTAGCTTCAGGCTCTCCTATGTGATAAATCATTGCAGGGCATGAATTTGACTTCGTTGCTTTTCCATTATAGACCACACTGTCATCTTGCTCCTACTTATTTTAAATTCTATATGTACCACTTACTTAAATGGAGATACTTGAAATTTATATTTCTGTACACATTAGCACAATCCAAGCTGCTAATTTTTGTGCTTCTTTACTTCTCTGGCCCATTGTCTGGCCAACCACAGGGTACTGGTGATGGTATTGGATGTTGGAAAACTATTTTGCCATTTCAGGCTTTATATGGGAATAAGTACAGCTGTCAGAGGCACTACTTACACCACCGTATTATTTTTGTTTGTACCATTATGCAGCAGTTGCTACTCTTGTGGAACCATTTAAGAAAAGGCCACAGGTTTCATATGATAACTGCAATGCCCTAGGCACAAAATGGCAGAGTTAAGGGTGCTTTAATGTTTCCTTAACGTTACTTCAGCATATTGAGACCCCAAGCATTATTTTTTAATCAAATGCAACACTGCAGAACATGAGAGCGTTTGCACTTTCCTTCTATCAGTCAATGCACAAACTGAGAACATTCAAGTCCTGTTTTCAGAGATGCAGTAGTGGGAAACAGGAGGTGATTGCCCGGCTGTCCTGTGAAGACATCAAAAGCTGATGAAGTATTTTTCAGGCATCCACAGAGCTGACATGCTCTGGATCCCAGTGCATTAAATAAATCTAATTATGACACTTTAATAAAATATGTTAAAGGCATTTATTTGAGGCCAAAGTCTGGAAGCAACACAGAACATGTTCCAACAATAAAGCTCCTGCACCTGGATGTTAACCTCTTCAATGGCCTATGGACATATGGCTTCAGTCCAGAAAAGCAGCACCTGTAGTTCTCTGTGAATGTCTGCCATATGTCCTCATATTGCAGAGAAGTTAAATATGACACATTTAGAAAGTAGGGAAGCACACTGACTCCAAGCATGCAGAGTTTACTGGTGCTGCAAGGTCAGTGAGCCAGTAGAGAGAGTACGAAAATTGTTCACTCGCAGCTTGCTAGATTAGAGAACAGGGTTTGGATTCAGCCTGTTCATGTCCTTTATTATTCACTGTTCTCAAATACTTATGTGAGCAAAGCTATGTTCCTACAAATATCCACAAACAGCAGATTTGAGCACTTGCCAGATGAATATAATCAGAAAACAAAACCTGTTTTTTGATAAAATGGCATTCATTTTAGGAGAAAGCAATAGCTCGTAAAGAACAGACCATCAATATGGCAACAGATATAATACCACGTGACTGGTCACAACACTCAGCTAGCGAATCCTGACTAGTGAATGTTCAACTAAATGCTTCTGCTTTGGATTGTCCAAGGCTTAATTGAGTTGTCTGCAAACGAGGAGCAAGAACGAAGCTATGGTCTTCCCTGTGCTGTTCCTTAGGAAAGGAAGTCTGTGAAACGCTCTTGAACTAGACCAGGGTTCAGCCACTGGAATCCTGGACTGTCTTGCAGAAAAATAAAATTGTCCCTGGGAGTCTGAATTACTCTGACAGAGTTCATTTTAATTACATAGATGTCATGCCACAAACACATAACAATTCTGGAGTTTGAAAATATGGGAGTACAAGGTGGGGGATGTATATGCCAACAGATTTTTCCTATCTTACTCAGCATTAGAGGGAACTGAAATTTAGAAAATGAATATGCAATTTAAAATCCCAGACAAAATGTAAAGACAAATATTTTTATTGTGCTTTTTCTGTGCCAATATCACAAAGTAATTACGCAAATGCTTAGTGAATTTCACTGCCCTGCTGCTTTACAGAAAGCAGTGTGACAATTTACCAACAACAATTAACATATTTAAATTTATTTAATTCTATTTACGAGTAAAAGATGCCATCCATGGGCTTATTGTTTTTTCAGTCTTTTATAGATCAGTGTTTTCTTCTGTTTTGATTTCAGATGGATATTGCTGTACCTTTAAGTACAAAATATATATATATATATAAATATTCTCCAAAAAATGCGAAGCCTTGTTTGCAATCAATGCATATTCCCCTTTTGTGTAAGAATAACAGATGTTGATAGAAATAGCCATTGGGTTTGTAAAGAACCCATTTCATGTGTCAGAATAGTTGTGCCTCTTCTAGATGAAATGTCAAAAGCAGGCAGATATCTCAATGTGAAATGACCTTAAGAAAAACCCGACCTCGCCAAAGATGACCTTTTTCCAGCAAGAAACATTAAAATTACAACCATATTGATGCTTCAGCTTCAAAAACAATATGTATTTCTTTTTTAGTATTTTTCTGTCTTGGCATCCTACGTATTTTAAATAAAGATGTACAGTAGTCCACTTTATACTGTTTCTATTGAGCTGATTTATGGTCACGGGTTTGTTTTATAAATGTATTCAGACACAGGGACGTGCATAACAATATTTTCATAAATATAGATATACATACAGACACATACATAAATATAATTATATATGTTCATAAAGGATCAAACAAAATTATCCTAATTTCTCGAGGGGCCTAACATTTTTTTGTGTCCATATTACATTAGTAGAATGTATTACTTACTGTAACTGAAATAAATCTTTTCACAGTATCTTCCTTTTCTGAATTTTTAACAAATCCCCATGGCCTCGCTTTCTTCAAGGAAAATGTATGTCTTATCAAAGTGTTAATCAAACTGAAGTGTCCAAGGTTCTTATAAAGTAGCATTGGAGAAGTATTCACATATAACAGTGTATGTGTGTGCATGTGCCATGGCTGATTAGTAGCATGCAGTTTCTCCTTTAAACTAGTAAAACAAAAAACAAACCCCCAAAAGATCCTTTGCTAAGGACCAGAGATGTAAAATTTCTCTTTTTGCGAGTGACGCAGAATCTCAGTGTCAACTTTTGTTCTAAAGTTCACAGTGATTTGAAATTAAAGGCTGAAGTTCCTATACACCGGAGATCTTCAGGAAGGCACCAGATGTTCTGAAAGTTCTCATCTGTGTACAGGATGATTAATGAAGTACACAGGGGTTTTGGAGGTCAACAGTGTTAAAAGTTTATCCAAAGTCTGCCCATATAACCCAAACCTTTCTCACAGCCCCTCCTTAGCTGATCCGTATCTCCAACTGCCTCATTCCCTAGTTCCCTCTTTCCCTGCCCACAATCTGTGCTCCATCCTTCCAGATACTGTTCCCACCTCTCTGGAAGACACTCTGCTGACTGAAGCAGTGGGGAGTACTCAACATAGCCTCTCAAAAACTGTGCTGGGAAAGGACAAACACAATCTCAGGAGATGTTCTGTGAGATGGTTACAGAATAATCTTTTTCTCCCTTTTTCCTCCCTTTCCTGTCATGTCCTGGCAGAGATATAGAAGAAGAAAAGTTGCTTCAACTCCCCTCTGTTTAGGTGATGTTTCTTGAACTTATTTCTCATTTTTCTCCCATCTCCAGCCCATTTCAAACAAACCATCTTTTCTGAAATCATTAAACCAAATTATTAAAATGCCTACAAATTAAACTTTTTTATCCTCAGATTTGGTTCTGAGCAGGCACTGCTACCCAGATTTTATCTTGCTGTATTTACTTTGGGGTCTTAGTGAATTGTCATTATATCTCATACTGCTGATGTTACTACATCGAGAAACCATCAACAATTGCTAAACTTGAATTTCTCAATTTAATGCATAGTGTCTACTTTGGTAGTTTCTATTTCTCTTAGTCCCTTAACATGACACAAAAAGCTTCCTTTATTGTCTTCTAGGGGAAAAAATTGCTGCCAAAATTTTATTGTTCCTCTGCATCCTTGAAGGTCTCTATGGTACTCAGCTATTTAGTTCTTGCATAAAGACACATTCAGGTAACACACTTGTTTTGATTGGGACTGTTCTTAGCAAATAATTAATTCAGCATACCAGAGTAGAGTTTGTTCCAAAATGTTTGTTACTGGGAGAATTTGGACCTCTCAGTGAATAATCAAACCCAGAGTATATTGGAGCAAAAGGACCTGCCCTCTGGCCAGGACAGAAGAGGTGACATGTAAGCAGCCAGGGGGAGCCTGCCCAGAGGAAGATGGAGGTGGGAGAGAGCCAGGGCAAGAAGCTTGAGGCTACACCAGCATCTTTGCAGAATCATTTTGTTTTGTTTTCTGACTAGTTTCATCTCTCTGATTGGATAATAAGCTCTTTTCTTAAAAATGAGTGGGGATTCAAGGGAATCTCAAGAGGACAATGAGACATTTCTGTTGCAAACTTTAATGTGCCAGAATCGCATGGTGCAAGTACATATGTCTCTGGGTTTCTACTCACCAGATCCTCATTACCTTTAGCTGACCAATTTCTTACTACTCTTATCATTACTGACTTACATTTCACCAACATAAGTGACGGCCTGATCTGGTTAGGTTGTTCAGGAAGCCTTTCTGCTTTTAAAGGATGGCTTTTTAGCCTCAAAAAAGCCCTGTACTTCTCTGCTTAGCCATAGTTTTATTGTCACCATTTTACTTTGTTTTTGTTCTCAGTGATACACAAACCATCTGTGCCTCTAACACAATGTTCTTGAATAGCCTCCAGGCTCTTTCTGTGGTTTTAAAGTTTTTTACTTTGCCCTTCAGCCTGCTGTTAATCATTTTCCTCATAGTTTTAAAATCTGCCCTTTTAAAGTTTGTCACTTTGTTACTCCTGGGGGTAATTGTGTATTAGGTTTGCATGGCAAGGTTTTGGTAGGGGGGGGGGCTACAGGGATGGTTTCTGTGAGAAGGTGCTAGAAGCTTCCCCTATGTCTGACAGAACCAATGCCAGCCAGCTCCAAGACGGACCCACCACTGGCCAAGGCTGAGCCCATCAGTGATGGTGGTAGCTCCTTTGTGATAACAGATTTAAGAAGGGAAAAAAACCTGCGTAACAGAAACAGCAGCCGGAGAGAGGAGTGAGAACATGTGAGAGAAACAACCCTGCAGACCCCCAGGTCGGTGAAGAAGGAGGGGGAGGAGGTGCTCCAGGTGCTGGAGCAGAGATTCCCCTGCAGCCTGTGGGCAAGACCATGGTGAGGCAGGCTGTCCCCCTGCAGTCCAGGGAGGTCCACGGTGGAGCAGATCTCCACCTGCAGCCTGGGGAGGACCCCACACCGGAGCAGGTGGGTGCCCGAAGGAGGCTGTGACCCCGTGGGAAGCCCGTGCTGGAGCAGGCTCCTGGCAGGATCTGTGGCCCCATGGAGAGAGGAGCCTATGCTGGAGCAGGTTTTCTGGCAGGACTTGTGACCCCGTGGGGGACCCACACTGGAGCAGTCTGTGCCTGAAGGACTGCAGCCCGTGGAAGAGACCCACGCTGGAGCAGTTTGTGGAGGACTGTCTCCCGCGGGAGGGACCCCAGGCTGGAGCAGGGGAAGAGTGAGAAGTCCTCCTCTGAGGAGGAAGGAGCGGCACAGGCAACGTGTGATGAACTGTCCCCAACCTCCATTCCCCATTCCCCATTCCCCTGGGCCACTGGCGGGGAGGAGGTAGAGAAAACTGAGAGTAAAGTTAAGCTCGGGAAGAAGGCAGGGGTGGAGGAAAGGTGGTTTTAAGATTTGGTTTTATTTCTCATCATCCTACTCTGATTTGATTGGTAATAAATTAAACTAGTTTCCCCAAGTTGAGTCTGTTTTGCCTGTGACGCTAATTGCTGAGTGATCTCCCTGTCCTTATCTCAACCCACGAGCCTTTTGTTATATTTTCTCTCCCCTGTCCAGCTGAGGAGGGGAGTGATAGAGCAGCTTTGGTGGGCACCTGGTGTCCAGCCAGCATCAACTCACCACAAATTTCTTTCTATTATGATACAAAACCTAATTGTCCAATGATTGCTTTTACCCAACTGAGCTCAATTTTGTAGAACTAGAAAGCCCTTGAACCTGAGATACTTAAAATAAATTAAGCCAATATTTAGTGCTCAATCCAGTTTGGTGAAGAATGCATCTAAATTTCCATGGACTTTGTGACCACTCAGGAGTTCACAGAAAATGTTCACTTGCTAACAGTAACAAGCTTTTGCCTTTCTGTCAACCCCGGTATCTCAATAACATGATCAGACTAAAGGAGAAAGAACTGTCTGAAGTTTACAACATTTAACCCAGAACTTGAGAGGTTTGAATTCAGCTTTTTATCCTGCCAGAGCTTCTTTGGGTGACCTGGAGCAAGCAATCCCTTTGCGGTTGTGTATCAGCATGACACCACTTATCTGAGTGAGGTGACTCCTGGAATGAATCCTAATGTGCTCCCCAGACTTTGGTCCTCATTGTCATCTGTCCACTGAAGGTAGCCTCAACTTACCCCAGCTGTTTGCCTACAAAATCCAGCTGCCCTGCCAGTAAGCAACATCTAGACCTTACTGTGAAGGACCATGGGAAGCACTGTAAGGAGGACTCTGTTGCCTGCTCATCTTCAGCCCCACAACCACATGGCAAGAAAAAGAGCCACAGCTAGAAGTTGTCACGTCAGACCCAAAATAAAGTGGCATACGGGAAAGTGTGTATTCAAATACAGGGCTTTCCTGCCCTTTTTGCTTAGGAGAGCAATTTGGGCTTTGAGAATTGCAGAAGTGAGGTAGCCATGGAGGCTGCTTGCTGCAGGACAGCACAGAAACAGCCCCTGCCATGGCCTGGGGATGGTGGCAGTGCCCTGACTCTCCAGGAAGTGTGAGTCTCTCTGGAAACAGAAGTCATAAAGGTGCTGCTAACACAGGGGTCTGCTGATCTGTTAGTATATAAACTGCTCCCCAATTTTTTTTTTTTCATGGATCAAATATATGGCTTCACTAAATCATGTTGTAATGTGCTATAAGCAACTGAATACTACAGATTAACCCCTCCCTTTCCTATTGTTTCCAAGTTTGGAAACTTGTAACAGCAGGTTTTGTAACTTCCCATTTTCTGTGGATATCTTACAGTCCTTCTTTTTTCCTCTGGCAGACTGGCTGGGTTAGGACATGATGCTTCTAATTATTACTCTGCTTAGCTCAGGAATGAATTGACTAAGGTAGCAGACTTAAACAGGAGTACTGCCCTACAAACCCTACTCATTCACGTGTCCTAAAAAGGGCAATAGAAACATGTACAAATGTGTGAATAACAGTTACCACCATAAATGAAGATTTCCAGATCAGATTCAGGATAAATAGATCTTGCTGGTTCTCCTTTGCCATTCAGCAGTAATTAAGTGCAAGATCCAAGGTGTAAGTAGGAGGAAGCTGATTTGCAAGGCCACCTGAGGATACCTGGCAGACATGGGGATGTGAAGGGGGAGGTGTAAGTGTGCACAGTTGAGCAGTGACCCCAGAATGTATGGAAATTTGACCACTATTGCATGCTAAAGCATAAGCCATTTGTGTCCTCAAAATCAAGTTATGTGCCTGGGATACGGCAGCAAGCACCTGTATTTTAACAGCTATCTTTATTTAAGCAGAAGACAGAAGACAGGGCTAGAAAGGGAGAGATGAGGTGACATGAGGAGAGTTAGCTTCATTGTATAGGAATGCTGACAGAGGCAGTCTGCCTGTGTTTTAATCCCTGGAGAAAGTGCATGTGGACGTACTTGATCCAATTTTCAGCTATAAATCACTATCAATCAATCGACTGTAGTCAATCAGTTTGTCATTTTCACTTGCTTTTGGTAGTTACCAGGGAAATTGTCTCAGTTTTCTTCTGAAAGTTCTTTACATGAACCTTCCTTCCTATAAAAGTGTGTGTGTGTAGAGGAACAGAGTAATTGGGCATGAAGCACAGAGAAAGAAAATGGGAAAGGAAAGGAAGAAGGAAAGATAAAAAACTAAGGAGAAAGAAAAGAAGAAAATAAATAAACCAAAGAAGACTGTATAAGGCAAATCCAAAAGAAGAGGTGTTTCCCAGAATCTTTTGGCCTTGTTATGATTGCAGCCACAACAAAAAAAATCTGTAGACCCTTTTGGCTTGATATGCAGAGACAAATCCCATCCACTCCCAAGCAGCTGTTGTATTGATGTCCAGAATTTACTGGGGGATGGCAGCCAGTGATGCAGAGAATGTTAGCCAGAAAGGAAGGATGAGATAGAAAAGAGAGAAAGAAGGGAACCATTAACTAAGAAGGGAAAATGGCAATAAAAATTAAAAAGTGGAGAGAATACCCTTGTTATAGACAGTTCAATATCATCTTCTCAAACCCATACATAAATGTGCCTGTGCTCTCATGTACAGCCTCTGTGTGTGTGTGTGAGTGTGCGTAAGCACGGATACTTTTCTACCTGGCTCTCTAATGGTGCTCTAGGATGAGAAAAGACAGGAAAACTATTGTTAACTAGTTGTTTTCCTGTGATTCCCAGCAATTTCCCTGTTAGATTTTATGCCAACTGTTCTGGCTAGATCAAAGGATCAGATACCTAATGTGTGAAGAAGGGGACAGTACACTTGAGATCTGGAGAAGCAAATGCTTAAGAGTATGTGGGAGAAAAGGAAAGGCAAAAGAGGAAGAAAATGGTAGGTGTGATGTCATGAGCAGGTGGAAAGAGGATCTGTACTCCTTTTTTAAAGGAAGGCAATCATTCACAGGACTGAACAGTGAGTTTCAGCTACTTTTCTATGTAATATTCTGAAGAAAGCAAACGATGTCTTAATCTTCAACAGAAATCCTCTGAAAAGGCAGAGTGGTTGCACTGCAATACCCAGAAGAAAGTCCCACCTTGTGTTGTTTCTGGCTGTCTCTCTTCCAGGGCAGGACTTACTGTAGGTCTGTGTAAGCAAACCAAGTTATAAATATGAAAACATTTGTATTCCATGTGACTGACCTCTTCCACACTACGAAGTCAAGTTAGAAATTGCTAGATATCTGTGGCTCCTGGCACAATGAGTTGTTGGTGTCAGAAGAAGCCACTGATATTGAAAGAAGCAACAATATTGTCACAAGCTGGAGGAAGAATTGAGAAAACAACTGAAAAGACAAGAGAGGAAGACTCTGAACATAAGCAATACATACTCAGAGCACCATCACATTATTTCTATCACATCATGCCTTTCTCCTGCAGTTTTATATATTAATGCTTCCTTAGGTTAGGATTTTTAATCTGTTCTGCTCCATTGCACAGTTATATCCACCCTGAACTCTTGAGAGTATCTCTGGTTCCCTTAATGTCTAGTGTAATTCTCCATTTCCTTGAGAAATAGCCAAACTTCTTTTCTAGTCTGTAGCAAAGGATCATTTCATCCAATTGATTTATATTTTCCCACCCTGACTCTGTAGTCAGTTACATCAGACCTTTTTGGCCAAGCTTTCTCATTTTTAGTTTTAAGGTGCTAATGTTAATGCAAAGACATTTTTATATTTTTATTTTACAGCTAATAGTGAAGTCGTTATTGGCCCCTTTTAGGTGAAACTCTCAGGACCTCAGTTCTCCACTTTGAGGCTCGGGTGCTAGTGATGCGACCTTGGGTAAATTATTTAACCTCTCTGGATTCTAGGCTGGATTTTTTTATTGCCAGGGTAACTCAGAAGGGACTCCAATGAAATCTGTGGAATTTCAGCAGCAAGAAAGAAATTTGAATGGGAGAGACTTGCTCCCCTCTACTTAATTTTTCATGCCTAAAGTAGGTGTCATCATTGTTTCCTTCCATGGTTAATTTGTTTATAAAACATTGAAATCCTCCTGTGAAAAGTACTCTACTGATACAAATAGCTATATAGCTTATTGTTTCTGGAAAGCCATTTCCCTGCCCCTTATGGTTTCCTAATAACAATGTCCTGGAAAGCCAGCACAATTCAAAATGGTGTCATACTATCCTACAGCCAGTGCCTGAGAGTTTCCTTAAGGGCAATGCTCAGACAGAAGGCAGAACAGCAATGCACTCAATACATTGAACTCTTTGGTACTCTGTGATTGCATATTACTGCATTGTATGAGCTCCATGCTGGGGCAGACCAGATTCATCTTCTGTCATGCCCCCTTGTCCGCTAGTAGCCAATCTTCAACCCTTACAAAGAAATGAAAAATGAATAACATTGCCTTGCATTTATTAACTGTAGCATGACATGATGGAGTGAAAATACCTCCATGATTTCATGGAAGTAGAGAATTAAGTACTCTAGCTGGTAGGACTTTGAAAATAAGAGCAAAAGCGGTGGTTTCTTTGCTTAATCCTAAGCAATTTTTTAGGGGAAAAGATTTCCTTCATTTCATCAGGCTGGTGCAATGGTAGTCACATATACAGAACTGGAAGGTGGGGTTAGATTTGATTAGTTCAGGGAGAAAGGTTACTCTAAATTTTCGATGATAATGTGGAAACAAGCTGGTCTGGTGGACATTGTCAACCATAAAGATGACTGAGATTGGCACTTGTGTTTTCTTTTCTGGAAGAGTAGCCAATTTTTCAATTATACCAAAATAAAGAAAAAAAAGGGGATGGTTCTGGAAAAAACTTGGAAGATATGATTTAATTTATTTTATCTCAAATGAAGCCACTGAAACACTCTTTAGCTCTGAAATCATAAAGTGAAGGCTTGGGAGCTGGGATGGTTTTTTTTTGGTTTGTGGTTTTTTTTCTAAAGATGCCTAAATTATATCCAAGGAAAGCCAAGCTACCTTTTTAAAAAAAAAATGTGAACAGCAGCCTTTCAAATTTATTCAGACTAATGAGCTAGTCTAAATTTTGAGAATACTAATTCACAGAAGTCGGTTCTGTGGTGGGAGAAACACAACAAGGTTGTCACAGCCTGTGAACAAAGTGAATTGGTTATATGACTGACAGTAAAGATTTCTTTTAACATCAGTAAAAGGAGGCTGAAGTGACAGGTAAGAGGACAGATGCAGAATTCTGCAGCACTCTGAGAGTTTGTGTACTATCACTAAGGGACAAGTTGACTTGATACCAACTTAATAGGCTCAGCAGGGGCTAACGGCAAAGGGATGGAGACTGTAAATGGGTGTAATAGGGCATCTATACTGTATCAACATAAGCATGAAAACTATCTAGCTGGTTTTGGCTGAGGAAATTAATCACATTACCTTTAAAGTCAAGCTTGTCTTTTAATCTAGGACCTGCTCGGTATACAATATTTCACAGGAAACATGCACATAATTTTAGTCACTTTTACTCATCTCAGAAACGAATTTAGCATCATCACAAGGCAGCTTAAATTCAACATCATCTCTGAGGAAATGAAATACTGGAGCAAAACTATAAATGGGAATCTTAAAACCAAAGGGGTATAAGCAGTCATACAGCATTTAACATGCTGTATAATCTGCTAGCAAGGATGCTTGCATAAGAAAAGGTGAAGCTTCCACCCTTTTCTTGTGCAAGGCAGGTTCAGTCTAACGAGCCTCTAAGACAGTGTTGCCCACTGCATTCAGTACCAGATGAATTAAGACAGGAGATGTCTTGCCATCAGAAATAATTCTACGCTGGGAAGAAATCCTGCTGTGCTGAAAGTTGACCTCTTGGACAAACACGCTGTAATAAAAAGTGCTATTTGCTATGAGCACATTGGGAGTTTTAAATCATCAAACTAAAGTACCCCAGGCTTTGACAGTAAAATTTTCATTCAAAGAAGGGCTCAGCTTCACAACACAATAAATTATATATGACTAGGACATATAAAACATTTAAAGATATACAGAAATTCACTGTATTTGTGTTCAGTAGACGAGTTCAGCTCTTGAAGTACTTTTTTATGTCAATCTTGCCTATTCAGATGAAGGAGGGGGGATTCTTTTTCTCAAAACAAGTAGAAGCAAAACTAACTGGCCATGTTGCACGAAGAGTCTGAATTTAATTGCTATATGGGGGTTTATTGTGTATGGTATGCAACTGTATGCAGAGACTGTGGATGGTATGCATCTATATGGGGAGGTTTCATTCCCCATTGTAATAAAAATGAAGGATGTCCAGAAATCTTTAGGAAAATCTTGTAATGAAAAAAATAATCACAATGGTGTACAGGGTTTGGGATATTATTGGGTGGGGTAAGCAGAAGGAAATGATTCCCCAATAGCTGTCACATGAACACAGTGACCTTTTAGTGCGGCTGATTTTAGGCATAACTGCCAATGGGAGCAGACTGCTGGACTCACTAAACTGTTACACAAACACTGTCCCTACCATAGACCCCCCCAAAACATACTTGATACTGCTTCCATCTCACATAAAAAAAAAAAAAAAAATCAGGTTATTGATGCAGCAGCTTTGGGGAAATGTTTCCTCTCACCCACCTGATAGCAGCAGGTACCAGATCCCCCCATCATGCTGGCATGGGCAGAAATAATTGCTGCTGAGAATCCTTGAATTTCCAGGGAAATTAGTAGAAAAAGGTGAGGAAATAAAAGGATTCAAATCAGGGTCAGAAATAAAGTAAATGTAGGAGAGGGAAAACTGTTTGTTTGGGGCCAGTTCTCCACACACTGGCAAAACTTTCCTGGAGAAAAACCAACAAGATTTGGACAATAGACTCTTTTAGAGCATAGATGAGCTCATGACTTGATTAGAAATCAAGGGCGAGGTCCCTCTCCACTGCAAGTTCATGCATGGTATGTCTACATAAGGGAAGGCAAAGGAAAATTCTAGCCATCTCACGTCACGTGAGCCAGAGGCAGCTAGGACCATAATGTGCTCTTCTGTGCAGGACACACTTGCTGTCATGTTTCCAGCTGGAAATGTACCCAAACAAAAATATTCAGATATGCTCTGGCCCTCTCTGCTGGAAACAGGGAAATAGAGTAAAATGGCTTTGGGCTTACCCTGTAGATGTAGGGTTAATGTCCAGTATCCAAATTGTTAGTAACATATGGAAGATACATGGAAAGTACCAAAAAATAAAGTAAAAAGCCAGGAAATATATTCAGAGTGTAAGCTTTTTCATAGCAAGCAATGACTTTTCCCCTCTGACTGTACTGTGCCCCATGCGATCATACACAGCTTTAGATCATACAAAAACCAGTCTAATAGACACTAACACATAATCATTGTCTAGCCTTCCTAAGCCCATCAACTACCTCCCAGGATTAATTTACATTAGCCTGAAATGTAATTTATAGCTAGGATTTTAAAAGGGTCCTGTGAGTGTAAGGGTGTGTCTGCACCGATCACTTAACTATGGCAGAAACAGTCTTTTATCAGTGTGCTGGTCTATTTTTCAACGTAGGCAAACTCTTAGGTGCTCACAAACCACTGAATTTCAGCTCCATTAGGCTTTTTTGAAAATTTTTATTTTACATTTAATCCACTGTATGTGTTATAATTATATTCAGTATATTATCTGTCAAGTGCCATTAATATACAGCCAGTTCTCCACTGCTGTCTTGTTGGTTTTGCGTTATAAGTTCAGGTGGATTTCCATCACTAGACCTTCATCACTTTACAACGAGAAGATCTGCCTCCACTTCCCAGAGGAACACTGATTTTTAGGGAGAAAGTCTGCCTAGCTGCCCCCATACAGCCAAACATCTCCTCCTCCTCTTCTTCCCCCTCCTTCTTACATGTGTAGGACTCTTGTCCCCTCACTCTTCTTCTGAGGATGGGGAGCTTAAATCAAAACAGACAGAATCAAACAATATTCAACAACTTTGGAAATAGCACCCATTTCTTTTATGAGAAAGAAGTTTAACTGCAGTGTCTAAGTATGCAGACAGATTCATTCATGTGTGTATAACCTCTTGCCAAACCAGCATTCCAGGGCAGGTATTCAGTTAATCACAGTTTGCACAGGGACTTCAGCCAAACCCTCAGGTAGCTTTGTTATGTTTTAGTCTTTTATTTGCTATAATTCAGTATCCTCCACCTGTGGTCCCCGGAACCTACCATAATCAAACTGGGAGGCGTGATAAGCAAACCAGCTATTTATTGATTTTTTTTTAATTTTTTTTTTCTTCCATTCTCCCACATGAAATTTAATATTGTGCCCAATCTATATAAGACATAGGACATCATAAATGGAGGGGAATATATAGCACTGCCAAGAGACAGAGTTCAAAAATCAATCTTTATGGCGCCATAAATGATTTTTTTTCCCTACTTAGTCCTTTTTTGCGGGAAAAAAAAAATCAACAGGGATTTCTGCACCTGAAACACCTACATTAGAATAAGTTGTAAAAAAATGTCAATGGTTAGCCATATTTCAGTTCAGTTTTCAATCTGTTTTCTGGACAATACAAACAACAGTATATTCTGAAGGCAGAGCAGGAGATAGGACAGGACACAAGGATCTTTACTGATCATGTACCTCATACCACAATAAATTGTAAGGATGCAAAATTAATGAAAGATTTAGGAAAGAAATAAAGTCTTCTAGAAAGATTACTTCACAGACACACATACTCACACACAGAGAGACAAAGAGAAGAATTAAGCTTGAAATCCACTCCACTCACATCAAACCCAGATGTTTGGACTTCATGCAAGTGGAGTGTGGAGCAGCTGCAGAGAGGAAATCCAATCTGAACCTGCAGCCAAGCTGAATGTGGGGCCTTCGTGTAGCTCCAGTAAAACTCCCTTCAGAACTGAGGGGCAGAGGGAGGGTATCCTCGCAGCCTCTGAGTGACATCTGTCCTCCTCCATCAGCGCTGGACCCTCTTACTGTAACCACAGGCACTGCATGGGTTTCAGCGAATCTCATTTAGGATACATTGCTCTGAACTCGCTTCTTTCACCAAAATTCGTTTCCCGCATATGCATTCAGAGTCATACTTCATAAGAAAGAATGAAAAGTTGTTCCATAATAATTTATCCGAAAGCAGATTGTTTATAAAATGTAATGAAGTATTTATCCAGTTTTTGTTTTGCATCTGAATTCTGAAGCAACATTAAAAACATGTCTTGCATCTCTTTTGAAAGGTTCAGCATCTCCAGTATAACACATTCCAGACTGACAGAAAAGGATAAGGATATTTGTATACATAGATATAGGTGATATTGATATACAGCTGTAGGCACACACACATATTGCATTGTTTACATAATTTATTTCTCAGCTGAATCTCTTAAGGGTCCTGATACAATGCAATAACTCTCTTATTCAGAATTCTGCACACAATTTCCAACAAGTACTTAAACATGCTTTAATTTTATTCCTGGAAATCTTAAAAGCATTTAGAAAGCTGTTACTCTCTCTTAGAAGAAGAGCCCACAATATGAATATGAATACTGGATTAACTATTAAGGCTAATGTAACGTGTTAATAATACAGCAGGTTCACGCTGCTGGTTGCTTTTAATAACACAGCAATACATTGAAATTCATGCTACCTGGCAGAAATTGTGTCCATAGTCTCATATAATCATATTTAGAAGCTGCTTTCAGACTGCATCAACTCAATTCAAATTTTACAAAAAAAAATATAATGCTTTATACTTACATAGTATCTTACATCTGAGGATCTTAAAGTACTTTAATTTCACATAGTATTAACATAATACAATAGTCTTTTCATATTCTCTTTTATTCGTGTTTGACTTCTTCCTTGCCTTTTGTCTTCTTTCTCTCTCATCCATTGCCTATATACAATTATTCCTGCTTCTTTTATCTATACCTGTATAGATTAATTCCTTTTGATATGTCCATACTGCATGCACTTGTGTATCTAGAATGAGTTCCTGCCTTCAGATTTATATCTTTATATTTTGAAAGAAAAACAAATTCTAGAATTAAAAGAAAAACACACAAAACCCAGCAACACTGTTCTATATCTTTAATGTGCTTCTTTGTAGTTTAAAACATCAAACCTCATTACAGAACAATGGCTGAGATTGTTGGTAATTATGGCTTAGAAGAAAGATTTTAACTTTCCTGACACAGAAAGCTCTCTCAGGGTTTTTTCATGGCCCAAGCTGTAATTGTTGAAAAGCCAAAGAGTGAGGAAGTTCTGGGAACTGATTAGAGAGCAGAACTGACACTGACACCGGTCCCATTCCTCCAGTGACCAGGTCTGATCACTCAGGATGCTGCCAGCTGCACCTGGGGATTTAACTTAGAGAAGACCCTCCATGTCAGCAGGCACCTGCCTGTGGCCAGAGGAGTTAGACCCAAGACTGAAGGCATACCTGAATTGCCTGGAAGCCAAGTGAAGCTCAAAAGGCAAGTTGGCCATCTTCAGTATAGAAGTCCTAGGCAGTTTGGTGAGAAAAGCGACTGTTATTCTCAGTTGGTTATTTTATGAGGATTCCCCTGTTTATTATATAGGGATCTGAATAATGAACTTGTGAATCAGGTGAGTGTCTAGCTAATTCAATACATTTGTATACAGGAGCTAATTGAAAGAGGAAGACTCTGTGATAAATAGTTAGCAGTTACAGAAAAAAATATCTCCCAGAAATAAAAATTAAATACCTAGAGATTGGCCTAATTTCTGCTTTTACTCCCAAAGCTGTTTTTTAGAGTAAGGTCACATTGGAATAGTCTTGTGAGCTATATACATTGCATAATCCTTTAAAAAAACTTTTAAATTCTTGGTCAATTATATCTCTTGTGGCATTAGCTTCTGCTGTCTGATCAAGAATGATCTATTGTCAGTTTTCTGTTGTCTTTCCTTAATAGCTTTGAATGTCTTTTTCTCATTTTCTTGTAAGAAATAATAACTAACAAATAACAGCTAGCAATAAAAACATTTTATTTGCTTTTGGGTGGTAAGGAGTGTCAAACACTATGTTACACAAGCAGTCACAGGTGTTATGTTAATTCCTATGTAACATTAACTCAATTAAAACAAAACAAAACAAAATAGTAAAAAGAAAGAAGTCATGGAGCCTAGAAAGTAACCATGGAATATGATGTCATTAACAATCTGTTGCAAGAAGAGCCTTAGAATTTATCTTGAAATTAGAACCCCTTTTTTGAATGTTAAGCGAGGAGGTATAGCAAGGAGACTTCAGATCAGAATATGTGTATTTAAACAAAGTATTAGATTTTGTTATGGGGTAGATCCAAAACCAAGAGAGGCCTATTTTTCTCATCCTGGTTTTCATATTGAAAAAATGTTCCAAGAACAACTATTCTCATGAGGTTTTGGCCCAAGATGGCAGGAATCTTAGGAAAAAACAGATGATCTCACAAGACCTCCGACATCCAAAGCACAAAAAAAATCTCACAACTCATTTTGTGCCACATGCCACTACTTAGGGCCAAAAATCTGCTGAGAACGATCTACAGAAATGTTGGGCTATTGAAACAAAAATAAAAATTCCAGACCTCTTTTTGTCTCAGGCTTAAAGTCTAAACCCAAATTTGACCACAAGATGGGTATGGTCTCCTCACAGTAACTCTCACATGTATTGTCGATGACCAACTCTCACATCTATCGTTAATGATATAATGGCTGAAAAAAAAACATTTGAAGAAAGAATATGGCAAAAGGAGCATCTCATTATAAAGCGACTAGTATATTTTCATATCCCAACAGCTTTCGTCATCAAATTACAAATGATGACATGAAGTACCCAGATCTTTCTTGTGACAAGATGTCTGGGGAAGGAAGAGGGCAGAAGAAGACAGTTTGATTATAGAAATACAGCATGGTGGAGCTGATTTTGAACAGCAACTTTGGCCAGCTCAGAATACTACTATCTTCATTTTTATGATCAGCAAAGGCCGAAAGAGTTAACAAATGCCACTTAGTTTATGCACACATAATATCATGCACACAGTTACATATGGAATCAGTTTGAACCATGTGAATATTTACATGTCTATATTCATAAGTAAGGTACTTGACATGTAGTTGACATTAAATACAATCACAGTTAGATGGGTCTGAAAATTATAAAAAGCTATAAAAGGCTTTTGGCACCATGTCCTCCGGACGAGAACTTCGATAGGTATAAACTGGCATAGATCCATTTATTTCAGTGTCTATTTTATACCAGCTTTGAGCCTGGCCTTATATATTTATTGTACACAATCATATTCCCTGATTATCTAAAAATAACACCTTATGATTGAGAGATGTTGTCAGTTTTGGAACAGGATTTTCTGTAACATTTTGAAATTTTACTAAAGTGAGAAAATAGAACATGGAATACTTTTTTGCCAGATTTTTAAGTTATGAGTAGAGAGAGGATCTTAGAAGAAAATAGTATATCAAGCTCACGAGTGCAAGACAGATATTTATGACATGATTTGCTTCAGCCTTGTAGAATGAAAGTGGGAGTAATAAAATGTGTGCAGAGGAGTGTGCAAACTGTTGCATCCTCTGAATTCATTGAAGATGACGTGAAAAAGTTGTTTGGATGCTTTATTATGTGTGGATATCCTATAAAAAATGCTAGTCTGGAAGTAAAAGCGGCCAGAGATAAAGATGAGCATGATGGGGTTGACACTCCAATTAAACTTGAAAACCTCTTTTTATGTTACACATTAAAAATCATGTTCGAACCAATAAATGGAATGAATAAACATAGTATCATTGTATGTGTATTATGCATCTATAAAAGCAGAACACAAGAGTCACTGTAGTATTTCAGTGGTATTTAGGTATTACAAGAGATATGACTCTATTGCAGGAAAGCTTTGGGGTAAGATAACCTTTAGGTCAACACATGCCCTTAAATAAGTCAGTGGAGTCTCTAATGTTCTCAATTCAGCCTTATTAAGAGCACTTCATTCTCTTAAGTATATTACAAAAGAAAAAGAGATTAAGATGAAGAAGGGTCAATAAAGAACAAATAGACCTCTCCAGTAATTGAAGGAAAAACTCACCTGAGCTCCTGGGTACCACTGTGGTTCAACCCTGTGTTGTCTGGTCCCCTTTTTCTCCTGTGACCTGCACAGAGCTCATCTGCTGTCTCTGAGGAGGTGCTTGGTCCATGCTTCTTCCCCGTACCACCTAGGGCATGGGCACTGTTTCTCCAGAAGAAGTCAAAAGGGCAGTCTGAGAAGGACCTGGGCTGAGACCCTTATATGGCTGAATTAAAGAAGGAAGCACCCAACCGGACACAGCCAAAATTACATGCAAAGTACCCCTTTGAATTGTTTCACGTGGGGTGAAGCCAACATCTGAGATACCTAACTGGGAAAGCCCATGTCTTAGCAGGTTAACCCATGCAGCAAACATGATACCTTCTTCCATCTTCTTCACCTGAGAGAACAGATGCCCTTGACTGTAACTCTGACTATAATTACAACCTCTTCCTCCAGTGGCATAAAAGCATAGAGGCTGATTCCTTCATATGGCACAGGACATTTTTTCAGCCAACCTAATCTGCGGCACCGGTAGGGGCAATTTAGGTTTTTTCTAGCTGTAAATACCTCGGGTGCAGCGAGATGGGAGCAGCATCTTCATTCTCCCTCTGCACCCCATCGCTGCCCTGAGATGCCAAACACCATGAGTTTCAGAAGGGAGGCAGAATGTGATATATAGTCAGGTATGATGGCTCTGTGTCATCATGCCCTTTTTCACCTACCAAAGTGAAAAAGAAATGTATGCAAATTTGGACAGGTGGGGGATACATTAAACTGGGGTACCAGAAAGGCTATGTAAATGAGCTGATTTGCACATACAGTTAATGGATTCATGCAATCAATTTTTACACCTACTCCTCACACAATGCTGTCAGAAAATATTTTTCTCCCTAGTGAAAAATATTAGTAAACTGACTTTTTTTGTTGTGTACAGTTTTCCTTTGAAATTCTTCCATCAGTATCAAAACTACCCTTAGTCTTTAAGCAGAAATGGGAAATCTTAAACAAAAAGCAGTCTTTAAAAAAAAAAAATTACCATTCAATGGAAATCCATTATCTGAGAGAAAAAAAAAATACTGTTTTAGAATCTCTTGACTAGCTGCAGTCTTTAGCCATTGTATGACCATTATTATTAATGCTTTTGTTATTAGTAGTCCTGGTTGCTTCAAACAAGAAAACACTTCCTAAAACAATACTATAGAACAATATTTAATTAAATGCAAATCACTAAAATCTCTTAAAAGGCATCCTATAACAGGAAAATATGAGAGAAATGGAACACTGGGAAGGCTCACACTGAATTTTAAAGCCCATCTGACTGTTGTGTGACATATAAGCACATTGTGTTGTATGCAGCATTTTTACCCTACACAATGGTTCAAAAATACTGTGTTTTACCTTTTTTCTTCTGTTAAAAATTTCATACAATGTCATGCACGTTAATTGAAGCGGATGTGAGTGAAATGCAACCCTTGGATTTTATTATGTGAATTTAATTCAGGAAAAGGAAGAGGGGGGAGGGGGAAAAAGACAGCTCAACAAATTGTCGTGGATTTATTTTCTTCATTTATATTAGGTTACCCAGAATGAAAAGCTGCCCAATGGATGTTAGATATAATAGCTAGAGAGTTTAATATGATTTCTGCTGCAAGAAAAACTGGACTAGATAAAAAAATCCATATCTTAATGATAGGTAAATAATCCTTTAGTATCTCAGATGTACATGCTACAGGCAGGAACTCTCTGTTCATGAAAACTCTTTTATTCTTGTATGCCATTACTGCAGAGATATTGCTATATTGGTAGATATATTCCTACACTGATAAATAGACTGCATAAACAATATGCCCCCCCATAAGCAAGATAATGCTAGTACATTCTAGCAATAATAGCTCCCCTGCAGGAGGCTAGATTTTTCCCTTTTTCTAAATGCTAACAAGAACTGCTCTAAGGTTATCCACATAATGAAAAACAGGGGTAAAATAAGTGTGGTGCATAGAAGTCTCTTTCCCTCGCCTCTTCTATCTCAGGTGATAATGTTGCAGATTTCTTTATCCCCATGTATTCTGATGGCATGTGTGTGTGCATGTGTCCATGTGCATGTGTATAAGACATTTTCTTATTTAATAAATAAATGCGTGCACTTCTCCAATGTCAATAAAGTTCTAGCTGCCTGTGAGATCCCTGCATATATTGGATAGCTACTTCATTTCAAAGACTCTGATGAAGTCCATAATCCAGAGGAATGTAGCACAAGTCCCTGCATGATGTACTATAGGGTAAGCTGCTAAGAATCACTTGCAGCTCTGCATGGAGCCACATAGTTCTCTTTGATAAGTTGCCTGACCTGAGAAAGCTGAAAATATGTCCATTATTGTGAAGACTGTTGAAAGAATGTTGGATTATTAGTCTGGCTAGTGATATGCTCTTGGAGACTGATTTAGTTAACGCACGTTGGTGATCATGCTTTTAAAAAGGAAGACACTTCTTTTTTTAAGTTATTAAAAGACTCAGGTTTTTGGATGGTAGATTTTTAGCATCAGAATCTACATCTGTTTCAGAATAGTTGTCTGGTTTCTAGAGGACCTACACAGAGACACAACAGACTGGTATAAAGAGTACCATATATACCGTCGCTTTCTCCGTTCATGTACACACAGGTGGTGACCCACACCAAGCTAGCCCTGGCCTAGAGATACTCCCACTCTTTGTGCGAGCTGATGAAGAGACAGTCAAAACTATTGCCATTGTATTGCTTCACCTTTCTTTGTTCTGGAGGAGATGGGGTAGAAAAGCATGGTCCCCTATGTAATTCTCACATCAGTCCACATGGCCGTATAGAGAATGACTTTGAGGGTCTGGGCCAGGCAGGGGACTATCATATAGTGTACTTGGACTCTGTACTTGGCTTTGCGTATCCATGTTGTTGCCCGAAAGATGTGGTTCTTGCTGTATTGTGCAACCCCAGTGCATGCTGTGCCGTCTACAGCTCTCAGTTGCCCTTGTGGTAGAAAATATCAATACTCAGTATCACTTGTGTTCACACCATGCAGATGGCTGTTAAGCTTGGATTTTACCTTGGGCTTCGAAGCATGTTTAATAGTGTAGCCGTATCTAATCACACTCTGAGACCAGTAAAATTTTGCCGTGGGGGAAAATTATTTTTTCCTGCTGTGGAAGGTCTCACACATTTTGTCACGAATCAAGCAGAAAGAGGAAGAGGAAAGAGGAAGAGTTGGTGCAGAAAACAGCCACTAGCTGGGTATTGCTTTGGAAGTGCTTTGCTTTAGAAGTGCCCACATTGTTATCCATCTGCCTCTCCTCTCACAGAAACCACAGTAACAAACATAACAAAGCATTAGCTAGAGGTTTTTAAGGAAATGAATCTTGTTTTCCTTAAGCATGCTGCATTCTCTGCTTATAAAGGAACAGAGGTTGAGAGGAAGAATGTAGGCAAATGAGTCTTTTCAAGTATCATTGTTCACAACACAATGTAACTTCATTTTTATAATGCCTATCACATAAAGGCTATCCCAAAAGGCTTTACTGTGTTAAATAATGTATTTACAGGGGGAAAAAAAATACTAATAGCAGGATGGAGAGGAAATTGAGAAAGTCAAAAGACAAAGCTTTTTCATTTTTTATTTTTAGTTTACATATGGAAAAAGATGGAGAGTCAGGTAGGCAGAGAAATGGGAGAGTCTGTTCCAGATGGCTGCAGGTAGGAGGAGAAGGTTTTTTCACCCAGCAATGGGAAATACACCAGTATCAGATAGCACTACCAGAAAAGAAACATCGAGGAAGACAAAGGGACAAGTAGAAAAACAGGGACAAGAATTCATTCAGACCTGATTAAATTCCACCCAGTGGAAACAAATTTTCACCTCTGGGGTTAGAAACTAAAGCGTTTGGATGGACATAGTATGTAATGCAAAACTTGCTTTCACATAAACTTCCAATAAGCTTTCATGAGGAATCCAAAACTTGGGCAGAGTTTGCCATAAAATGTGACCAGATTCATAAAATTTTCATTGAGACAAATCTAAGTTCCCTTCTGTCCATCTCATTATCCTGGAAAACAAGTTACAAGGGGTCTGATATCCCTGCTTGAACGGTTCTCCAATGATAAAACTTCAGAGGCACAATTGCTCTGTTCTCCTATTCATCAGGTTTTGACAATATTTCCCCTTTCAAAACATTAGCACTGTGTAGAAAAAAAGATATTCTACTTCACAAGGGACTTTAAGAATCCAAAATTTAGTTCTGACTTTGAGTAAAAATTGTTTGCAAGTTCTCAATGAAGTGAAATAATTAAAAAGTAATAATTTCAGGACTTTCAAAATATTGGGTTTCCTTAATATTAATTTTTAATGTTGAAACATTTAATATCTGAATTTTTAAAAAAGATTTTTTTTCCAAGAGAAAAGTCTGAGTGGTTCATTCCAAAAATGTAGGAATGGGATGGTTTGACATCATGCACTGGTTTTTTTCCCTAAATGAAAGTATTGCAAAACCAGCCTAATTTTGCAAAGATTTTCATTTTTGACAGAATCTTAGATTTCAAAAGAACATAATTCTATTGAATTTTCATCATCCTGCTATGAGCCAATGTTGTATTTCCAAATATTAATATTACCTCATAAAACAAAACAACAGAAAAACAGACCTGGCTGTTACTTCTGCTTCTTCCTGTGATTTTCCTCTCCTTACCTGTCAGCAGCAGCAGCAGTGAGATGCCTCATGTGCAGGACACCCTTGGATTTCCTAGCTGCTGCTCAGGCCAGTGAGCTGTTTGCACATGCAGTGCTGTAGTGTTGATGGGAAAGCTGAGTGAGGTGTATTTCACTGAAGGTGAACCAGATGTGGGATATTGGGATGCGAGTTTAGCGTTTCTCTTCTCCTATTATTACAGGCATTAACAATCCTCAGGATGAAATTCTCCCTCTGGGATGTAAGTGGGACTTCATTTCAGAGAGGGCAGAGGAAGAGAAACATGAGGTAGGCTATGGCCCAATGCTTCTAATGAGGACCGTGTATCTCCTGCACCTGTCAGCTTCCTTGCCTGCTTAGTGCCTGTCTGGTGGCCAGCAGGAGTTAATGGTTGCCATAGGCATTGGGGCTGACTGCTTTGCCTCCATCTAGTGAGAAATGCCTTTAGCAGGAAAGTCCTATGGCTCATCAGAGGCTGTATGGCTCTACACGGTGGCAATGGAAAAACAGCCACCCCAAAGCCAGGTTCACTGTCTTCCACAGTCATTCAGAGCAGTTGTTCTTGGCCAGGTCCTCTGTTCATTCATTTTTCTCCTCTTTCTCGAGCCTTTCTTTCACTTAGAACCTTGCATATCAGAAGGATCAGGTTTGTGTTTTTCAGGTCTTTAATGACAGCATATGGGTTTTAGTATATATAAACCACTGCAAACTGGAAGGTGGTGATGACAGCGACAAGGACGTGTTTGTTAAGAGGCACAGAATGTAAAAGGGTTAGGACTTTTTTTTAAATCCTTGCTAAATTATATAACAATATTATTACTATACATACTGGAAGGCAATATCACTTGGGATTCATGATTTGTAATCAGTTAATTGACGTTTCATGAGATTTTCCTTTGCAGTATATAAGTAGTACTATGCCATCCCATTTTACAGGAAATGAAACCATGCAAAACTTTCTCTAGTCAACACCATAAACTACTGGTGGAATTCAGAGTAGCACCCAAAATTTCTTTCTCTGTGCACCAGCAAAAAAAAATAAAAACATATTGATGTAACTGTCATACCATGAAAATTATATTCTAGACCCATGATGAATAAAATACAGGAATAAAGCTACACATTGTTGGGAATCTACCATTTCAAGTGGCAAAGATTGTGCAAGGAAAATGGATCCCAGCAGATGTCCACAACTTTCAAGCCCTGAATAACCTGAGAAACATTAGATTCTGGTACTGCTGACTTTGCAGCTGAGATGGTCTCAAAGCTATAAGGAAAACTAGACCTCCCACATTGGTTCTGTGTACTATGTCTTCAATACATCATTACTGAAAAGAGAAGTTATATAGGAACTGAAGTCTAGTCACCCACTGCCTGTGGCAGGCACCACTTATGAATCTCAATTGCAAGCCAGTGTATTCTTGGAATTTGGAAAAAGATGATTCATCAGAACTAATAAATGCAGAGAAAGAATTGTTTAATTTAGGTCATTAGGTTACCCATAATATATTACAATACTCACAAGAACACGACACCCTCGCATTTCTGTGAATTGGTATGTGTTCTGTGTATTCCTGATACATTCTTGTTAGTATTGGAACACTCCTGGGCTCTTGTACCTGCTGCCCTCAATTACTTCAACAAGGAATAGCTCTTTCTTGGCTCTGTTACTGCTTCTACCTGCTGGGAAGGAGGGAAAAAATGTCACTGTACAGGTAAATGGGAGCCTTGAGATGTTTTCATTTACTGAAGGCTGGAAAACATCAGAAATCTCTGCCTCTTGAAAGCACTAGAGAACACAGTTGTTGAAATTCTATCAGATTTTGAGACATTCAAATTCCACACCCGAAAAGCTTATTCATTTTGAGAGAGAGTTGACTAGTGCAGTGACCACGTGCCTGGAATGAGTAACTCCTGGGTTATCCTCCTATTCCCATCTCTGGCTCACTGGTTGGTCTTGGACAAAGCTTTCCGTCAGGTTTGGGAAAGCTTCTGTCCCAGTTTCCTCACCTGTAAAACAGGCTAGACTGATAAACACTTACTTCTCCAGGGCAGTTCACTGGGCTTCGTGGGATTCTCTGGTTCATGCTTGTAAATGTAAATGAGTTCTGTCAATGTCAAAAGTTCTTACATTATAATGTCTTAACTTTAGGTACAGTTCAGGACCTTTATAAATGGATCCCAGGGCAGACATCAGCCTGGGAAATGGAAGCGCTGAAGGAAAAATTGGAGCAAGCAGGCAAGGATGCTTGAATGGGAAAAAAGAAATTACTTGTGGGGGAGACAGCACCACTGAGTTTCTGCTGTCAGCAGTCTTACCCAAAATAACCTTCTGTGCTGCCATCCCAGCCAGAAACAGGTTGCAACTTCATATAAGCACTCATGGAACTGAGGCTTAAAGAAAACAGGGAATAACACACAATTTTAGTGGGAAAGATTCTAGCTGTTGGGACCACTATGCATTTTATGGTGGAGAGGACACAGTAGAGTCTGGGAGAACCATAGGGTCCTGTGAGGAAGTCGTCAAAGAAAAAATCCCCTTTACAGTCTGAGTCATTCATCTTTTGAATCATGAGGTAGATTACACTTGCCTTTGGCACTTTACTAACCCATGATAAAGAAGTAGCTTGGAATCCTCTCAACACTTCCTCTGGCTGGTTTTATTGAGCATACTGGGGTAGACAAAATCCTAACCTGCCCAAATATATTCTCTCTTGAATGAATTTGACACCTACCTCTCGAACTGAAAAGATGCTGCCAGACTGCAGCTGTCCACTCTGAGTAAGGCGTAATTCTCCGCAAGTCCCTTGCACCCTGGAAATGCCTCTGTAATGCCTAAAGTAAAGACTGCTGCCTGACCTGTCTGTGAGGGGTCATACTGTAGGAAATGAAGCTGGAAGGGCAGAGACACTGACAATAGTTACATGGGGTTTATCTGTTGTTGTCAGTATAACTTTAGTGAACCAGCACCATCAGCCAAGTCTCTCATTGTTGCTTTCTAGTGGTGCTCTAACCTCTGCTTGCTTATTTATAGAACAACCCCCCATTTTTACCTGGGTTCAGGAGGAAAAGAAGGGAAGAAAAATATAAAGCTGGAGTGTTCCCATAGATTTGCTATAGGAGGACTGCTGTTTCTTTTTGCTGAAAATAAAGGTCCATTTGGAAAACAGCCTCTAACAGTGAGGTATGCACAGTAGATGGAAATTTTTGATGGTTTCAGTGGGAATCAAGCACCTCTTAAAATCGTATTCATAAAACTGTAATCAGCTAAAAATGCATAGGATGTACACTTAACCTTGGAAATTTCCCTTTATATATCACCTGAGGAAAGGATTAATCTTAAATTTGAGACATGTGCATCTCTCATCTGTAACCATGAGGATAATGTTTAATATCCAAGGAGGAATTGAATATCTTACCATTTTAAATAAAGAATTAGGAAATGTTCTAACAAATATCTTCTATTTTGCTAAAAGAAAATGTTGTTCTTAAAGAACAGAAGTGAAATAAAACCAGATCAAGAATAAGGATTTCAGATATGGCAGAGACCAGAGCGTGCAAATACTCTGGGATGTAACGAGAGAGCTGCATGATCTTATAGCAGTAGGTTCATGGTACTGACAGCTCTAGTTCAGGTTGTAAAACAAATTCCAGTGGAAATCTGGTTTTGTTTTCTCACAGCTTTTTGATTCTTCCCTTTTCAGGTAAAAATTTTGAAGTCTTGATTCAAAATCTTATGTTCAAACACAATTAAGAATAAAAATGAAATGATGAAAAATAAGCATGTGTCCATTGTTCTGCAGCATTAGCGTCTGTGAGTTTGTCATGAGTGGAAGGGCTTTGAAACATCCAGTCCATCTAACCCCACAGACTGACCTGTCTAGGTCCTCTGCCATTTTAGGCTGTGGCCCAGATCAGGGTCCAAGTCTTACAGAGGAGATTTTAGGCCAGGGAGACAGGTATTCTCCTGTACAATTGTATTATTCTCTGCACCGCAACATGGTCATCCCAAAATCCTCAAATGTGGAAGACCACAGGTGGGACCTTCTGTTAGGAGTTGATACCCATCCTTTGACATACTATACGTATAAAACATAAGATTTTCTGGGAAAAAGCTGTCACAGAGCTGGGTCTGAACTGCAGGTTACATTAAAGATAGAAACAGAATGCACAGGGGTCCCACAGCGCAGCTCCTGAAATTTCTATCAAAACCTGCTCTGAGCTCAGCACCACAAAAGTTGGTCAATTAATCTGATTCTGTTGTTTGACCACCTATCCTGCATAAGTCATGGCCTGTTCAGAAATCGAGAGGATCCCAGCAAAACTTCTCTACTTTTCTGCAACAGATCTCCTAAGCTCCCTCTTCAGTGTGCATGCTCCTTGCCTATTTGCAGAAGATCCTAACCAGACCAAAATCAATTTTCTTCCTCTTGGTAGTTTTAGATGGCTTCAGGTAACTTCATTTTTGTATAGGATTAAAGGAGAATATTATGAAATACTGAAAAATGTTCATGTACATGACCTGGAAGAAGATGCTTCTCGACAGATGATCTTACTAGACCTTGTAATTTGGTAGGTTTTTGTATAATTTAGGAGAGAGGGGAAAAAACATTATCTTCTTTTAGGGCTTTTCTGTTCTGCATGACTTTTGTCTTTTGATAGCCTTTGTCATTTATGCCACACTGACTTTAATTCTCAGGCTTATTGGATTTGTGATATTTGTTTCCAAGTGTCATTTTAAGAACAATACTAGATGTTTTCCTTTCAATAGGGTTAGCTTTTAGTTCTTCCTTTTCTTGATCGTCCCTAGACAGAAGCAGCCCAATATCTTACTCTGTTGTCTCTCATTTAATTTGTGACTTTGTTTTGTGGCTTGGGTACAATGCTGAGAACACAAACGTGTACATCACTTGACATCAGATGCTAACGCCACTTAGGTGTTCCTGATGGATAGATGAATATCAACTTTGTTTGTCTGAAGTGTTTTTTGCATGGAGATCACCATAAGATTGATGTATTCAATATACAGCAGACATTAGTAAAAGAAGGAGGTAAAATAGCCAATGGATGTACCTTAATAAGCGAGCTGTGTGTTACTCTTTCTGTCACAGGAGTTTAAGTAAGTCACTAAACTTCTGCATGAACATTTCAATGCTTTCTATGGAACATATGAATAAAATTAATCATCTGCCCACAGAGGCAAGTCTAAAGTTCATTAGGATTTTCAAATATCTTTGAGACCCTTGAAGCTAAAGTGAATTTTTATGGATACACAGATGTATAATATAATCAGATCCTCGTTGCAGGAACAAGCAAACATCATTTACCCAGCAAAATAAGGTCCTAATCCTCTCCAGAGTTTAAGGTGACCAGAAAATAAATTAAAAAAAAAAAATTAAGCACATAGTAAAAACTGGAATTTAGTGCCTTGTCAACATTTAAAAAATTTAGTTAAATATCTGTTGAGGGTTTGGGGGTTTGGTTTTTTTTGTTGGGTTGGGGGTTTTTTTTGTTTGTTTTTTAAAGTCTATATAGTGTGGAGAACAATTTAAGAGTATCACAGTCTCATGAACCCTTGTCCTTCCATTGCAATAGTATAACTACCCTCTGGCAACCACAGCATTGCATACCTGTAAAAATAACATGAGGAAAATATTTCATGTATTTTTAGCCACCTTTTAATGCTACTCCATAATTAAAGTAATTTGTAGCATGTATTAAATATTATTACATTGTTTTTGTGTTCTGATTTTTAATGACTTTTGAAAAGAACCACTAATAACAGAAAAATAACACCATGTTAATTAACAGCATCAATTCAGAGTGAAGTTAATGGCACTGTTTGCATTACTAATGCAAGCAGGATTTGGCCCTTAGGAAGTCATTTCATATGGCAGTTACATGTTTGTCTCTGAAGTACTAATACCAGCTGCCAGGTGGGGCTGACGGTGAAAAAATGTAGGATTAGATTGCTATGCCAATGAAACTTTTTGACCTGACAGTGTAGGATATTTCTTGTGGATGACTGGAAGATTCAGCTATAGCTGGAGAATGTTTCAGCCCTCTTGACACCACGGAGAGGGGAGTTGCACCAAATGACTTTGGGAGTGGAAAAACAAGGCAGAAGACATAGACCAGGAAAGGGAGATAAGCCCCCAGACAGTAATCAAGAAAATAAGCGAGACTTGAGGGATAAGGAAGAGGCAAGCCATTTAGAGAAAGGTTAGACCTGAAGGTCACAGCAGAGGCCAAAGCCCAGGTTAAGCCACCATTCCTCACGTCCCTGCTCTCTTCCTAACACCAATTCAAAACCAAGACTGTAACGAAGTTGATTTTCCTAAGTGATGCTTTATCTTCGGACACAAAGCTCTCTGGCCAGTTTTTACCTATATTCTCAATTCAATGTGACTCATTCAGCCCATGATCCTGAGTGAGGGCTGCTTCAAAAACAAGCGCAATTATCACCTCACCTGCTTCCTTTCATTATTGGAAACTCAGCTCCATTCATTCATTATTTAGCTCAACTGTAATTTGTAACAGGGGATAAAGGGAGAGAAGGAAAAGAATGTGTTTTATATTAGGAAGATATGTTAGAGTACTGTTTCTAAAGCATGGGAGGAATGAATATTATTTTTACTGTTCCTATCTAAGTCTGAACTTAGCTGAGTTTGCCCCTTGCTTTAAAGCATTACAATGTTGCAATGGTTCCTTGGTGGTGTAGTAGATCTGCACAGTCACAAGCATAATGTAATCTTTAAAAAACCAACTAAGTTCTTTAAGAAGATTTTTCATCTTTTTCCTTTTTATATACCTTCTGCATTGTGCAACAGTGGAAATGTTGAATCCCAAATGGGTACTCCCAGCTGGCAAGCAATCTTTACTGAAGGAAATGTGATACTTTCAGAATATTATCTAGCTAAGAATTCTGAAGTCTTTCGGTAACGTTAATTAAATAATTCTCTCAACACCTCACTTGAGTTACTATTATCAGTCCCACCTTTTAGATGAGTAAACTGGGTCTGCCTTGTCCAACTTCAGATATCAAGCCAGTGAATGCAATGAACAAAGAATAATGCCAGACTTTTTCATGCCTTTCAACACTTCAACTGACTTATTTTCAACCATTCTTTTGTCACTGTGCCATACAACATTCCTCAGGCCAAGGGGGCCTGAGGGGAACATTGCCTTTAATATATTGGAAATTCCAAAAAAAAACCCCTGCAATTTGGACATAAATGTTTTTAAACCAACATATAAGCACTTTCAATAAAATTGCAATTTCACAAAAAAACGTTCGTCAGGTTCTACTTCAGTAAAGGATGAAAGTTCTTGAGAAACTGCCTGCTCCCATGCTTTGCCTTAATGCTTTGGACCAGAAACCATCTGGGGACATCTCTAGAGGTGATGGATACCTTTAGCCAGTCACAAGCAGCAGCAATCCTCACCTCTCAGATGGGTCAGTGGCTATATTCCTAAGTGCACATGGATGTCCCAGCAAGTGTTTGGCAGCTGTTGGGTTTCAGAAACTGCCAGTGACAGCTACTTTTCCTTAGTTCAGCCTGTGTGAAACCACTGAAAACCAGTGGACTAGACGAAACAGGTCTGTGGACCCCTCAGCTGGAACAAGATGTTCATTTAGTTAATTGCTTGAGAACTTTGTTGACCAAATGTATGCAGTAATTGTAGAATAAGACCAGCAATTTCACAGAAATGTCATTTTATTGCTCTTTCTCTTCTCAGGTTGTCAGGAGTACAGGTCTCCCCTCTGTGATCTTGTATGTACAAATCTAAGGGTACAATCTGTGAGTTTCTGTTGACAGTAAATATTAAATATATAAATTTTTGATACTAAGATGCCTTATGAAAGTAAAAAAGAAACAGTTTTAGAGCATTATTCATCATAGACATAAATGCAAGGCTTGGCTTAATTTCTGAAGTCAATAGGACTTTTCAAGTTTTCCTCCTACCATTAAACCATTATACCTTTTGACTGTTATATGACCCTCTCATTCCCCAGAAGACCCTTTTATCTTGCTAAGTCAGTCCCTAAAAAATTCACCTGCTTCCTGAGCCGATTTCAGTGCTCTTCATTCCAACCAAAATTGTTGGGTAGATAAGCTTTTGAGAAGAGACAATAAAGTAGCTCTGGAGCCTCACACTTCCACCAAGAATCTTTTCTATAGGGAATGACAGAAATACTTTCACTGAATATATTAACAGGTGAAGTGGTTTATATTTCCTGGCCCATATTTGCTCTCCAAATAAGATGAAGGACACTTCCTACTTTTTACAACTATCTGGATGCCAACAGAATGGACAGTCATCCAAAACATGAAGGGATTCTGGTTCAAGTTTTGCAAGAACAAAGTATACAGGATGCTGGATCCTCAGCTGCATCCATTCTAATCAGAATGCTTGTATACTTCCCCATAAACCTGAATAGGAATGCTGTAGCTCAACCCCCCCAAAAATGAAACGTTCCTCAGTAAAATGCCCATAGATCACTGTTTTGCATCCTGGCTTCCTCTCAGTTTTGCTGCTTTAGATTTTACTTTTCTTTTAATGAACCACATTCCTGAATCACCATCTGGAAGTAACTACACACTCTACCCATCTTTCCCCCTAAAGGCTGAGAATAAGGATGTGTCCAACAACTATAGTGAAGACTACATGAGATACATGAGAATTAAACTGGTTCACTCTAAGCCCCTCCAGTGTGCTACCAGCCTGCAAAGAAAAAAGGAGAGAGCGAGAGACTGTTAAATTTTCCCAGTAATCTGACGAGAAGAGAGAGAGACCGACAGAGAGAGTTCACTTGGCTAATTTTCTAGCCAGCAGCTACAACAGAGCTTCCATTAGGAGATATGAAAAGAGACAAAGAGATATAATAGCTATAGATTGGCTTTGTTGGTCAGAAGAAGTTGTAACTATGCTGAGGGGATGAGGAGGTACAGAGGCATGCTCTCAAGGGATATTTTTTTACTTTAATATCATCATTTTGGTGTATCTCTAGCTGCACATTCACTTAAGACTGACTGAAAATAAAGGTTTTAACATATCTCACTGCCTGCCCAGATAGCTGAAATGAAAGCTGGAAAAATGCATTGACCTTGTGTTATTCTCCTTTGCACTGACTTTGTGAGATTCAGATTCAAATTTTGTCCACCCAGTGTTTTGGGCAGAAACCTTCCTTCTGCAGATAGCTTTGTTTCATCATACCTCTGTTACCTCTGTTTTTTTTCCCCTTATTAGAAAAGATGGGCATGTGCCATCTTGCTTTATAGTCTGCTGAGTCCACTATTGTTAGATTATTCTCAAACTTATTTGTCAAATCCCTTACCCAAATCTTTCTTCTTGTACTGATTCATTCCGAACAAGAAGCTACACATCAGTTGTCTCTTTCTCTTTCATTCATTCTTAAAGTGAAGCAGTACTGTCTCCCAAAGCACAAGCATTTGAGAGTTCTGCATTTTCACATTTCTCATCTATGTTAAATCCAAGATAATTTTGCTCCTCCTTACTGCCTCCCTCTTTTTCTCCTGACCACTTGACTGGATAAAAATAAAAATGCCTTAAGCAAATCCTTTCATAACCTTATATATTGGTATGGTTAGACCAGAGCTCCTAACATTAGAGAACACATTTCTAGGAATGGACGTGTGCCTGAAAGCAAGATACTAGATAGGACTGGGTATCCTGCAAACAGTCCTGTTTTCATGAGCTAACTAACTTCCATTTAAAACACTAAATAATTTGACTATTTCCATGAGGATCTGACCTTTGGAGAAAGAAGCTCTTACAAATTTATGTGACACCCAATAACCATTGTCTCAGAGACTTTTCTCCATCCTGGAGACATGCACATAGCAAAGAAGGTGAGTTAATATAAATGAAAAACAGAGAGATGTAAATAAAAGGGCACTGATACGTATACACTGTTTTCTGAAAGTTTCATGTGATTTTGTGCAAGTCAGAATTTTCCTGTGCCTCATTTTACCCAGCTATAATATTTAAGTTACTGACTTCTACAGTGTTACATCAAGAATGAGGCTTTGCTAACTAGGTAACTATGCTAAATTCAGTGGTCATCTAAGATTTTATTGTTACAGCTACTACAGAATTTAAATCTAGCTAGTTACAGGCTCCAAATGTTGTGCTTTTTCAGGGTTAGGTCCACAGAGAGATTTTGGGCAAATTGATCCAATTTTTAAGTATTGCAGAGATCCCTAACTTCCCACTCGTCTGCTGCCACATTCTGAATCTTTAATTATATATACAGTGTTTAACTTCTTCACTAGGAGCAATTGAAAACTCCATCTAGAATGCCAGATAAGCAAGTGGCTTGGGCACTGTTCTTGGAGGGGGGAGGGGAACATAGGACAGAAAAAAACCCAAAACAAACTTCAGTCCTTGCTCCAGATCACAGACGATAAAGATTTAAAAACTGCTCTCTGACTCTCTGGAGAGCAGTCTGAATGCAAGTGCTTAGGTTGCAGGTGTGTTTGCTTCTGTACATGTAACTCCTCACGAGGAGAGCCTAAGCCAGAGCTAGGTGCCCAGCTCCACTGTGATTAGGAATCTCAAGAGGCCCTGGTCCCTGAGAACAGAAATTAGCCTCTTCTTGTCTCGTGTGTGCTTTATGAGATGCCTAAAGCTTCCTGGTTTTTGAGGGTCCAGGAGTGAGGCTCCTCACTCCTTGCATTTCATGTGTTGCCTGTGACACTTCACATGGGGGCTGTGGATTTCACTAAACTGCTAGGCACCTAAAAATTACATGTTGCATGACCCAGGTGCTTTTATGGATCCAGCCCGCAGTTCACTACATATTCCCGTGTTAAGACTAAGCTCATCCTCACGTACCTGGGCTCACTGCTAACAGCCTATGACATACAGCTGAGGTCATTCTAATTCCCTCTAGTACAAGGTAGGGGATGCACATGCAGGAGGTAGTTCATTATGGTATTATAATCATGCCCTGCTTATACCCCAAAGTCACTCACTTCCATTAAAGGCCAGGAGAGCGACTGTGAACTGAATCCCGAAGTGAGTAGGAAGCACTGTTTGGAGAGAAGGTCGCTGAGGTCATGGTGGTATTCATGGTGATGGCAGCCCTCATGAATTCACGTTATTTTTTATTTCATTGCCTTCCCAGAAAACTTCCTGAGCTTTAAATAATTACAACCTGTGACATTATTTGTTTAGGAGTTTGTTTCGTTAATCAACACACATTCCTACTCATTCTTAATTTTTCATAAATTCAAATATTTGGTATTACATACAGGCTAAGCTGCTGGGCTAAGTGAGATTAGCAAAACAGGTGGATCTGAGAGAATGTCACACTTTTCACAAATCTTTTTCTACCATCAATACAGTAATAACATCAAGGACTGTCCAGTATAATCATTAGTATTTTCTTCTTTAGCTCAGGAAAAGATGTATATATGAGTTCTGAAGGATATTGCCTGGAGGCTGTGAAAACACAAAAGAAAATCACACGGACAAGGAAATACTAGTTGCATTTTGATACTTACCTGTCTATTGTGTGAGTGATTTGCACTACACAAAATCTTTGGAGGATATGCACAGCAAAGGCAATCCTAGTGGCTGTGTGCAACAATGGGTACTCCAGGTTGTTCCTAAGTTGGGGACTTACCAGTCACACTTCAGGTCATCAAGTGGAGAAAGCCACCAAAGAAACAGCATAGTAAATCCGAACAGGTTCAGTTGAGACTACTTGACCAGGATATAAATTTCAGTAGATCTGAATTCTTTCCTGAACTGTTTGTCAAGGCCTAAAGGAGAAAAACAAACTGAACTTAAAATCAGATTTTCTTCCTTTGGTGTGAAAGAGAAAGAAAAGAAGGATTTCCTAAAAGAAGGAAATATGTTTGGAAAGACTGTCCTCCTTTTTATCATCATTCATCCCTTCCTCATGAGACAGTCAGTAAAAGAGATGAGGAATAAAGCAGATGAAGTCTTTGAAATGACTATTGACAGTTATGCAAGTCAAGAATCAAAATGGAAAAGTAAAAATCAAATACGTCACTTCCCTCCTGGTAGGATACACATTTTGAGTCACAGATGCATTCAAATACCTTGATATCTTCAATTCAGCATTTCCCTAAGGAAAGCCAGAAGACCAGTTCCTAGATATAGAGGAACTGTTTAGTACTGTTTAGCTTTATAGTACTGTTTAGCTTAACTGTCAGATCTGTACGTAGGAAGACAACACCATTCACTGTTAAAAAAAAGAGAGTGACATGCAGGATCTGTTTAGGGACACTACAGGGCAATGTTGCTAAATGGTGTAATGCACAACGTGAAGAGGAACCTTGTCCAGTGACACTAGAGAAGTAGACCTGGCAGAGAGGGTCTCGAAGACTGACTTGGACAATATTGATTGGATTCAGTGACCACCAGTCAGGAGAAGTCTTTTTGCAGATTACAGTCAGCACTGCAGTCAGACATCGTGATTAGTTTGTTTTTTTTTTTTTTATGCCATTTAATTTTTATGGCTGTAAGTGGTCAAGACCTCAATTTTATGTCTGGTGGAACCTGGTACAACACAATGTCCTAACACCATGCCTGGGCGCTTGTTCAGTACCATCTGTTAAACAGAAGTGTTCCCTGACAGCCTGCCATTTAACTATTGGACTAGTCCAACACTGCTGACAAGATCACAGTATAAATTGATATAATTAATTTATTATTATTAATATTATTGTTATTACTACTACTCTACAACCCTCCATTCCCAATCACAAATAGAGCCCCATTGTGCTGGGTGCTGTAGAAACATTATATAAAATAATGTTCATAACTCAAGGGCATTACAAATGAAGTAAGCAGAAATTAGATAGACATTGAAAATGCTCTCATTAGTGCCAACAAAAATGATGTGGTACTGTAACTGTTATCTGCATCCTTGTTTGCCACTAAAATGTCAGCATTTGCCAACAATAATCTCACTGTATTATTCAACACGAACCTACACTCTTCTTAGAGCATGAAATTATTGGGGTTGCCATAAACTGGGGAAGCAAGTCCTGTTACACCAGCCAACTATTTCTGTTCCCCACATGTAGCCCCATTCTTAGTTCAGTCAGCCCAAGCTATTTGAATTAATGGGCCAAACACTAGATACAGCAAGGCCAGACCTCACTGGGGTAAATTCACAAGTTCCAAGGAACTCTGTAGATTTTCTCCAGCACAAGATCTGGGCCAGCATGCTCCTTCTCATTTTAAATCAAAACAAATCACAAAAAGCTCCAACCTGACTTCGTAAGAAAGTATTTCATGCGGTGATGCATGTCAGGAAGTCCAACATGCCACCAGCCTATAATAGCAAAAGCAATAAGAACAGCAAGTCATAACAGAAGCAAAAATGAAGCCCTTTTCTTATGTATGGTTTGATTCTTTCTTTTTTTGGACAGGTTTTTTCTTTGGTTTTGGTTTATGTCCTTGCTTTGGGACACGCACACACAAACAGTTTAGTATTCTGAAATCTGTTTTGCTGAAAATAAGGACAGGAAAAGGGAAACTTACATCTTTAATTACTATCCTATTGTTGGTAAAATTTATAAATTATGATATTGTTACCTGAGGGCTTGCTGACAGACTGCATCAGTTCTCCTCAGTCTGGCTCTAATCCCAGCTTCTATTTTTTCTTTTAAATCCTGGAATGCAGACAAAAAAGGGTTTCCCTTCAATAAACCAACTGTCTGAACCCAGATTACTGTGCTGTGTCACTAAAATAAAGGATCTAGCATTAATCTTCTCAGCTTTTAGACAACAGTGTAAAATACCTACAGTATTTGCTAGTCTCTTCCCCAGGTAATGGAGTTTATTTCATACATCAATCCTTATAAAACCAGAGTAGAGTTCAGACTGGGATTGAAACAATTGATTTGCCTGGATATTGTACCCACCATTGGTTAGCTCTTTAAACCCTAGTCAGTAATTAGCCAAGCTTTGCCTGTCCAGCACTCAGTTAGATGGAAAACTAAAGACTGGATGTTTATTGCTTGAGAAATGCATTGTAAAACCTACTCATCATAAGTCACTTCCAATGCCAGTGCTTTGAGAAAAGCACAAACACCTAAACATGAATGAATGGAACTACTGTTGGGAAAAAAAAAATTGTTTTTCAGTGGCAGGTGGAGAAAAAGTAAAAGCAAGCCATTGCTGAGGGAAGCTTCTTCCAGTTCTTCATTTTTTGACCTCCCGTGCAGTCATCCGTCTGCACCGCAGGGGAATAAATTCCTTTCCACAATGTAGTTCCACTATTATGGATAACCCACAAGAGTCAACAGCTGATGAGCTGAAAAAGTGTGCAGAGCATGCAACTGTGGCTCCACTGTCAGAGGAGCAGCATGAGCCTTCCCAGAGGCCGACAGGAGATGCTTCACTTCAGCTTGGACAGTGGTTATGTCCATGTACACACTATGAGTTGTACTGGGTTTTGTTAGTGCTTGGATGATAAAATAGGAGTAAACCACATGTGCTTAAAGGTGTTCACACCTTTCACTCAGCAAACAGCTCATTTCACTCTAACTCAGTATTGTGGTAATCCAACACGAACCACCAGTTCTGTTAGAGGTGTCTTCATTTGGATGAACCAAAGCCAATGACACATAGTCATTGAAGATGACATTGCTGCAAGCCTAAATGTGTTAATTTGTGGATCCAGGCCAAATTCCATGTTGATTGATTCCATTCCTCCTGGGTGAAAAGCCTGCCTGGCTTTCAACTGGAGACCATACCCTTCATCATCTAAGCCTTGGCACTCCCATCCCAAGTAATACTGCGGAAAAGCATTCAGACAGCTTATTTGTCAGGACAATGAACAGCATCATCAGACTAAATTCAACAAATAGGTAGGGTGTAAAAAAATAAGAGAAATACTTCTTCCAAATACTTGCTGCAATCCTGCTCTGTACATAGAATGGAAAATATTACAGTTACAAAGCCCTTTTTTTTCCCACTGGAAACAATTCTATGCCACAATAAAAAACTATGCAGTGTTGCCCAAATTTTATGCTCTGATCTTTGCTTTCCTATATTCAAATTTTTAACCTGGATGAAATCAAACGTCTTTGAAAGAACTAGGCAACCAAATCAGTTAGACAGAAAGAGAATCTGAACCTCACATTTACAGCATCATTTGAAAATCAATGCAGAGGAAATTAGCTATATGACTTTACAATTAAAAGGACCAAACAGACAACTTCAGAAAAAGTTAGTCCCCTAGGGAAAAATGTATGTAACTGTCTCCAGCTATATAGAAGACACCAGTCTCAGAAGATACGAAACACTGAGGGGTTTTTTTTCTTCTTTTTTTATGGTCTTTGCTGCTACAAGCAGAGAGATGGGAATTTGGAATTCCCTGGGCCCCCGTGGAACTCAAATGTATCCATATTCCTGTAATGCCGTTTCTCTGTATAAATGTACTAACCTCCCACTAAGAAAATTAGCTCTTTAATCACTTGAATCCAAATAAAGCATTGTTATATCCTAAAGGCACTGAAGTTCTGCACTTTTAAAAGAGTGTCTGAACATTTCCCAAACACACTTAGAGTGAGGGGGAAGTTCTTTTATTTAATTTTCTGTAATTAAAGAACAAGTCAGGTAGAAACCAAAGCAGTATTTGTGATCTTGCTTGCTAAAAGCAGAAGGCCTGCCTTCCACAACTCTTATATTAAGTGTAAAAACCAACATCAAAATACAGGAAGGAAAGATAACAAAAGACTGAAAACTCCCCAGCGTTATTCCCTATGAAGGCAACAGTCTAGATTGAGACAGCAAAAGATATCTCATACTCTCTCCATGAGCAGTGATTTACAGGACTTCAGGTTACAAGTTTAGCTTTTCAGGTTTGCAGTCAATGCTTGGATTTTTCCCAGAATAACCTGAACTAAATGGCTCCCTCATTCATAGTTAGAATGTACTGACCAAAGCAATAAATTAGGCATGCAAAAGTGAGATGTAAAGGGAATAGCTTTGGAAGTCCTTAAGCGACCTCCTTCAACACCTACAAGCCTCGGAAGATCCTACCATCAAACCATCTTCCTAACATCTCTCTTAAAATAAGGACCCGGCTCAGAGAAGCATACCAGAGAGAGCTCCCATTGTCCTGATATATTGATATGAAGCTAATAATGCAGGAACCGTCTTTTTTGATGGGTCCCTCACAAGTTCTGCTGGTGACAGAATTCATCACAGTCTACTGCTTTCAGCGGTTTTTCTCACCCTCAATTTGACTTGATTCCCTTGGACTTTATGCTCAGGAACTCTCTCCTTGCTCCTAAAGTAAAAGCCTTCATCTTTTGAGCCTGCTACATGACAAACTCCTCCCCCCAAGGCAGTGGACACAAAGCATTCATGGAACTTTGCTAACTTTGGGGCAGGCTGATCTCCAGCTGAACCTCTGCACGCATATTGCACAGAAAACCCTGCAAGTCACCTCGGTTCTGAACAGCTTGGCAAGTTTGGTATGATTACAGTTCGGAACAACATTTCAATAAGGCATAATTAGTCCGCCAGGTGATTAATTCATTGTGCATATTAGACTATCCAAATTATCCTCATTAAGGCTGTATTCCACTAACTTGAAGCTTAATTTTTAAGTATATGACTAGTATCCTTGAAATCTTGGGGCTCTTCATATACATAATGTTAAGCACATGCATAAGTGCTGTAATGAATAGGAGCACTGGCTCTTTTATACTAGTTTTTTTAACTATTTATCATCATTACTCAAATCTATTTGCAGACTATTTTCATTTGCCTTTTTTTTGCTACACTGTCATTAGTGTCCTTGCTCCTCTATTTTTAGACACTCATTCATAGTTCACTAGTGCTAGGACCCCTAATCAGAGATCAGGGTCTCATCCCATGCTAGGTGCTATACAAACACAGAACAAAAACTTGCGTTGTGGAGAGGTTCGATCTAACCTTGCAGAGAGGTTTGATGCAACACATGGATATAGCCAGATCATGAGCACAAGGCAACACTGAGAAAATGCACAATAACTATCTTAAGAGCGACATCATGTTTCAGTCAGAGGAGACGATGGTACATGACAGGGTGGTTTGTTATGGTAGATTGCAAAGTTATGTTCTTCTTACCTGGTGCTTGGATTGCACTGTATTTAGAAACATAATATATAAATATGTCAGGCAGCATATCCAGTGATAAGGACATCAGACTGGGAGTAAAAAAGACCTGTTCACTTCTTAGTTCAGCCATATAGCTGATGAATGCCACTGCACCTTTGTGTGATGCTACAAGCTGCAACAGCCTTTCACTTATTTGGAAGGAGAGTGGCAAGTAACAGGCAAAGATTTTGAGTGAGGCTCTTACTGGGTACTGCATTATAAGTATTGAGAGGGGATAATAACAACAAATGTAGGTTGTATATTCATGTCTCTACACTGGAGTCTATCTAATCGCAGTCTACCCCAGTACATGTATGCATCATTGGCCCATGGGTTTTCACCTGATTTCAGAAAGGCTTACATATCATGTGAGAAACTTCAAAAAGAGCTGGTTACACTGGGTGGAGGTTAATTAAGTGTCATACCCTATTTCCATATTGCAGAAATACAAGCTTGCACCCTATGTACATAAAACTAGAAGTTAATATTAAGTGAAGCCACCAGAAAGACTGTCACTAGCTTCACTGGGATCTGGATGGATACCTTGAAGGGGCAGCTGGAAGTCACTGCATGTATTGTTCTCAAATGTCACAGAGTCACAAACAGTTGTGTATCCAACACAAAGGAATAAAGGTGTAAATATATAGATATCCCATTCACGTACACACATACTTGGAAGTACCTGCCACAAATGTTGATCTATCTTCTTCTCCCTTAACTTCCAAAATTGGAGACTAATTTCTTAATCTGGGTTTGGTTAAACTTCCTCTACTGCTTCTGGCACTTGTCGTCAAAAATAAAAGAGTCGAATAGAGGGGGTGGAAATGCTAATTAGCCCCTGTCACAATTCATGCTGCTGTTGTAAGAATTCACAGTATGCAAAGCAGGTTCAAGCTACCCTAAGTGTCAGGCCCTGCTACTGCTGATAGAAATTGACAATTCTTGGGTTAAAAGGCAAGAAAAACACTCTATCTTCTCCTCTTTACAGATAGTGTCTTTTTGCTTAGTCAGGCTTAAATTGCCCATTACAATAAGAAAATAGAAGGGTGAAGGGTTATCTTAATAAGTGACGATAGTAGTAACAATAACAGCATGCCTTTTGCACTATAGCAAAAATATAGTCTGCTATATTCAGACTTAAAAATAAATAAGTAGCTAAAAGAAATTGCAATGTGACTTACTATAAATGTCACAAAAGCAAATATAACAGAGTTAATTCTACAATAAATGGCTGAGCACTCTAAGCATATCATCATTTAATCTAGTGGGTTGTTGCTTATATGAATCAAGAGTAATTTAGGAATGCAAAGTAGAACAAAAAGCAATGAAAACTAGGATTTTCGTAGTTACCTTTTAGCAACCTTTGTACGCTCCTAACTACAAATAATTTCCCAAAGAAAAGCTTGGTGCACCTATTATGAAAAGAGCAGTCTTTATCATACTTACTTATGCATTGCCCTATGCAGAAGTATCCTTTCGCTTAAAGTACTGAACATAGAGTATCGGTTTGTGTGAACCGTTGCCAAACCTGTACTGCTTACAATGCTCATTCAAATGGAGAAGAACAAAGGCCTGACCATTTGTCCACACCAATGCTAAGATGTCTGAGGGTGAGCAGGACTTACTACTGGTAAATAAACGTTTTCATTCAAGCCCAGGATGTTACATTTTCCTGGCCATACATAGAACTTCTTTCATTTCCAGAGTGAAAACAGCAAGTGACCTGGGAGATGATCCTCAGAAGGAATTGATGTTCACAACTTTGTCACTAGTAGGTGTAGTTACCCTGTACAGGGTTTTCCGGGATATATGTGTTATAACTGCATTACCACTGAGACTGTGCACAATGACATCCTCCATTTTGAAAAGTGAGCATCTGGATTGCTGAATACAGAACAAATTGGTGGGCTGAAACACACTGCAATCTGTTACTGTTATATTTGTACAAGCATTAAATCAAAATAATGCAACTGCTGAATATAAGCTTAATATATGGCTTCAGAAGAGGACTGACAAACTATTGATTTTTAAAATAGGGGCCTCTGAAATCTTGCTGTAAGCTTCAGTGTTCTCAAATTCATGAAGCTGTACTGCCTACCCTACAAAACAATTTCTCTTGATTGACTTCACTGTCAGAGTCCTATCTCACTTGGACAGACCTTTAGGGGGAGACATACGACAGACCGGAACAAATTACAGTGACCTGAGGTTTAGTTTGGGGAAAAATTCGGGACTGACACCATTACCCCTCTGCAGAGTTCTCAATATATTATACTGAAAGAGGAGAGCAGACTTCTTTGCATTACATGCTTCTACAGATGCCTCCCAGAGCAATTACTGCCCTTGGGTTAATTATGGAGCCACAACTCCTACCATAACCTACCTGCACTAATACTGCTTTCTCACTCCCTGTAGTGCACTGCTATCCGAGGTAAATTGGACCACCAATGCACAAACCAAAGATGTCTCAGCAGCCATTATTGTACAAAGAGACAAAGTGTTCATAAAAAATCAAGATAGATGAATTTTCTTAATAAGCGGCTAAAACATCCTCAGCATTTCCGGAGCTATTTTGCTGCTCAAGGGTTTTCAATATGATGCTCTGATGATAGAAGAACCACTTCTATCAAATATTAAGCTACTGTAAATTTACTATAATTGAATAATTTGCCTCTTAGCTTTGGTTCACTAAAACTGTAGCAAGGTTCTCATCTCTAAGCGATCGTTCCACAGTCTGTTTCAATATATGTCATGTCAGACAAGGCTCATATATAGTACCATTTGAGATTAGTAATTCCAAAGCCAAGGGACCTTGTAAAAGATCTGGATGATTGACCATAAAGTATGTAAGTATTTAGTCAAATTAAATTGCGATTAGGGTTTTGAGCTCCATATTTAAACACAAAATAGTTGGATAAATCTTTGCTACTTTAGAGAAGTACTATCTATGAATTCAAATGAATAGAGCAAATTCTACAGAGATTTTCAGCAAAAGGAATTAAGGGAATATTTGCAGTTTTCTGTGGCCACTTCTGTACAACAGATTTTTCCATCCCTGGGGAAGAGAATGGTGAGTGGAGAGTAACTCTATGAGATCTCTTTCTCCACGAACCTGATCTTGATGTTGAGTACCTTTTTAGTCTAGTTTAACTCAGTGAAACTGAGGGCCTTGCACTTCCAGGAGCTGTTCAGCAAGATGGGAATGAGCCCATGTTTTCCACAAATAACTCTCTCAGCACAAAGTCCGCTGTTATCCTCACTCTCTGTGGAGTAAAGCCTTTGAGATGCAAGGTCTTGAACAATCCAAGCATGCCAAGTAATCACCTAAAGACTGTCTTATCAGGGAGGTTTCTGGTGTGCTATTGTTCTCTATACTCAGTTTCTGATGGATACTCAAAGCCAGGCACTAGCACTAACACTGTTGTCTTATCCTGATTTGGTTTAGGACTGATTTTTTGGGGGGGTGGGGGGGTCTCAGTGTCTTTTTGTAAAGGAAGAGGCATATGATGTTTCTGTGGTACTTCTGTCTTCTCACGTGAAATTCCCATGTCTATAGCAAGTTATTTCTAATATCAGAGGTAAGTGTAGGTATTGTATTGATCCTATATTCTGTCTGCCTTAAAGATACCAGTGGGCAGGGACAAAAAACTGTATCATAGGGAATCATTTTAGTACTTGGGAATAACAAACCTGACAGGAATATGAATGCAAAATTAGATCTATATGAGAAAAACAGCTCACTGAACACCGTTGAAGAATTAAATCAAATTTGATCTGATGTCATTTTTTTAAAAACAATCATTGTTTTTGCAATATTTAGATCTGTCTGGAAAGAGATATACTAAAAATTTAGTGAAATCCTCTTCAACCTAAATAAAAGTATTGGAAATAGTCTGCTAAAAGCCATTTCTAGTTCAGTTTTCAAGACCAAAATTATTTGGTGGTTTTTAAGTCAGTGTGATTTGTGCTTAAATTTGGGTTGTAAAACTGGATATTTTGTCCACAGCTACACTAACAGTAATAGTGTGTGTTTTATCTAATTGTTCTTTAGAGTTTGTTATAACAGAGATAATAAACAAAAACAGTATGGAAGCAGCTTTTCTCCTCACTGTCATTCATTGTTTGTCCTTGTTAGGACGAAAAATTAAAAGACATTAGAAACCATTAAGAGGTCACTTTTTTTCAGGTGAATTTCTCAGTCCAGGATGGAAAAAAGAGGGTAAAAATGCCAGAAAGGCTGTGTGGTATGTACCTGCATAAGTACACACCTTGTGCTCCCAAGAGGCCATTTTAGAGGCTGAAGTGTAGGGGCAGGAAAAGATCTCCCTTTTCTCCCAAGCATACCCCTACAACACATGAGATTCCTGCCACTGTCCAAATGGGATCTGTATCTTCAATATGAGTCATTCCTGGAGGTTATTGCAGAATAGCTCCACAAATATTCACTTGGAGTTTAATTCATAGTGAAGGTCTGCATATCCCATATCTGCATATCCACATGCACTGGCAGGAGAATTGACCAAAACCAGCAAATTCTTGCTGAATATTTGGAACATATTTGGAAAAGTCACTGCTGAATTGGTTAATAAGTGAATTAACACAAGAAAGTTGGAATGCATTTGCTCTTCCAATCAGAAAAACTAGCTGTGTCCAATCAAAGATCACAATTTAAATACTGAAATGCAATCCAGCTGTAATCATGCTCATTCTTTCCTGTGCCAGATCCATAAACTTTAAATGTTTTCATACTCTTGGGATGCAAAGTAGGTTATTGCTACTCTTAATCTCTTTTTATTTATCGTAATCAAAATTGTTGTATTTAACTCCTAAGCCTTCCAGTCTGAGGGTTAAGTGAAGCTTATTTTACCACTAACATGTCAGGTTGGACAGAGTACAGTTGACTAGTGGAGAAAGTTCATTTACCAATGATGCCAACTGCCTTTTTATTAGATTATAATTTTCTATCTGCCGTTCAGTGGTGTTAAGCAGTTATCAGGTTATTTTCTTTGCTTTAGAAAAAATGTTTTTACATTTATCCATTTAAATTCTGCTTCTCATTTAATGTAGTTTCTCATAGCCCATTCCTTGCTTCCTTTTTATTTTTACTTTTTTTTAATGTAGGAGGCTGGTTTTAAAGGAGGTTGTAGAGAGCACCAGTGCTGTTTCCATCAGAATCTTTCAGATCCCACAGCTGCATTAAGTCAATGAAGCAGTCAGTCTTGTCTTAAGCAATTTTGATGTTATCAAGAACTGTGCTCTAACACCCTTGGCTGCACTTGTGCTTCTATCATGGCAACATTATGACTTTTTTTCTTTTGAAATAGAACATATGCTACTATGCACTGAGAAAAGTCTGAAAGAAGCAGCCAAAGGCCAAAATCTGCTGCCAGTGATGCTGCTGTAAATCTGGAATCACATCCACTGACTTTAATAAAGTATCTCCAGCTTTACACTAAGGTACCTGAGAGCAGAATTTGGTGATATATGTGCAGCATTGTGATAGGACACAAGGACCTGCTGACAGAGCCTTTTCTCAGGATTTTTACTGCAGAAAGATGGGAGTATAGCCTCACATTATCAAAAAGGGGTAAGCCCAGCACATTACTCCTGGAGTGCCAAGTTCTCCTCTCATGCCTGTTAGGAAAAATCTGAAGCAACTGAAGTTGTAGGATATTTTCTCTCTGTAACTGGTGGTCCAAAAGGCTAGAGACTTCATGCCAAATTTATCTTTCCTTGATTGGTAAAGGTTGAAAAAGAATCAAAGCTTTTTGGCCCTGGCTTTTGGATCTTTCCCTGTATTTTCTTCCTTTTAGAATAAAGCAGGACAGAGCACAGACAGCTCAGTGTCTAACAGTGCAAAGCCCACTCTGCAGAGCTCCCATGAGGTCTGCATCTGTGTGTAGACCTCAAAGCTCCTGATTCAGATCTTCATCTCTATTTTGAAAAATCTTGTGGTCAGACTCAAAAAGGGATTGACACAGGACTCAGATAGCATTGGACAACTGGAATCGTGATCTGGAAACTTCTTGCTGGGCTAGCACAGAAGTGCCTCGACTTTAGAAACCTTGAGGCACTCTGAAGCATCTTCCATATATATACATATATATCCCTGCAGATATTATCTAGGGAAGATCACAGACACCCAGGGACTCTCTATAAGTATCTGGACTCCTTTCTACCAACCAAATGCCAACAAGTAAAGTATCTCATTGTCTAACCTTAAAATATTTAAACTTTTTCATTTAACTTTAAAATATTTAAAACTTGGACTTAGAATTTTTTTAATGCATATGTTAGAATGTTTGCTGAATAAGGATAAACATAAGTATACACGTAAAACTTTTCCTAAACTGCAACCTAAACAAATGAGTATTGCTAACAGGAAAAATTTCCTTTCATTAGTGGTTTTCATGCAAAATATTCTACCTTCACTCTTCCTGTGAAACTCCTTTTATTCCATGTGGGAATAATTAGACCACCAAAATTCCTGCTACAGGTCTTAGAAGAGCTCTTACTATTATTTTGTTTGCTAGGCTCGTGTGTTTTATTTCCACCAAGAAACCTACAACAGGAGCACCCATACTGGATGGAGTATTGTTGTATTCTGACCTGACACGGCAAAAATGTCAGAAACTTCTTAAATATAATTTATGGGTCAAATGGCTTCCATCAGCTGTGGGTGAGTGGAGGCTGATAAGCAAAATCACACTTCAGGCCACAGGGTATCACTGTAGTGACTTAAAAGCCATGTTCTGTTTTCAGTCACACCAGTGCCGATCCAATGTAATTCCATTTGAAGCTGTGGAGAAAGTCCAGATTTCAACTTGGTGTAACAGAAATTAGAGTTTTACTCTCTCCTTTTGTCCTATAATAAATATATGCATCCTTTACATGGCCATTACTTTGGCTACTTATTTTGAGACTTCTTTTTCTAAAAAAAAAGTACAGATCCATATTTGTAACTCCCCTCATAATCTATGTGTCTAACAAAACAGTTCACTAGATACAAAGATATTTTTAAAGAGATCGATGATCTTACTCATAGAACACAGTTAAGATCTTTATATCAGAACTGGTTAGACCCTTACTCTCACACAAAGAAGTATGAAAACAGAGTAACTCATGGGAGAAGTATTCAAGTACAAAAATAGTAGAGAACTGCCATTAAACAGCCCAGAAGGACTCCATGCTTTCTTCACTCCTACCTGCAGACAGTCTGTCCAATGCAAGAAAGAGTAACAGAGAGAGAGATTCAGAGTGGGGTTGAAAGACACAACACTGCAGTTGTAGAAGTTTTGCTACAACTTATGTAAGCAAATAATGCTGTTTTCTAAAGAGTCCGGAACTGTGATAGCCAAGGAGGCAAAGAGATGTCATATTAAACTGTTCCATCCTTTGCTATCTGCAGGCTGCAAGCCCTATGTTATATCATCTAGATGCACAACAGTAACTGCCCATTATTTTTCTTGCAAAACCTTGAGAAAACTGCTTGATTTCTTTGTGTCTGTTTTTATACTGATACATGGAAGACAGTGAAATATTTTCCCATTTTAAAAGAGCTTTACACAGTTTAATTTGTGACTGCTCTTCATGTACTTCGAGATCTTTAGAGAAAGACTGTTAAAGTACTATATGTCTGTGTTATCAGATAACAAAATCTGACAGGAACCATGCAAAGAAGTTTCCAGTATGACTACAATGAAATGTCTTGTGTGTCATTGGATTTACATTCTTGTGAAAACTTTCAGATCAGGCCTAGGATTAGCCCCTCAAACACAGGGTGAAATGATATCATACTGAAGACTTTTGTTTTACCTCCTGTTGTTGAAAAATTGATTAAATTTAAAACTTTGTTGTTGGTTTTTTTTTTAAATACACCTCTCTGTACATTGAGTATCTGCTCCTATTAGAATAATAAAATAGAATCACAGAAAAATTTTGATCAAAAGGGACCTTCAGAGTTCACCCAGAGCTCAGCTGACCCATGCTCAAACCAAGGCTAACTGATCAGCTTTGAGACTAACTTCATATAAGGTCAAAAATATCCCAGGTTTAATTGTGTATACTTGGGGTCCTCTTTGATTCAATTTAATATTTATCTTTTGAGATTTTTTAAAACTGCCATTTTCATTCCCAGACCAAAATCCAAACAAAAAAGTGTCATTTGAATCATTTCGTATGATCATCTGAGTATTATGAGAAGGCAGGTAGGAAGGAAGGAAGGAAGGGAGGGAGGAAGGAAGGAAGGAGGGAAAGAAGAATGGACAATAGGTACACATATAAGATTTTAAAGGCTCAGGTTTTTTGCAATTTCTTAAATTACCATCATGTTTAGATAGAGATCAGTGTAAAAATCAAATATAAAAATCTTTAAATCATCCTCATAAAAGATTGCAGATTATAATTTGATTCTCCCACAAAGTGAAGTTATAATATTCAATTCTATTTTGATGTGGGGCAAAAAGGCCATTGACAAAGGATACTATACAGCAGTCATTAGTATTTAAATTCTTGCACTGAAAAGGGTTAATTGCCTATTATATAAAGTTTTTGAGAGAATGCCATTCTTCTGTGTCAAATCCTGTTTTCATTGCACACAACCTTATTTTAATGACATAGAACTGGACAAATGGGGAAAAACACCCATGGCACAATTTCTGCCAATGAATATTTCAGCAGGTGCCTCTTGGCTAAAAGTCTAGATAAAAGCCTTCCTCCAGGCAAATTAAGAGTGGAAGAAAAGACTTCTAAGTACTGAGAGCTTATGAGAAAAGAACAAGCATAGAACCCTAGACATGATCCTTTCAATCAAAAATCTAGAGATCACAGCAAAAGGCAATTACAGTGGCTCCTCCCTTGTGTAGTAGTCTGTGTTTTGCTGCTGTGTACAGCAAAAGTTTCCAGCTAGGAGAAGCACTTAGCCTCCTTTTTTTATTTTAGTTGTTCAGTTGTAGCTGCTAACAACATCATTTCCTCTTTTTTGAGCACAAGCAAGTCTCTGACAGGACTCCTTATAAACACAGGGTATAGGCTTGTACTTTTAAACTACTCTGACTTGGCTTATTCAGGAGACTATAGAAAGGATTGTGTTGCTGTAACACATTGACATGATAAAATAAATCCTGATCGGAACTAAAGAGCGGGCTTAAGCCTGAAAACGCATAGCACTGGTTAGCCTTTCTTCTCTGGGCTTTCTTTTGAACTCTGGCTTTGAGGAGTTTCTGAGTCTGCAGAAAAGCACAAAGGTGGGATCAGAACTGGGGTAGCAAAGGAGAGCTGGCACAGAGAAAGGAGAGCTGAAAGGGCACGAGTTATGTATGAGATAGCAGTGGGGTTCTCAGGAAAAAACAAAACGGAAAGGCTCAGAAGAGTGGCAGCACCATAAAAACTGTGCGGCAAAGCATGGTGAAGTTGGGGAAGTTTGGTCATGCGGTTACAACTTTTGAGTAAAACCAAAAAAATCCTCAGCTTCAGGATTTCCCCTAGGCTTGCAACTTCTCTGTAACTGTCTTCCCGTGCCTTGTCTTGTAGTACAGACTAAAACTTTGAAGGCCATGATAAAACCCACATTCCCCAGGAGGGCGGGCATACACTGCACCCCAACTGTGCCTCAACTCTACTGACAGAACGGCACCTGCTTTCTTCTTGCTATTTTATATGCAGCCATTAACTCCTCCTACTGATTTCAAAGATGGCTCCATTAAGAAAGCATAAATTGAAGCAAAACAATGAACAGGATTAGCTGAAACTCCATGAGTTTCTTGGCAGGCTTCAAATGTCAAAACCAAAACTTTTATTATCTTTACCAGGAGGCACAAGAAAGATGACTTTTTGCCCATATGTTTTTGGACCATCTTTTTTTCATTTATTTGCTTTTCTTTCCTTCTTATTGTTTGTTCACTATATATCTGCCTTTAGGCTTTCTCTTTTCACTGATCACCTTCCTGTCCATGAAAATTCCCCCAGACATATTCCATCTCACTTCTCTTTTCCATATTTTCCTTTCTAGCTCTGTCCTTTTTGTTCATCTTTTTAGCACTCTTCCCATTTCTGTTTTTATCCTAATACTGAAGAAATTATTTTGGAGAGAATAGTCTTTTATTCTCATAAAAAAGAACTCTCCAAGAATTACATTATCTCCTTAAAAATATCATGCTGGAAAAAAAAAAAAAATCTCAAATTTTCAGCTACCAAAATCTCTGTAGTTTGTTTTGTTGAAATATGTCAGCACTCTAAAATGTTCCCTCAAATGACAAATCTTCTCATGAAAATTCTGTCAAAAACACCCTTGTCTCAGGAAAAAGATATTTGAGCGTGGCATCTTTGACCAGCTCTACAAAATACTCTTTCCTCATCCCCCTGCTTTGGGGTTCTTCCCTTGCTTTAAAGCTCTACAATACCTTTGGTATTCGCTGCATTTTGTCACATTCTTCTGCAACTCCATCATCCCTGCATTCATTACTTTTCTGTGCTGTCCTCTCTCCATTGATCTGCCACTTTGCAGTGGAGTTGGGTAGGAATGGCTATCTGAAAAAGAGAAGGGTCATGCATTCTTGTTTGATGCCAGTGGATATATGCATATTTTCCTCTATACTATATTAACTATGTGTTATCAAAGTTAAAAGTTGCACACAAACAATGTCCACTGAAACCTGTAGGCAGTGTTTCAATTCCTAAAGAATAAAGCTGGATTAAAGTGGTTGTGTTATGATATGTAAAGTCAGCTTTGGAGGAAATTTAATTTTTCCGGAAGCCAATGAAGCCAACTTCTTTTAGATGGACATTTAACACTGCATAGCTGTAAGAGTCAAAACAGTCCTTAATATTTTACTTTTAACAAAAGTCAAGATTATAACAACATTTTCAATGAAACATAACTAGGAGCTAACCCACTGGGAGACAGTAGAGTAGCTGTTCTTCAATTTTAATTTGTTGAAAATGGTATTGTTGCTATTGTTATTATTCCACAAAAGAATCACTGAAGCTTCAACTCATCAAAGCAAGCTAAGGAGTGTCTACTTTGGCTTCCTCAGCAGTACTCTTCAATTAAGTCTTTATGAAAGTGAACCATAAAGTCTCCAGCAGCAAGGAAAACAACTGATGTTTGTACGTTAGTGTTATTAATAGCTTTTGTAAATACTTCCATAGTAAATGGCCCCCAGATACGTAGCATGAGGGAAGTAAGGTAAGGAACAAAATAAACATTGCTAAACTTTGACTGATTTGAAGAATACAGATTTTTATAGGTGTTGGTTTTTCAGAATTTCTTTTTTAGTAAGGCTATAAATACTTGGTCAGAGGCTTGACCTGCAGCAGGAGGAGTAGTCTTGTTAACTTGTTAGTACAGCTACAAGCACAAGAATGAAGTTAAACATTTCTGTGTTTGACAGGTATCATTTGACATCTAGCCATTTCACTTACAAACTACAGACTGCAGTGCTATTATGAAAACTCCAGCTACTCTTCATGACCACTCAGTCTACAGATCCACTCTTATGCCATCAGCAACCCATTGACTATTATTATTAATATGCCCAAATAGAAATACACAGGTTATCATCTGAAAATCAAGCCGTGTGACGTACAGTATGCCCCTTAGAGCAGTTTTCGTGCCATAGCCCCAGTCTGGGCATATTCTTTGCCCCAACTAAAAATCACCACCCACTGGCTATGAAACACTTCTCTGAGAATCATGGTCTCCACTCAGAGCCTCAAAACCATAATGCTTCACTGTATCTCATGACTGCTGCTGATACTTTCTCAACTATTTCTGCCTCAGGTCTACACCATCATCACGTACTTTATTGTACTATACTGAAGCAAGCCAGAATGGATATGTCAAATTAACTGAGAGCGATCAGCACAGGGACAACACAGTGCAAGCTTGTGAGGGTAAATCAGTTGTTGACTACACGGACAACAGCTGCAATCAGAATTAAGACCTTAGTCAGTGACTATGCAAAGCAGAGGGAGCAAATGGTTTGTGATGGAATTGCATGTATGACATATGTTAAGATAGTATTACAGTTTATCTGTACTGCAACTTTAATCACACAGAGCTTCCATTCCAGGACCAGCAAGGGAAGCAGCATAATATATAGGTAATCATCTTTTTCAACCTTTCATGATTACTGCTTCTGTAGTTTATAATGGCATTCTTTAAAACATAAAATAACAAGTGATGGTTCTTGGGACAGAAGAAGGACCCCAGATTTGGATATTTTTCTTTGTGCGCTAGAAACTTCTGATGTTACCTGAACTACCTTATATATAATAAAGAAGAATGTCTGTGTTTTTAAGAAATAAATGTAACTGGTCTTTTGGGTCCAGCAAATGAACATAGATAATGAGTGTTCAGTTTCACAGAAAGCATTCCAAGATAAATTTTCCACATATGTAGGTACCTAAATTTGTAGTTAGATGCCTAAGCTGTTTGGGTATTTAACATCCACTGAATACCATGCAATTTATATACTAAACTTTGAACCGGCACTTTTGTGACTCCTACAAGGTACTTAGCTGGATTTTTAATTCCTTTAAAAACAAATCCCCTGCCACCAAAAAAACCCACCAAACCCAAAACCAAAAAAAACCAAAACCATAAAGAAAGAAAGAAAAATATTTTAAAAATGTTCCTGTTTTAATTACAAATCAAGCTGCTTTATTGTCCAGTGTGCTAAAGTGTGTTGACAGTTCAGGGGTTAAAAGCTCTGCCCTTTGCTGCCAGGTGTCCCTGCAGATGCTGGGACTAAACACAGGGAACATTCACATTATCTTCTGGCTGCCTGGAATAGGGCAGGCAGCCTAATTGGAGAGCAAGCCTTCTGAAAGGAGAGTGTTAACAAGCCTAATTGTCAGCACCACCCTGATTAACTACAAGGTGAGGTGATATAAACCAGAAGCAGGAGAAAGTGCAAAGGAAGATTTAAATAAGGCTGGTAGGGTTGTTTCTCAACTTTTTTTTTTTTTTATTGCTACTATTTTCTCTATCAGGGCTGCAGGCTGAGAGAAGCATTGTATTGTCGGGGAGTGGAGAGCATTAGCTGAGAAACCAAGCTTTGCCTTAAGATGTTTGACAGTTTGAAGAAAACCTGATCTTTACCTTGTCAGGCAGCTGACAAGTACTTGACCTGAAACCCCATTGTCCCACTTGCATTCCTAGTGTGAGTCAGCAACAGAGACTGTAACTGGCGACTAATAACAATGGTATCGGAAAAACTTACTGAGAAGAATTTTCATTAATGCTTTCTCATTATCTCTTCCCTTACCATTCTGATTGCACAAATCAGCCCTTGCTTAGCCTGGAGATTGGTGAAATGCATGACATGACTGCTTTCCATCTTACTGCCTCTATCTCAGCTGTAGAAACAGAGCATCACAGCTCATATAGGTAGAAAATCTTTTCCTTAAAGTTAGGTAAATCTTTCTGTATGCTGTTTACTAAATTTGTTAAATGACAAAATGGTTCTGACGCTCCAGCATACTTGTTCTGTAGCTAAGCAGTATGGAAGAAATTACATTTATGGGGGTAGAATAGATTTTTGATATTATATATCTGGTCCATAGGAGAAAGTTCCAGCTCCTCCTGTGGTGGAGGAGCCCACAGCAGTGCAGAGTCCATTTTGCTACTGTCTGTTCCACACTATGCGTTAGATGAAGACTCCGAGTTCTTGATGAACCAATGCTTCTTGTTCTGGCCTGCATTATGCTAATAGTAGTTAATAACAGCTATGTTCAGCCACCTTAATGAGGTAATTTCATTTATTTACCCTGAAACACCAAGCTGCTTGTTTTGCTCATCCTATTTCCTGTATGCCTTTAGTTCAGATCAGATTGCTCCAGCTCTCACAGCTGAGTAAGCTGGATCTCAGAACTGGGGCTTCCCCATTTATAGTGAGCTGATGCAATGGTGGCAGCAGCTTCAGACCACGCAGGAAGACACCTCAGCAGCCCCTTCATGGAACTGTAATAAGCTGTGACGGCCACTTTTAGGCCAATCATATGAAGCAAGAGGGAAATGGCTGTCCAGGCAGCTCAAACAGCTGTTCCTTACCTCCTCAGTGGAAAAATCAACAGGCTGGTTTTGACCCAGAAGTTGCTATTTGGACCTCATTGACTTAGAGTTTTTCCTCTTTGGTACTAATCCCAGCAACTTGCATCTTCATAAAATAATTCTATCCTTCTTGGCCTTACTTGACTATGATAACCAACTTTTTTTTTTTTTTCTTTTCAAAATGCTGTCATGTGATTAACTTTTGAATAGCTCTCTTCCACGTGTGTTCCAACTAAAATTGAACAAGGATGTTCCAGCATTCTTGGAAAAGGATCATCAGAATTCAATACAGTATGTCAGACTGAGGCTTCTCAAAGGCAATGAGAGCTCATGGAAAACTTAATACTTTCTTAGCTCTGTTGGTTATACTTTTTTCTCGTATATACCAGAACTGTATAAATGGCCCTCTCGGAGAGGTTCAAGCTAGCCTGGATCTGTCCACTCTTTCCTAACTTATTGTCAGGGAAGGCAGAGCTGTTTTGGTCAACAGATCAGTGTCTGGTGTGATGAGTGAGGACTGACTCATACATGCAGAATGTAAACTTCTTTTGAATTAGAGCAGTTGGAAAACAAGAAAGCAAGCAAAACTGTTGAAAAATGCCAGTTATTAGAGCTGGACAAATTTCTGCTATTAGATAATGTAATTATTCCCCAAACTATACTTAATTATCAGGTACACAGATAAATCAACATTTTTATTCCTTTTTTAAATATTGAAAATTAATTGAAAAAAGCTTTTTAAGAAAGATAATTAAACAAATATGCTATGAAACAAGGCCATGTGCAATTTCATTTTATGTGTAAATTACATGTAGGCCCAAAGGGGATGCAGTCTTATTATACAGTTTATTCCTCTATTAGCATTTCAATAGAAAGACTTTTCCTCCTAGTTCAGAGGAAAACAAGGAAAGCAAGTGATATATGCTGGAGCTACGTACAGATAGGGGGCTTGGAAAAGCTCCATTATTCCTCCTCTCACCCCCAAAAAGGAATGAAAGAGGATAGGGTTGTGATCTCTACAGATGAGAGGAGATTGCAGAAGTGTGAAGTGCAACTGATTTCATTCTGTAGTAGACTGGACTGTAACTTGAATCAGGTCCTAAGTCTTGATACTGTAATGTTAGTTCCCTGCTGGAATCTGTTCATGGCAGGACCTCAGTACAGAGTACAAAACCCAGCAGAAACAGTTATATTCAACCTCTCTGCTTTCCCAGCACCTACCTTCTTCAGACAAATAAATGCAGAAGTTGGAGAACTGTGGCAACTAATCTGAAGTGTTTAAACACAATACAGAGCATCTGTATTTATAGAAAATCTGAGAAAATCAGCTTCTGAGGTTTTCAGCTTCAGCTCTTCCCCTCTCACTAGGAAGTTCCTGACATCTCCCCTAGCCAACTGTGGTGTGTTTAGCCACCTAATCATTATCCCTTTGGTTTTTGTGCATTTGAGCTTCAAATATATAAAGACTGTTGTCTACAGGAACAAGCTATGTTGTGTTCATTTTAAGTTCACACTGTCAAAGGGGCATACTGTGTGTATATCATCATGGAGACCTTATTTCAATCCTTGTTGTTTGTATGCTTTCTTAATATTTGAATAAGTAAACCCAAGGGAAATTGTCTACAACTGTTGCCCAATATGACTTGGATATCATCTTTGTGAAATTAAAGATTGGACTGACAAATGTAATAATGTGATTGCCATAACATATTTGGACACCTGATAAACATCATAGTACCACAAGACACTCTTTAAAACTTAGCACAATAGAGTGCAAATTGAGTATATATCGAACATACGAAGAACAGCATATTGACAGATCCGACGGGGTACGTGTTAGTGTGAAACATCAAATGATTTCTAATATGAATTCAAGCTGATGTCTATAGGCTTAAAGCTATTAATATTTTTTATCATTGACCTGCAACTAAAGAAAAAAAATTACTGCTGAGAAAAGTGGCAGTGTTTGCCATAATGATCAGGAGAGGACAAAGCAAGGTGGGTTCATTCGAGCCATGTGTATTTTAACATAGCAAAGTGTGCTATAGTCTAGAACAAGGAACATCACACTGAGAAATGGACAATGTGTCCTTAGTCTAGTTTCTCAGGAAGAGATTTAAGAATGATGCCATACATGATGCCATAGCAAAAAGGACTGAGGCACTCCTTGGTATATAACCAGCAAGCTAGAGGCAGAGCATGGCACGGGGAGGTGGTTACGTGTCTGTGTAACACATTGGTAGAAAGGATGCAGGAGTATTGCATTATGTTCTTGTCTTGCTGTCAGGGGGAAAAGATGTCCCAAAGCTGAAGAGATAGATACAAAAAAGACAGAAAATTTATTCCAAAGCTGGGAAAAGTGTTTTGAACTGAGAGATTTTATTTATCCAAAAGCTGCTTGAGAACTGCCCTGAATGACCTTCCTGGAAGATGATTCCAGCTGCCAACAAACATTTTAATCTAGCAGAGTAGGTCATAACGGCAACTAATGACTGGCAAGTGAAGCCAGCTAAACTTAAACTAGGAACATGGCAAAATATTTAGCAGTCAGGGTAGTTAGCCAGGACAACAAACTAGCAAAGGAAAATGAAGGACACTTCATGTACCAACTTTTCTAGATTAAGGCAGGATGACTTTCTGCATTAATTAAAATAGGTTATTTGGATTAATAGAAAGATAATTAGAAGACAATAAATTGCCTGAGATGTATGGGAGGTCAGGCTAGGTGATCTACTTGGCCTTTTCAGGCCCTAATATGTTGAAATACTTAAATTATTTTTATATTTTTTCATACAGACAAAATACGAAGTTTTCTATGTTTCTCCACTGGGGAAAAACATTTTCCAAGTAGCTGTAAAGGACACTGCTAGTTTACAGAAACTAAAGACAGATCTAAAGATAACGATTACCAGCCTTCGAGATGTACTATATTTTACAAAGAAGGCTAAACAATAACTAGGTAATTGGGGACTGCTGCTTACTGCAATAATCATCACTGTCACCTTCCTTCTCCTCTCACATTGTATCTACCTGTTGTCTTTCACTTTATATTTGGATTACCTGAGAAAGGAATCTTTTTTTTTTACCAAAATTCAGGCTTGTTCACTACCTGGAACCTCTTGCTATTGCTAAGGTATAAATAAACAATAATAAATAAGTATGTAATAATAGAGGCAAAAATTAGGCGTGAGGTCTCTTTTATACATTGCCTTAGATGTTACTTCCTTTCCAATGCTTGATACTGCAGTCAGCAAGTGAATGATCTGAAGGTACCATTATATGTTTGAGCCACACAGAGCTGTTCAACTCACAATTCTTTTCAAGTCCCCAGATTATCTTAATATGATTTACAGTTTGCTTGGCACTTTCGAGGAATACCTGTTATCTCCAAACTTTGTCATTCGTAGCATTTATGTAATAATATAAAGTGAGGTAATATATCATAATGTCCTGTCAAAAGGGAAAAGTGGCAGTAATGATGCTTATAATAACAATAATGATGCCAAAAGTTTTCCCCTTCCCAAAGCATATAACAAAGACTGTATGAGAAAGCAGAGCTTCTGTGACATCTTCCAGCTTCACAAGCCACTGCAATTCAGTGATTTTCTTCAATATAAAAATGCACCATATTTTTCCATTGTTGAAGTAGACTTTTCCCTAGTCCTCTGCAACTAATTTTTGTGTATAAAGGTGGTTTAACTGGGTGTATATCAGCTTGCACGTGTTTCCCTATGTCACTTTCCATTCTCCAGGGACTGAATTTAACCTGTTATTTCAAAGGCTTTGTGATTTCAAAAGTATCGAATAAAGTCCCAGTGTTTTTATCTATGAACTGACAGTTTGTTATCAACATTCCTTCTCACCAACTGGTGCAATTTAAAGATCTAATTTTTTTGCATCTAATGACTGAGTAAATGAAGTCACATACCTTCTTTAGCTGAATGGTCAAGCAGCCTGCAATTCCACTAGTTTTGTGGGTGTTTTCTTCATGAAACATTTCATTGACCCAGACTCCCCCACTTGTCACCTCTTTGGAGAAGAGTCAGCTGTTAAAGATCTCAGGTCTCCTCCCACAGATGCCTTTCTGTGGGCTTCCGAAAGAGGACAATGATAGTCAACATGGTCCTTTGTCTGTCTCACTAAAAGGTGCAAAGTTATTTCCTCCATTCTTTCTCTTTTAAAGGAGTCTCAGAGATGCTTAGAGTTTGAGTCAGAAGCTATAGGTATGATTTCTGACTCTTTCTGCTTAGACCTCAGAATCTGTCCTGTAGATTCCCTGTCTCTTGCACATTCCAAAGACATTTTCTCCAACTACTGTTAACGATATCTTTTTCATTTCTTTAAATAATAACTGTATATTGAAAACATACTCAGTCAGGAATTGGTATTAAAAATATCATTCTGAATACACAATCAATTAGTTTATTAATGAAAGACAAAGACAGCACTTGCACAAAAAGGCATGTGGGTTTTTTTCTTTTTTTGAAGAGTAGAGCTATATGGCTATCTCACAAATAAGACCCTTCCTGAAATGTGTACTCAAACATTTATATCCCAACCCATAAAAGGTCTAGTGAAGGCTCAACACCTTTTCTATTCAGATTTTGACTAATGTTCTTACTTTTGCTTTGAGTGGGTTCCCAACAGCTTGCTCCAGTAACTTTTGCCTCATACAGTGGGTCTAGTATTTGTACTTTCTCAAAATCACATTAAAGGCTGTGGTAGGAGGAAAATAGCCAGTCTAGTTTGATGTAGATTAAAGGCCTTTACAGATATCAAATAGTTAAGAAAACAGCAAGCCTTCATACTTAAACTTACACACAGCACACAACATGGCCTAATATTTATGGTATACCATATCTCCAGTTTTTTCTTTCTGTATATTAGACCATGAGCCTCGTGATTTTGTTCGGTTTTGTCCATTGTTCATAATTACTCAGGTAGATATGAATACCCTGCCAACCTTATTAACCAGACTGTTACATTGCGGGTATCCTAGGCTGTGTCTCGACAGACCATCTGCTGTAAGGCAAAGTGCAGTCCCACCACCTAGGCTCCCCACCACCTAGAGTAGCACCTCTGCAGACAATGTTGTGGCTCCCATGTGGGGTACACCCATATGTTTCCTTTGCAGGGAGGATGAGGAAGGAGATTGGTCCTTCTGAGTATTGCCCAGTTATGGAGCCCCAGGGCACTGCCCAGAAGAGGGAACTGGGCAGCATGCCCAGACACAGTAGTATTGACAGAGCCTCTCACGGCATACAGTTGTACATCAATGGACAAGAATATAGTGGATCATTGACTACAGCATTTTCTCTCAGGCCTGGAGCTTAGCTCTTCCCAATCATTCTCATTTAAGTTTAATGTCTAGTATATATAAAGCACTGTATTGCAACAACATTATAGGCTTGAAAAAAAAGAAGACAATTTTTGAGTAGTCAACAGATTATTTAATGTCAGTGATTTTCAACATTTTGGGTAACATGCAACAAAACCAGGGAGAGGGTAGTGAAAGCTATAGGGTTGTCTTCATGATCAGGCTGTCAAAGAGTGAGAATGTGACTTTGAGACCAGTTCTTGTCAACACGCAAAATTAATCTTTTTATTATAAAATAAAAATTCAGAGCAAAGCATAATTTAAAAACAAATATGATATATGATGGTATTAAAACTGAAAAGAGAAATAGGGCACATCTCCAGATATATATGTATACATATATACATATAGAGAGAGTTTATGTCTATGGTCTTTTCAGTGAAGAATCTGCCACTCCATGCCACGTTATTAATTATAAATAGATCTTAACCAAAGGATGTATGTTGTGTCTAGTTTTAAAAGCATATGAGGTTCAGATATTTACGGGCAGAAGTTTCCACAGTCTGCGTAAGCAAGACAAAGCACTTTCAAACTGGGACTTGACACTTGCGATATGCATGTATGTCTCAGTTACACAGTAGTCAGAGGGGTAGGCATGCAGAGAGAGAATATTTTATAAGTCGATATCAGTAAACTTCAAAAGCAGGCCCAATGATGGAAGGGAAAGCTGTTCATAAGGTACAGTGAGCAAGAGCACACCTTTAAAAGCTTGGCAAGCAAAAGCCAGAATGTGATAGATGCTGTAATTCAGAACCAGAGGCCAATGCAGCAGAGATAGAGCTGGAGTGATGTACTGCCTGTTTGTGCTGCCAAGGTCTCTGTGAATAAGATGAAGTTTGAAGATCACGTTTCTAGGAGATAGTTCAGTAATCAGTTCTGGATCCTAGGCCGGATTAAACTGCCAAATAAGTAAGTGATCTCTAGGACTATTTTAATTTGAGTTTATTCTGTGCAGGACCTTAATGCAATTCAATTTATATTTTTATTTTATGTCTTTACAGGATACACAAGCTCTCTTTTGCCCCTTGAAACACTTACTGTGAAAGATTGTTTTTCCGAATGTCCCCCAGGGCAAGTTACAGGCTGATTTAAAGGCACATGATTAAGAAGAACACAGTCCAGAAGAAAGGCTAGTTATGTGCAGCATAGGGAGTCAATCAGGTAAACATCCCATTATGTGACATTACCAATAGCAGAAAGTCACTGAAAAGCAAGGTTTCCTAAAGTTTCTAAATAAAATGAGTGTGCTCCAGCTGGAAATTTACCTACAAATGTTAGAGGAAATGGCAAAATATGTCAGACATTTTCAGAGGTGTAGCCACTGCAGTCCAATAGGAATCTTGGTATCAGTCATCCCCAAGAGAATGGATTCAAATCATTCTTGTGCAGGGAGATTTAAGTTGTTTGCCTGCTAAAAGTTTCTTAGTGCAGTAGCTTCACTTTTGCTTCAGGTCTGGGGCATTCTGTATATCATTGAGTATAAGCAGAGGGTCATCATCTTTAAGGACAATATCCTTGTTATGTGGAGAAACCCAGATGGATGAATAACATTACATTAATTTTCATAAAAACCTTTCATATGGCATTACTTGAAAGATTTTCTTCATTCATTTGGTGGGGTTTTTTTGTGGTTTAGTTTTGGGGTTTTTTTGCTTCATCCAGCTTCTCATTTGTACTCAGGGCAGAAGCCATTTCATCTAACTGTGTTTGATGACATCATGATATAAGTGGAACAAATCAACAAGAGATTCATCCCCTTCTAAGACTGGTGGGATGAATCATGCTCTGGAGGTAGCTGTCTCTCTTTGCTGAATACAGAGGCAGCTGAGATAATTGGCTTAGACTAGATGCCTAATTTTTAAATGATTAATGTTAGATGAGGTGAATCTTACTTTAAGAGGGTGTTTTTAAGGGCAGTCAGTGTGTATACAAATGTAATTAGTAATGCCATTATGAAAGTCCTCCATTTAATCAGAGAGATTCAAATGTGATGCTTTTCAATGATAATCAGCATACAAAATCAAATACCTTTTTAGTATGCCAAATACTCATTGCAGGGAAGTATGGACTGGGATCCAGTGGTTTTTCTGTCAACATCTTATTTACAGATTAAAAGATTCTTGTGTTCTGCTGTTTGACTTCATCCTGCCGTGCTTTAACTGTAGCCATCAGTCGGTCTCCCATGCTGCAGCGTGATATCCAGGACCATTTTACAGTTTCAAAAACACAACTTTGAGGAAAGTAAATTGCTATATTCTGCAGCTGTGTTAGAAAAGGTGCTCCAGCATTATGAGTGAAATGGGTCATTCATCCTCTGTTCAAGTTAATGTACTGAAGCTGTTGCTGTAAGAAAGGTGTAGTCCAAGGGCATTTTGAGGAAAATAGGTAACTGAGTAACTTTCACTGAAAACAACCTAAAATTCACAACAGTGACAAATACTTACAAGCATTAGGCTAGGACCCAAGAGGATTCCAGTTTGCCCATATTCCATGATGTAAACTGTATATCAACTGATCAGAATACCTTTACTAAGCTTTCCATCCGTTTATTATACTGAGGGCAAATCAAGTACACACATACTTAAGAACTAAGAAGGCATTCATTTTTCTTTTGATTCAATTTATTCAATTTATTCTATTACTGAATAGTGCCAAAGGTAATTTTGAAGCGATCAGGTTAAAATTTATGTGAGCTAAAACAAAGAGGTGGCTTAATTGAATAAGCACACTTAACTCGTTAACCCTGTGCCACTGGGACTAATCAGTATGAACCCAGGGCTGCTAATAATCACAAAGGCAGCAAAGTTCTGCTTCTCGCTCTTGCACAGAAAGGAAGAGGGGTAGAAACAAGCAAAGGGAAAACAGGTAGGTATTCCTGGAGTAAGAGGGGAGAAAAGGGCACAACATGAAGTTATTAGTGCCTGGTTTTCCAAAAGAAAATTCTGCATTATTATAAAGCTGTTTTTCCCTCCCACTCTGAACAGAAGTTATTAGTTAGGAAGTGGAGCAGACAGCTGCTGCTTTCATCGTCATGAGTTATGGGAATGTGAGAAAGGTTGGGTAGTTTCAAACAAGAATGAAGAAATACAGTAGATCAAAGACCAGTGACCCCATCTGACCTGGCTTAATATAAAGAGGGATCGGAAAAGGCTGGTGTGACAGGAGTCTCCGCTTCCACCGTTGCTGAGGTGGGGGCTGAGGGGAGAAGTGGGTCATCTGTAAATGTTTGGAATTCTCAAGGGGGTGTTTAGTGAGCTGGGAATCTGCTCCTTTAAGTCCCAGTGGGACCAAATCAGTTCCTAATCCTCTCAACACAGAGAAGGCCTTATAAAGATTATCCCCTCTGTTAAAGATGGAGACTTTTCATGAAACATGTCATAAGCTCTCCAAAGCTGAAAAAGGGGCTTCATCTTGGTGGTATGATATCCATAGTTTGCAAAATGGTTTGGGAGCACTGTGAGGAAAGGTATTATTTAAAGGGTACATCTACTACAGTCAGAGGAGTCTTTGGTGAATGTAAGGATGCTTAATGCTTATGATAACATCATTATCTCCTCACTGTCCCAGGGCCTGAATGAGACCAGTGCTCACGTGAACAGTCTCTGGCTCAAGCTAAATCTAGGCAAGATGTTAGCAATGCTACTGGAAAAAAAGAGATACTTGCCAAAACCACATCACTCCAGTCAGGTTAAAAGTTCTACTTCAAGTTCTCAGAGGCCTCAGTAACACTTGAGCTCATGACATCCTCGTGTGTGCTGTACATAGGCGTAGGTTGTATGAATCTTAGGTGATAAAATCCTACTGCCTTGTCACTGAATCCATTGAAATTCTATGTTCTGCAATGATTAGTACTGATTGTTGTTAATTACACACTTTAGCCCATAAAATTTGATGGAATCAAATGTTCCTGGGAAAGAAGAAGTTTTGATAAACAATTTGACCTGAAAATATTTTGGGACAAGATTTTGAAGTTGACCACGTTCCATATTTTCTAAGAGAGAAATTGTATGTTCCCTGAATGTGTGCTTAGAAAAATAATAAGAATTATAGAATTATTTTACATCAAGATTAATTGAACATTTTAGATCTTGAAAACAAAGCACTTTGTCTGAACGAATTCATTTTTCCAGATTTTTTTTAACAAAAATCATTGTGATTTTCAGCTTTCATCTAGAGTCAGGATTGCAAAATCACCACTGAAATCCAGAGTTGCAACACTAGTGAGTCACAAGAGATTGTCCTGTCCAAGGTCATAGCTGATCTGAAAGACTCCCAGTAAGGAATTTTGTAAACCATGTGTATGTGACCTGTTATGGCATACCACCAGACTGAAGTTTGTTGGGTTTGGGGGTTTTCTCCTAATGTTCAAACCCCATCTCCACTGTTGCAAAAAGAACTGCTTGTTCTTTCCCATCTCTAGTTCTGGAGCTACAGCTAATGTAGGTTGAGAGAAGGTCAAATTAGCAGCAAGGATGCTGCTGCCATTGCTGTTGCTGAAGCCAGGAAAAGGACAGCCTGGCAGCTGGCATTTCCAGGTGCTGGGGTGGGGGGTTTGCTTTAGGTGGGATATGCCCTACAAATCACAATGCCTTGTGATTCCTTTAAACCAGGAACTAAAGGTAAACTAATTAAGGAATAGAAAAAAAGGTATTATGTTCCCCTTCTGCCCTCTCTTACCTAAACAAACTTGTTTCCTTCAAACTTTCTTCATGGGTAAAAATCTCTTCAGTCTGCTTGTGTACTCCTGAAGTCTACATACTTCAGTGTACTCCCAAAGCTTGAGAAACATCACCAATCCCAAGTATAATCAGATAATTACCTTCTGTGCCTTAGACAGGGTAGACACCGATGCTGGTTTTGACTGGGATAGGGTTAATTTCCCAATAGTAGCTAGTATGGGGCTATGTTTTTGATCTGTGCTGAAAACAGTGCTGCTAATACAGAGATGTTTGCCTTATTGCTGAGCAGTGCTTACACAGAATCAAGGCCTTTTCTGCTTCTCACAGCATCCTGCCAGTGAGTAGGCTGGGGGTGCACAAGAAGGAAGGGGAGAACGTTCGGAGTGATGGCATTTGTCTTCCCAAGTAACTCTTATGTGTGCTGGAGCCCTGCTTTCCTGGAGATGGCTGAACACCTGCCTGCTGATGGGAAGTAGCGAATGAATTCCTTGTTTTGCTTTGCTTGCGTGCGTGGCTTTTGCTTTCCCTATTAAACTGTCTTTATCTCAACCCACGAGTTTTCTCACTTATACTCTTCCGATTCTCTCCCCCATCCCACCGGGGGGGAGTGAGTGAGTGGCTGTGTGGTGCTTAGTTGCCGGCTGGGGTTAAATCATGACAACACCCGATAAAACAGTCTCTTTGCAACGGCATCACATTATTCATTTTTTGTTTAGATAACAATTCTTAACGCCATAAGAATATTCAGGAATGAAAAACAATTTCCTACCTAACTTCAGTGTGATTATTCAAAGCTTTCTGCTGGCAGAACACAAGCTTGCTAAAATACAGCTTTTCCTGCATTAAGCGTGACTTTCCATGACAGAATTGCACCTTTGGCATAATGGACGAGGAATAGCAAGGGTAAGACTGGGGAGTTAAGGAAATGGAGATCACTTGATGAGCGGCCTGTGAGTTCCCATCCTCTCTTCTAAGACTGTTCACAAATTGCATCGTCTTCAAAATGGAAGTCTGTTTTGTTCCCAGTGACTTACTAATAAAGACAGCTAAATGATATTGGGTTTAGATAATACCTGAGATAACACAGCACCAAGAAAGGGACATAGATTACAGTAGGAAACCACAAAAATTTCAAAGGTTCCTCAGGAAGCTGCATTCCTTGAAGTGGTTAAGTTTATATGTGTTTAGTCTAATTAGAAGCAGAACAGTGTGTCTTGGACACTGCAGTACTCCATATTCTGAAGAATGACTGACAAGGTAGAAATCAGCCCAAATTTAGGGGGAAAAAAACCCACCTGATTTTAAATTTTATATGGAATAGGTATGTATAGTGCCTTTAATGGTCATTAGCAACTGAAAATATGGAATGTGATAATTCCCTATTCACTAGGAGATGCACATTACTGACAAGTTGAGAGTCAGATTTTCAGATGCTGTATCTAAATGAATTAATGCATGTCTGCAAAGCGAGTCCAGATAGATACAGCTGCATTTTAAATTTTAAAGGAAAACATGCCATTATTTATTTATTATTTTAATATTGAAAAATGCCAAGTATATCCTTCAATAAAACTATTTTTTACTTTAAGACTGGCGTGTTTAAAGAGACTCAGCTGTGGCCAGTGTCAGTAAGTGTGCTAATAGGATGGTTGACAGCTCCTGTGGAACATTTTCAGGGCAGCTGCATTATTGGTTCATGAAGCGTTCCCTCAAATATTATGAGTGACAACAAACCTGGAAATGGTGCAAGAAAGGTGCTTCCAATCTATGAAGACAGCTCACGTTTGAATTCTCCAACACCAGACCATTATGCTATCAACCAGCACTCCACCTGTACTGTAACTGCATGTCACAGAACTGCATTGTCTTCCTGGGAAGCAAGATACACCACTTCTTAGGAACAAAATAAACTGTCTGGAATCTGTAGGATGTTTGTTTTGTAGCTGGCATATATTAAGCCAGCACCTTGTGGGTTAATAATTTTCCTTAGTTTATGTGCCTTTGGGCTAAACTGGACTTATTGAGCAGAATACCCAGAGGTCAAATCTGAGTTAGTTTCTCAATTTTCTTCAATTAATTCTAATATTAAAGTGGTAACAGACTGTACTGAGCTTTCAAGGGAACCGCAGGAATACTGCTCCATAGTTGTTCGTAGTGTTGGCTGAATCTCTGGCGTTTAATCTTTGCTAAGGAAACCCAGGTGGGTGCTTTACGCTTCTTCAGTACTTATTTTGCATCTCCCACCCTTCTGCTTTCCTTGCAGAAAAACTTTTTAATGCTATATAACCCACCTGGTTTGTGAGTCTGTAATGGGAATACTGTTTTCCTCAAATGGGATGCCAGAATTGCAGCATTAAAGCGAGCCCTGAATTGGTGTGATGTGGCAGTTTATCACTCTAAGGCAGATTTAGGAGGATTTGTGCCACCTATCAGTCCATATTACACAAATGCCTTTAGGCACTGCAGTAAGGCAACTATCTTAGGGATTGAATCCATTTACTTTAGATTCCCTTTGGAGCTGGTAAGAGAGTAAGGCACCTTAGGAGGTGGTCAGACCTGGGGATGTAGTTACCCTGCTCAGGATGCTGCAGTGCCTCAGTGCTTCAGCTGTGCACTGGACAGGGGGAATCACAGCGTACTGCCAGGGTGTGCTGTAGTGTAGATCTCAAAACTGGACATGAGCTGGTCAGTCTCAGGAGCCAACAGTACTCTTGCCGCTCTGCAGTTCATGTGCACATTTACATTTTCCTGCTTTCTTCAACCTCCATCTGCCCTTTCAGCATTCAAAATGAAGGGTCTTTACAGAAAAACTCTGCTGTCTTTGTCTTACACTGGCCACTTTTGACCACCACAGTAACAGTGGGAGAGACAGAGACTATACATAGTGCTATGGTCTGTCTTCATGGCAGATATATTTGCCCTTGAGAAAGCACTAAAGCACAAAGGTCACCCACAGAATCAAAAATAACAGAGTGGTTGAGGTTGGCGAGGACCTCTGGAGACCAGCTAGTCCAAACCCCATCTCAGAGCAGGGTCAACTAAAACAGCTTGCCTAGGACCATGTCTATTAAGGGTTTGAATATCTCCAAGGGTGGAGACTGCACCGTCCCTCTGGGTAACTTGTTCCAGTGTTTGACCACCCTCAGGTTAGAAAAGCTGCTTCTTACATTTAAATATAATTTTCTGTATTGTAATTTCTGCCTAGGATTTTTGCCATCTTACCCCAACTCAGTTTCTCAGAAGTCGTTTCTACAGGCAATAATGCACATGAAGAATTAATTTAGCCTCAGGTTTGTCCATAAGTCCATTTGCATACAGCTTTATGAACACAATTCTTTTGACTGGGTGTCCTGGTTTCAGCTGGGATAAAGTTAATTTTCTTCCTAGTAGCGGGTATAATGTTGTGTTTTGGATTTAGTATGAGAATAAAGTTGATAACACACTGATGTTTTTAGTTGTTGCTAAGTAGTGTTTATACTAAGTCAAGGATTTTCCAGCTTCTCATGCCCAGCCAGCAAGAAGGCTGGAGGGGCACAAGAAGTTGGGAGGGGACACAGCCAGGACAGCTGACCCAAACTGGCCAGAGAGATATTCCATACCATATGACGTCATGGTTACTTGTTCTGGGTCCTGCTGGTTGGTGGCTCACTATCCCATTTAAGCCACTGATGTGGACAGAGTATGTGCATTGTGTGAAGAGTAGAAGAGGGGCAGCTGATGACTGTGGTTTTAGTAAACTAAGCCACAGCTAATACCTTGTTAGTATATTTTTGGGGGTAGTACCACAGGCAGATACTCTCAGCTCTGGAGCTGATTCAACCCTTGAAGGATGTGATCTTCTGGCAAGAAAATCCCTTACCTTACACTACAAACATAAGATGGAAGAGAGACAAGCTTTGGTAGGGTACTTTTCTTTCTTCCCTATAGAAGCAAAGGTTAAGATCCTCAGTTCTTTCTTCCTATTCTATGTGGTCCTGATTTTTCAATGCCAACAACAAAGAGGATCGTTACGGGCTGACAGCATATGAATTCTAAATTCAGTGGGGGCTGCCTCATAAAAGGAAAAAAAAAAAAATCTGAGTCCAAGAGTTGGTTATTTGTGTTAGAGGACAGTATGCCTGTGTGCTTTTGTGTTGGAGGCTGAGAAGGTGGTTACTGTGTGGGATCACAGCCAAGGGTGCGGTGCTGAGCTCTGGCAAGGTTAAATAAGGAGAGAAATGGTTCTCAGCCTAGAGGATAGGTGTGTGCCGAAGGTTTCTGAGAAGCTGTTTGGCATAACTTGGAGGGAGATTTTTGAACCATTTCAGGTTGGCAGAGTTTTAATTCAGGAAAGGAGTGGAGACAACTGGTAAATGAGTTTGTGGGCGAATAGATGATATACTGGTGGTAAAAGGGCAATGGTAGACAGATTGGAAGAAGATTGATTGACTAGGGCTTCTTAGAAAAAATGGTAAGAGCCATGGCAGATTAATTACTGTTTTCTCATACCCTTTCTCATTCTCAAGCAACCATATTTTTCCCTTGCCTTTTTCATATCCACTTCCTACCTTTCTTTGGGAAAAGGAAAGAAAGAAAAAAAAGTAAAGGCAGAAACTTATAAGGTCTGTTTGAAAAATAAGTGTGTGTGTGATTTTATAACCTACTTTAATGTCATATATGTTCCATAGACAGGGAGGAACAGCACAGTCCATGGAATCTAGTGTGATTTACAGCCAACTTTGGGTCACATCTCCTGAGGGTTCTATTACACTCAGAGAACAATTAAGATGCTTTAAAGATTGCCTGGCTCTTTATTCTTCCAGTAAATTGCTGTAAGGTTCATATAAGGCTGAAGGTGGTTGAATAGGCATTTTCAGCTTTCTAAGTTTTGGGTTTTTTTATTTTCCCTTGGTGGAGGACTGAAGACTGGGAAAAGCCATAGTTCCAAAATAAAATGACAGAAGAAAAGGGACGAAAGGGTTTATAAATACCATTGGCGTGGTGGATAACATCAGTGTATTTTACATAGATAATGTATGGTCTGAGAGGTGGCCTTTACAATTTCAAGGCAAGTTATATCTCTGAACTTGGATCCTTACATATTTTCCTTTGGATTATTTGTATTGAAAGGAATGTGGCTAATGTTTTGCAGCAAATATCCAGCTTTTCCTTCACTTCCTTCTCTTTTTTGTACCCAGACACTAATTTACTATGTTATTCCAAAAAAACTTTAACTTATTGTTTCCTTTTAAAAGTTTTATTCAAGAGAGCTTAAACCACATAGACACCTGGATGTATGTATTCTGTTACTTACTACTTTTTACCATTTGGCAGTCTGCATTCTTGTCCCTTATTTCTCATCCATGGTTTGAGTTTGAGGAGTAGAAGAACAAGATGAAAGAACAACATGAAATTATTATCAAACAATTTGCCATTGACTTTACATATGAACTGAACCTTGGCTGAGTTTTCTTTTGTGATTTTTCTACTTGAGAAATGTTCAGGGTTTTATGCCAGAGATTGTGTATGTCTTCTGTTTGATGCTAATGCTTCCCCAAATTTTAAATATTACTGTAAAAATACAGTGCATACTTGTGTACATATTTTCCTTATTAAAAGCAGAGGAATTTTCTAGATAATTCTTGTGATTCTAAAGGACCTGGAACATGATTTTGTTTAGACCTTTTTTTCTGTGGTCTACTGTCCAAAGCCTGATCCAAATGAATTTTTTGATACTCATGTTAATTTTAAATGCATCACACTGCTGTAACAGATCAAAAGGTACTGGTGGTGGATCAAAAGATGCACCTCACATACCCTAGAACCTGTATAGTCATCTTTATGGTGGCCTTTTACATTATCTCACATAGACGTAGGAATGGACAGTCTGGAGCCAAGTAGGATGAGAAATAATTCTCCTAACATATGAAAACTTTTAAGATCAAAATAAAATTAAATAAAGAATAAGAACAGAAATATAAAAAGTGTTCTCAAATAATTTCAATGAAAAAAAACATGGGTGTGTCAATCAAAACTTTTCCTTCAAAAATTCCAGAATAATTTTGGTTTTATTTTATCTTTTAAATTCTTTATTCTTCTAATATTAAAATTATTAAGATCCCAAACCAGAATGTTATTAATAAATAGCCCACTTAAGTTTTCATTTAGAAAATATAGACATGGAATATTTTGACAATAATTGTACTTTTTTCTAACTTTGAGGTTGAAATAATTCAAGAATAATTCCTCACAAATTCCTTCATTTTCCACAATTTTTCTGTAGAAACCACATAGAGGGCTCCTCTGAGATACTCTTAGACCAGTATGCAGGTAAAAAATATCATGCTGAAAAGATGACATAAAGCTTTTCTGGGCCGTCTTCTGAAAATCTGGACCATGACCTTCAAGTTTCCACCATTTTACCTCTGTGCTATGCAACCCCAAACTGGTTCTTATGTTGTCCACATCCCTGCAGTATCTGAAAATCCCAGAGCAGTGCATTAAGCAACATGACTGACATTGCCATATATGGTTTGTTCTTCCATGCTCACCCCTGGGGGAGAAATGGGGTGTGCTGTTTTGTTTTGGTATGTCGTTTTCCCACATCCCTCATCATGTAATACTCCTCCTTCTATTAGCTAATGCAGCAATAGCTTTTGTCCTGGCAGAAGCAAACTTCCCATGAAACTGGTACAGCTCCTGAAAGGATCCCTTAAAACAGGTCACCTTCATTATCCCTCACTTCCCAGTCACACTTGTCTCAGCAGCACCCCTCTGTCAGCAGGCAATAATACTGAAGTCTTGCCAGAAGCTGGCACTTTCAGGTGCATGGCTTTGCAGTGCTGAAAGCCACCAGGCTGATCTAATATATGCTTATGAGAATTCACCGTAGAGGTGACCATACAAGATGTTCACTAGTGGCTCTGCACCTTGATTGCTCATGAATTAGCTGAATAATGAAAAGAGCAGCCCTTCTGCCCCCACAGCTGCAGTGGTGGCATCAACATTCGGATGCATCAGGCAAACATGGAGTGAAAGATATGGTCTTATCTGTGTTTGCAAGTAAGGAGTGAGACTGGAAGCAGAGAGGCAGAGACGTGATTTCCTAAGGACACCAAGAAGATCAATGGAAAGCTGGGACTAGAGTCCGGGTCTTTTCTTGGCCAGGTTACTGCCCTGTGTAATAGAGCAAAACGAAAGGGTCGGGCGTGGACCTCAGAGACATGCGGGCAATGAGAATGGAACAGTGAGAAACAAAACATGGTGCGTGGTATTTTCAGATTCAGAGAAGAGTATATAACTGTGCGTGTGGTTACTTAAGAAGGTGACACAGGTAAATAGGACAGTTCTGAGTTAGGCAAAATGCCCATGCTGAAACTCTCAAACTGCACAAACCTGGTCTCACCTCAGGTTTTGTTATCATCTCAGAATCAGCTTGGATTACTGGAGGGTTCTTAATGTTTCTTGCCTTAGATATAGCCAGGGCACAATTTCTAAGAAACCTGCACACAGCATGGTTAATTTTAGTAGACAAATTAAGTTAACTTTGTTCTGAGAAAGTGCCTGTGAACAACAAATTATCTGTATTTAGAGATGACAATGTTGAGTAGAGATGAAGCAAAAAAGAGAGGTGATTAATACAGTAAATGTCTAGAGGCTATTCAGGACAAATAGATGAGGCAGTAACAAATAGATTGAGCTCTTCCCTAGAAAAACAGGCTACCTTGATACTGGAGGGACTGCAACGTTGTCGGAGATGTTTTGACCAATTATCTGATCTGTCATGTGAGGAGTGAAGAATGCTGGAGTCGGGCTCGGCAGATTATGCATCAGCTTTCCTGTGCTTGTTGCTGCTTGCATCTGGGCCTTTGCCAGGGAAGGAAGGAATGAAAACATCTTCCCTTGTTATGGGCATTTCATAAACGAGGGAACCTTGCTCTGGGTGTGGTTGGGAGAAGACTTGCAGTTGCCCTTTGTGAAACAGCGTTTGGAGCAGGAAAGGTTCCTATTGGTTTCAGCATGCTGTGGTTCCTGGCTGAAGGGAAATCTTAGGAAGTTTAGCTGGCAGAATTAGTACCTCCGGGATGGAAGTGGGATGGGATGTTATTTCTGCTTGTTAGTGGAAAACCAGCTAAATTTGAAATGCACGGTTGTTGCGATGATTAGTTTGCACGCTTCTGTTCCTACGTTTTGGCAATGAGTTACATGCTTCAGTCAGTGGTGTCTGTATGGTAGCATTGGTGTGTGCTCAGCACCTATTCCGTTTTATAGGATCTCTGGAACTGGCATCCGAAGTATCTGTGAGAAACTTTTCTAGTGGAGAAATGGCTGAGGCAGGCTGAACTAAGCTTGTCCTGCCAGACTTCCTCTGAAGCCTGCTAGATTTCATCCACAGGTGTATTTGTGGTAAAGGGCAGTGCTCCAGTCTCTGAACCCCCAATCCTTCTCCTTGGTGACTGACTCCTCTCTTACACTCTTCTAAACTCAGATTAAAAGAAGGGCATGAAGCGGGGCAAGGGGAGAAGGGAGGGAAGAAACCTAGATAAAAGTTTCCAGTGTAATGTTGTGGCCAAAATGTCTAAGGTGATACTGTGATCTATAAACAAGAGACTATTGAGAGAGAAACCGTGGCGTCTCTGAAGTCAGACAAAATTCGTGATGACTGCAACAGGATTTGGGATTTTTCCCTCTCAGCCTCCAATGCACTGATACGATCTTCAGGGTAGAATAGAGGGGAAGCCTAAAATCAGATATTCCTAGTTATACTCAAATAAAGGCCCACTAAATAAATCCTTTTAAGTACTTCTGACTAGAAAAAGCCCGCCACATAGATTGTATTTTCAAAATTATAGCCCTATAGCAGGAAAGTCCCTGAAACTTTTTTTCCTGATTTTTAGTAAGTTAGGGATGAAAGGATTGTTGGAGAAGGATGGGGGCAGGGGGTTGCTTGCATGCATCCAGAAGCAAGCTTCTTGTGTCCATTTTATTTCTTTAGGAATTTATTGCTGCAAGTCCAGTCCTACAAGACTGAAGGGAAGAGAATTTTATGATTGTGACTTCTGTGGGAGCAAGTTTAGCTTTTGACTTGGTTAAAGCTGGTTTCAGGAAAAGTAGTCTTCCTAACCCTGGACTACCACATGCTCATAGCATGTAATGCATGAAATGGTGTATTTAGAGCCTTTACTGGAGAAATAGTAGCAGTGTATATTGGAACATTTTACAGCTGCTAACATAATCGCTTTATTTATAACTGTAGTAAATTTGTTTGCTAAAACGGGGTTGTTCAGAACTATTTTGCTGACAGAAATGAGGACAATATGAATATATGTTAGCAATTAAAAAGCATGATTTTTTTAAATAAAAAACTGAAAAAAGTTAATATTTAAATTATTTTATTTTGACAAGCAAGTGTATAGGATTTTTTTTGTCTGCAAGACACGAGGCATCTGCAAAGTCTGACGGTAAACCAGATATCATTTCTCATGTATTTTAATTGGATTCAGTGCTGTTGATTTAAAATACTGTATTTTTGTGTCTCATTGAAAGATGAAAGAGACTATGAAAGCTGCCTCTCTATTTTAAAATAAATAATTGCTGGACATGCCTTTTTAGGTGGAGCAGCACAGGGAAATAAACACGACCGAACTAAGTTTTTCAGAGCCAGAAAATCTTTCCTGCAATTTAGCATTGCATTGCAATGGGTAAGCCTAACCATGAAAATCTGGGGGACAGGTATGAGTTACACTTGCAATTGCACAGTCTGTCAGATCACAAATCTGACCTCTCCAGTACAACTGGACCAAGCAGTGCCTGGTAATGGGCTCTCAGGAAGGATCTCTGTGCTGTGCTCCCTGCTGAGCACTGCTACCATAAAATCTGTCATTTACGCTGCCTTCCTGGCTGGGGCGTAAGGAGGTGAACTGGAACAAGGGAAGGATGTGCCAAACCTACCTGTCCTTGAGCCATTTTTGTAAGTAAAGAAGTCCAAGAAGGACTGATTGGTGGCTAAGTCAAAGCAGAGCATCTCTAAACAGGATCTAGGGTGGCACAGAGGCACAAACCCTTTTTGCTTTGTCTTCTCCCACCTTTCATTTTCAGTGCCAGAAAGGGGAAACGCTGAAACTGGGTTGTGCTTGGGCACTGGAAGGTCATGTTTCACTTACAATTTGGTGACAATGTTTTACATCCAGACACGCACACACTCTGCCCATTTTCCAAGCCTCATCGGTACTACCAGCTCTGAACTTAATGTTATGTGCTTGAAGTTTTACATGTCACGCTCAGGCAAACGATCTCTGCAGGGAAAGCTGTTGAGAGATATCTTGTGCCTAGCCTGTTCAAAACATCAGCAGAGTAACCTTTCTCCTATCTGCCTAAAAAGGAACAGTCAAAAGCCAGGTCTACATGGTCTTACTTCACGCTATGGGTATCTAAGCAAGGTTGGTGGTGGGGACAAACACAAGCCCTCATTCTTGGTTCTCTTGCTGACCCAAGGCTCACTGGAGTTGATGGAAATATTCTCAACAATGTGCATGAACTCTGGTTTAGGTCCTTCTATATGCACCAAGGCATGACTCATTCTGGAAAGGTCAAAATCACACCCATCTATCCCATCTTTCTTAACAGCTTGCTGCATGGATTTGATGCATCAAAGGCTATACACAGAAGTGTCTTTTAACACTGATGACAGCAAAGTCTGTAAATTTAACAAAGTTTCCAGCAGTGACATGGAGATGGAGTAGGTGATTTAAACAGGATTTTCCATCCTTGCTTTCCACTTGTCCATTTTTCTGCTGAAACCTGTGAACCAAACTGTTAATAGCCAGAGGCCTGGTAACTTGGCAGGACTGAAAGAACCTGGTGTGGGTAAGCCTGCATGGGCAGACCGCAGATTTGACATCCGGATTTTGATCAGATCTGAACAAGAATTTTAATGAATCAGCACAGGTATTTACCACCTTTGGACAGTTACACTAAACATGCTTGGGGCTGGTTAATATCAAGATAGGTACCTTCCAGAAGAAAATAAGGAAGAAAGATAGAGAGTGAGAGGGAACAAGAGAGGCACCACTCCTTCTTTTGAATGTCTGATAAATTAAAGCCCAAACTTCATTAAAGAATACACCTCTGTTAAAATGTCTTCTTTCAGATAAGATACATGTAACTGAGGTACAAGATCACTTGTATTAATTACGTTGAAACTCTCATACCTAATCCTGATACAACTCACACAGAATATATTAACAATATGGTTTTGCTATCAAAGAAAACCATGTTTTATACCATAGCTAATAATGAGAAACAGTATTATTAGTCCTATTATTACCAGAAGTTATTTCTGTGTCTGTACCTGTGAAATGTTCATTCTTGAGCTTCTGGCAAGTGGCAGTTTGGTGAAAAATGGGTTAATTTGCTGGGCAGGTTCTTTAATCATCTTTTTGTAAAATCTTTTTTGCTTTTTCTTTCTTTTTTACTTCAACATAAATAGTTCTTGTAGAATCTGCCCCTAAGAAGGTTGCCTTATTACTAACAATAGCTACATTGATAAAAGGATCAATTATTTTTATCTTTATTCATATATATTTTATTTTTATTCATTCACTTGTATGCTGGTAACCCAAAGCAAGACAGCAGTTTTATTTTGCTAAACATTTTACAAACATTAAAAAAATCCCCCCACAATGATTTAACAGCCTTGACTTATGTCCTACTTAACAACCTTAAGACCTTACGATGTGAAGGTCTGTAGTAGCCCAGTCCACCTCCAATTAAATTTGTCAATGAAATGCCTCTTAGCAACTGAGGCTCTGAATTTCTGGCAAGACACTGGGATGCTTCCTTTCCCTTTGGCTGCCCTGTGGAACATCAAAGCATTTTGCAAGAATACTCCAGTGGACATAAGAAGGAGTAAAGCAAAGGCAAGGCCAAGAAAGGTCAAAGCTGAACATTTCCCCTATATTCTGAGGAGGGAACTACCTCAAGCAGATCTGCTTTTGCATAGCCCAAGGGCCACCCTACTCCTTAGACCCTGCTCCTGTTTCCATTTGTAAGAGGTATGTCCTATACATTCAGCTCTCTGGTGCAGAGCAGAGTCCATACTGAGGGAGATATAAAGCTCCTGGGGACATAGCAGTTTAGAGCAGTTTTGCTCGTAATGGTCACAGATCTTTGTGTGTTGAAATGTGTACCACGGACCTGACATGAACTCACAAGCATACAAAAGGACTGGGTCACTCCATGCTTCTCACGCTCCACTCCATGCTTGTGGTGAAGTACAGAGGAGAAAATCAGGAGAAGTAAGATACAGCCAAGTTTAATTTGTACAGAAGAAAACAGTGAGGATGACATGAACAATTTTCCGAATATCTAGAATGGAGAGACTGTGGTTTGCACATTCAGAGTTAACTGGCAGTGTGTGGCTAACACAGTTTGGAATAAATGGGCAATGTAAAATATACATGATCTGTTGGTTTCTCTGCACAGCAATTTCTTTGATGTTTGCTGTAGTGTCTATTTATAAAATTTGTGCTTACAGGCGGGACAACATGTGATTCCTTTTCCCCCCTACAGCATTTCAAGGATTTTGTTTCCTTATTAGATTTTCTTTAAAATTAGGAGAAATACAAGAAGAAAACCCTAGCCCTTCGGGGCCAGTTGCAAAGATCCTTTGTGCATGTTTTCATGCTGCAGGTTGATGATACAGCTACAGTTTCTAGTCTGAATAAAATGTTAAGAGTTTATAACAAAGGAGAGAAGAGACAACACTTTGAGTGTCCCTGTCCCTGGACAGGAGAGATCTTTTAACCCTATGCGCTGGACTGTCCTATATGATGATGTCAGTTGCCAATATAAAATCTGTTTGATATATGTCTTTATTGCTGTGGATCTCGACGGTGTCAGATGAAAAACAGTAATGAGTCGCAGAGGAATTGTTCTGTGTAATAGTTAATAAAAAAAGGAATTAAATTAAACAACGAACCAAGCCTCATCATTATTTTGAAGGAGGGAGCAGAACAGGAGAGCCAGGAAGGAGGAAAGAAAGGTTAGGAAGAACTGAACTGGGAAAATGTCTTTGCAGAAATTAATAAAAAAATAAATAAAAGGGGTTTGAATATATCAAGGTGTGCTTAGAAAATAGTAACAACAGTGCAAGGGGAAAAAAACAAATAGTTTTAACAACAACATCATAGCAAGATACACACTTAAGAATACTTAAAGCTTGAACGTATAGCTCTTCTGGGAAATTACACACTGGAGTTACTGCCAATAATGCCCTCTTCTGGCGATGCTATTGCAACTAAGTCGGCGTGTCAGTCATCTCGGGACCCTGCATTTTCAATGTGCAGGGTGAATTCAACTGTAGTCAGGGAGAGACTTTTATCTGAGTTAAATGTCACAACCCCCCCCCCCCCCCCCCCAGTTCCAAAGACTAGCTGTAGGTAAATTATTTTAATAAGGTAAGAGATACCACAGTACAGTTTTCTTTTCTTTCTTTTTTTTTCCTTACCCCAAATAATGCTCTCTATGTCATCTGTATATTTATGATAGCTCAAAGACATGGGTGTGTGGATCTAATTAAAAATGTGAAAGGGTTTAGCAGCCTGCTGCTTCCCTGTGAGTCTCTTGTTGCCAACTCTTGGCAGCTCTGCTGTCAGTGAGCCAAATGTTTAGTCTTCAGCTGAACTACTGCCAGTGAGCTGCACTGCATTCTGGGACCATAGAGCCTCGAGGTACTGTGTTAAACTATCTCACATAAGGATGTGCAGTGAGCTGGACTTCATATTCAATCACCCAAAAGAAAAGTGAAGGAGAAAGCCCACTTTTGCCTGGTGAGCCTCAACGTCTTATAAGACACAATGACCAATTCCTTCAGGATTTTGCATCAGGGAAAACAAATAGTTTCTTGAGGTGGATCAACCCATGCATTTGTTTAATGTGCCTATGCAGCAATGGCAGTAGTTATATTTAGCAAATTTAGTTTAAATCAGTCTGCTCTGGATATGGAATTAGAAAAAGAAATAACAAAAACCTGGCTTTCTGCAATGGGAGTCTGACCTCCCAGCCAACGTCTCGTGCTAAATAAATATATTCCAACTCAACGTCAGGTATCCTTAGCAAGCATAGGACAGTTTGGTCCAGAGTAAAAAAAAAGTTTGGCATATGTACATTCCAGTCAGCAGCAGGAAAGCTATGTTGATAGAAACGTGCTTAGCACAGTTGCATTGCTTAATAAATTCAGGTATAATGTGGAGATAGATGGGGTTATAGGCTAAGCTGGCCTGTAGGCTTTGATCAGCATTCCAACTCACTTAGGGCTTAGAGTGGACTGGAAGAATTGCCAGGTCTCATGAGTCAATGATGGATTTCCAGCAGATCAGAATTAAATTCTCCTTTTAGCTGTTCTCCCTGCACTCGTTTCTGGAAGGCAAATTACTTCTGCTAACAGCAAAGCGGTGTGTGTCTTCCTGATACTTTCTCTTTTCTATTTCTCCACTGTCCCATTTCTATCTTTTGTTTTCATGCCTTTCTCACCTTCACACCATTTTATTTCCTTTCCTTCCCGTCTTTCATTTTTGGTCCTTTCCTAAGATTTTTTTGCCTCATCTGCCTGGATTTCACATCAACTTTTTTTCCTTAACTTTTACTATTCTTCTCTACAGCTTCCCTTCCCTGTCATAATGTTCTTCCTGGGAGAATGAATGAGCCACCTCTAATGTTAGTCAAGGGACTTAGCAGACTGATTTTGTTGCACTTTATTTCTGGAAATATTTTCTTTGTATGTTTCTGAAACCAGCCCAATGGCAAAATAATAACTAGGTGCTTCTGATTGCACCATTGCTGCAACTCCTAACGTTGGGTATTTAAGAATAAAACTACAGTAAAAAATGTTGGCTTCATATCAAATACTTGTCTGCATTCATTCATAATGCTAACTATAGATTAGACACACACCACTAAAGGGACAGAGAGAGAGAAAAAAAATAAACATTTACACTAATGATCACGCATTTTTTGTAAAAAGGCATTTAGAGAAATAGAAGCAGGCGCAAGTGTGCAACACCTGAACTCCACCTCTTTGATCTTTCCTCTGGGGTCCTTTTTGTTGCAGTGGGCCAGCTCTGGGAAGGAGGCAGGACTCAGAAGCCGCTTGGCATCCAGCCCAGGCTTTGTGGGCCACTGGAGAGATGGATAGCTAGGTGCAGAAGTGCCCTGAGGCAGGTGTTAAAATGTTGTTCCTAGTTCCTTGGTGGTAATCATTGCAAAACAATCCTGTCTGCTCTATTCGTATCAACAAGCTGCTTTCCCTGGCTCGTTGCTAAGAGACAGGACTGTTGCTTACAAGTTGCTTAGTGCCTTAGACTTTCATAATTTATAATTTATTATCTTAGCATAAAAATTTGTGTTGTTTTTTTTTTTTATTTTATTTTTCCACCAACCCAATAATTGTCACATAAAACAAAGGTCATGTATCTACCAGAGTAGCAGTTGCTCTTATAATATACTATGCCTTTGTATGGTTTTGGTTCTGTGAAAAGAAAATGCTATTATAAACTGAAGATGAATATCATTTTTGTCCATTAACTTCTTGCATTATATGACTGGTTAGGTCAACGGATTCCCTCAAGATTTCTTCAATATTGAAAACATGTTTCTGTCCAACCAAGAAGGAAATGAATTGAAATGATTTCAATTATCACACGAAAGACGTCAACTCTTCTTGCTCTACACTTCAGCACCTAATAGTTCAACTCATCAATCCTACTCTCACGAAGTTCAGTGGTAGAGATGTTTAACCAATGCCAGAAATTACTCTTGTGTGTTAATCTAGCTTTGTGAATACACAAACCTTACCTTGCTAAAGTGTCTTGTACTTAACACTAGTTAAATCAGCTCAGTAAGGAGTAATGCCAAAGTGGAAATGAGAATAATTTGCAGACTTATTAAATTGCAAAATAACTCTGTCACAGTTCACCAGATTAAAGAAAAAAAAAAGGGGGGGGGGAGAAAAAAAAAAAGATTAAGAACTTATTACTATATTCCTTGGTGGAAATTAAGGATACTGACCTAGGGTTAGGATTTACTTGACTGTTTAACAGAAGAGCTGTATGTACATCTGGTGTTGTGCTGTTAAATTAATGCCTATTTAAGAGCTCTACCAATACATAACCATCAACTATATTGGTACTGTAAATACTTTTAAAAAATGAAGGCAAAGTTACTTTTCCCCCCTCATTTCAGTGAGCTGTTTAGGCCAGTTAGAACCAAGAACTGCATCCTAGAGAGCTGTAGAAATGGTTATGGAAATGGCCCAGTGCAGATAGTTCTCCCCCTGCTAAGCCTGTGAGGGAGCAAAATCAAGGTGTGTTTTCCAACACACCTGACCTATTTCCATCCAGCAACACCAGTGCAGTTGTGCTTGCAAGCACAGGACAGCACAGCCAGGGTTAAGGCATGTATCACCACACCTTGTTGTCCTAGCTAGGTAACGTAAGAAAAAGCATGGGAACATGTCCTATGGTGACACCTAACTTTTCTGTTGGAAGTGTATTCTTGAATGTTTCAGCAGCTTAGTTCCCTATTAGCTATGCAATAAACATGCCATCCAAGTGTATTTTAGTCAGTCTAAATGCATTCAGGAGTTGGTCCTCTTACCAGTTAAGGTTACTCATGGGGTGGCCATGCTGATCAATCCCTGAGATCACTCTCAAAAGCTCATCCAACCTATAGCCAGAAATTTTCCATGACTTCCAGCAGTCCATAAGAAATATAGTTGTTCTCAATAGTGTGATGAAAGATACTACCTTCAGTTTAGAAAGACAATAGATACAGCTTAAATAAATGGGATGCTAAGAACTTCTTGTATATTACTGAAACTCTCTGAAACCCTGCTCACTAATTCTGATGTATCTCCCTCTCATATAGTTATTTAAGTAAAATGGGTTCCAAAACAACAATAAAAAGCCTTAGTGAGTTGCTATTCTGTTGTTTATGGAATTTGAGTGACATGGGGTTAATTTGAGGAATCTGAGTGAAGAGGACGTCCTCCTCTTACTTTCCTTGTTTATGAGTATCTTTGGCAATAGTACCTCATTTCCCATATAACTGGGGCACTTTATACGCATGCAGGTGTAATGCCATGATACATGCCTCCTTTATATAAGTTCATGTTAAGCAATTATTACTTCTGCAACCATGCACTCAAACATCAGAAGAGATTAGTAGGGAGGAGGAATATAATTTATTCATTAAGCTTCCAAGCAGGGCACTCCTGTTGACTCTGTCCATGTGTCACAACGCTCCACAGAACCAGGTGGAGGATCTTTAGTCCAAGGAAAGGGTGGACTCACAACCCTACAGCCTAAGGAACTGATACATTACAGAAAATTCTGACCAAAAGTATCCCTTGAAACCAATATGTATTTATCCTGTTTTATTTGGCAGGGGGCAGGGGGCGATAATTATGTGGTGAGAATCACTCACAATTTCTTAGGTAGCATGAATTGGAAAATGCATCAACAATAATATGTCTATAGACAGTGACATGGCCTTCTGAAAGAGTCATTAAAAACTTTGAAGGAGGATTTCCTGGTTTTAAACTCTTATGACTACTGGGAAAAGAAACAGATTTATGGTTGGCTGCTACTGTTCAGGTTCTTGGGTGAGCAACAAGTACCAAAGGCTTGGGAAGCATTGTAAAAGCACGAAAGAAATAAGCTGCAAAAAGTGTAGTTAAGTTGTAAATCTACCATTTTAGTCCTTAGGTTAAGTCTGGTGGGAGAAAGAATCAGAGATACAGTCTTATGACTAATTTTGCTGAAACGCACATGTGAAAACATCCAAATGTTCTTGAGGGATTGTCATCCATTGTTCACTCAGGTATATCAAGTCCATAGTCTAATCTAGAGCTTCATCTCTGGGGCTCTGCCAGAAATCTGATAAATTATTCTATCATACAAAATCAATGTGTATTCAACAGGCCAGATCTTGGGGTTCAAAAAGGAAGGGCTGACTGATCATTATCTAGGTACAATTCATGCATTAATAGGTTCATTTGTATTTTATCAGGACAGTAATAACTGATTAAACAAGTCATGTGAACTTGTTAGATTAAATAACCAGCAGAAAGTGAAAATATCCAGAGTTTTCAACAGGTCAGTTTGAATATCTCTCAGCTACTGATGTTTTTTAAAGGCTTTGATTTTTTTTTTTCCCTCCACCTAAGCTATCTCTTGCCTTGTTTGGACTAAAATCTCATCATAAACTGGGGAGAGGAAATTGGTCTGAAGGACTGTAGTGCAAACATGCTGCTGTGTCAAGAAAGCCCTCCTGGCAGCTTACAACTTTTGGGTGAACAAAGGAAATGTTTCTCTGCTGGTTTTAGATGCTCTGCTTTCACAAGCAACTAGTATTATTTATCTAAAGTCAATAAAAACCTTGCTGAAAATCAAAACAGTTTATACATGGAAGCATTTGGTTGAAGCTCTGCTTTAATGGATTAACAAAACAAAACTGAAAATACAAAGCTCATCAGAAATCACAGTTTCTTAATCACCTGATTAATTTTTCCTAGGGTTACAGAAGCTCTCCTGAGAAGATACATGGTCCTGTGCCACCCAGCAGGAACTCGGCATCTTGAATGCTCAGGGCCCTCCTCAGGGAAATGCCTGAAGAATACGAGGGAGAGCTCTTCGCTGCTCCCATCTCAGGCAAAATGCCCACTGAATTCAATAGGATTTTTTCATGAGTAAGTCAAGCAGGATTTGGCTCTGGAAGGACATAACAAGATTGAACAGACTTGGTTCCCAGTAATGGCGTCCCATTGTGCTGTGGTATGGTAGAACATGCAGTGCTGGAGTGCATTCTGTCAGTGCCTCTGACTTCCAGAGGATATTGTAATATCTCATTATTGTGAACTAGAAGAAAGGGATCTGGTAGAATTAGGACTGGAGATTATTGTAGGGTTTTTCAGTAGTACAAAAAAAGCTAAGAAATTTAGCCATTATGAATACAGGATATTAATAGCTTACATTTGCTCTGTGAACTGTCTTTAATTGCAAGCAAGTTGAGGCAGATGACATGTTTCCCAGTGGTGCCTAGTGGCTCCATTCTAACTTACGGATACATTACCAAAAGTCTGACTAAAAAGGCCCAGCTTGCAAGTTGTTGATTGTCTCCTGTGAGGACCTAAGTGATTTACCTCTCCCTGATTTCACTGACTCTACAAAGCTGGCACGTTTTGTTGGATTTGGGAAGTGAGGCAGCTGAAACAGGCCTTACAAAGCACCCTGAGGACTTGGCTTAGGCAACAGGGTTAAATTAAAGCCTGGTGTATTCCCTGGCTCAGCTCTGCACATTCCCATCAGTGGACACTGGACACTTCTATCACAGCGTGATGCAGCCACTCTGTCATAGGGTGATCCAAGCTCAGGTGACCCCTAAATCCTACATGCCTTGCAGCCCACAACCTCCAAACCATTTCTGGAATAGCACCGGAGCTACATAACTGATGCAAACCACAGTTACGTATACTATGTAAGTGAGCTCTGCCCATTCGCAGAGCAGGCTGTGATGTGCCTTGGGCCCATGCCAAGAAGTAGCTCAGGCCATGCTTTCTCCTGGGTATGACTCAAACCTTATGCCTGGTCAAAGGCTTTTGTCCACGTGATAGAATTAGAAGGTGAATGTGAACATAGGCTGGAACTTGAGTGAAAAATGTCTGCTTGGAATATGGTTTAGACATGCCCAGTTTGCACCTACAAACACACAAGTCTTACTTGCTCATACAAATTCTAGACCAAATCTTTCACAAATCCTGGGTATTATGGTGTAGCCAATTTGCTGTAGACTTCTAAGAGATACTTGCTGAAGAACAAGTGTCTGGCTTTGCTAGGTCACCCTGGTACAAATGGAACAGGTGCCAGATTAAGGCGTATCTCTGGAATATAGTAGGTGTGCCCATGACGCCACCTCAACTGTGGTCATCCTCACCTGTGGTTCTGATTATTTGAAGAAGGTCCCAACTGGCACAGCCATCGCACCATCCTTCAGAAAGCTGAAACTTGCCTGTGAGAAGTAGCTCTGAATGCTGTTGTCAGAGGACTGGGGGAATCCATGTGATTTTTACATCACCCTGGAACAAACAAAAATCAATGCTTGTCCTGTTTGGGGTGTTTGTCAATTGATACAGCTCTTGCTATTCTCTGCTCCAAAAGAATTGCACTTGTAAGTCCTTTGATACGCACACAGAATTTCTCTGAAAAACATTCTGAAAGGTAATTTATACAGAGTCTATATGCTGTATATGGGATGTGTGCATGTGTGTGTACTCCCACCCAAATAAAATATAGGTAAGCTGAAAAATGCAGTGAAAACCACAAGGGCCAATATGATGTAGTGATATTATTTAAAAAAAAAAAAAAAACCAACAAAAAACCTATCTCTGCATTTACAGAGTCTCTGAGACTGTCAGGGGTACCTGGAAGGCATAACATGAACTTTTATTTAACACAGACCTATCTCTGATGTGCATTATTAATTGATATTTATAAAGAAATGCATTAAGGGTTATCTGGGTATGGGCACTACTATAAAGCCATAAATATATTTAGCTAGTTTTTATAGTTCCTTAAGATCAGTCACCAGAGACAGAGAATAATATATATTTGATATGAATAACATCTGTATTTGTCTCTAAATAGAGGAGGAAATGCATCTGCCTTCAGTAGATCTCTCTTTTTAATGTTTCAGCCTGCAAGAAATGCACATTAATAGCAGCTTCTTCCCCGAGGAAGGTTTTGAACTGGAGTACTTGAGAAGAAACTTACAACAGAGCAGCCTAAAGTGCCACCCAGTCCCTTTTAATTAGCACATATAAGTCCCCCTACATTCAAGATATGATTGAGAATTTCTGCCATTTCATTTTAATATCAGTGCTATATGCTAACGTTTGTCAGACTAAGCTAAAAAGCCACTTCTTTTTATGTTGTTTCCCACATGCAGAGCAGACCTCTTACATTTTTGTTGGCTGCTAACGTACTAAGCGTTTTTTGGCAGCGTGCGGTTCTGGATTGAAGCCATGCATGCAAGTCTTCCACAGTAAGTATGGCCCAAAGGATTAGAGATCAATGGATTTAGTTATCTGGTGAAGTTCCCCTGCCTCTCTGGTGCTATTAAAAGGTTTTGCTATTGTAACGAGCACCAGAACTTTTCATTTTAAACTTGCCCAACTGAGGCTTCCACTTAGGCTGCAGTGTAAGAAAGTTACTGGACTTCTGCAGGCAGCTTTGCTGTCATGCCACTGAAATGGAAGTCCAAGAAAAACCCCAAACAGATATTTCACACAATTGAAGACAAAAATTGTGCATAGAGTTGGGGGGGGGGGGAACCCCAACATTGCAGTGTGTTTTCTCAAAGTAATCAAAGGATGCTGTCTTAGAGAAAATTGCCTTCTAATTAGTTCATAATCAAATCCTGAGAAGTGGAGTAGAGACTGTTTGAAAAAGTCTGTTGTCTGAAGCACCGCAAGCCTGAGGGAAAGGAATCCTCGGTCCCAAGAGCTCGGGGGCCTCCAAACCGCAGACCTGGGCTGCCACCGGCTGTTGGCTGAGGACTAGTGGACACTGCCCATTGCTCCCCACTCCACCACTGGCTCTGGTGCTTTTGTGTGCTGTTCAAAGCTACTGATTCGGGCCCCAAAATACCCGCTTCCTCCCCCTTCCCTCTGCGAGGCAATGTGAACAGCTGCCACAGAGATTTTCTCTGCAGTGCATGTGTGGAGATTCCTCCTGTGTTTGGCGTCCCCATACAGCAGAAACATATCATAAAGCCCTTCAGGATTTGGCCCATGCTGTGTGTGAATATCTTGGCTTTCAGGTTTGAGGGACTAAGCAGTTTTTTATTTTCTTTTTTTAACCATGGAACTTCCTGAGGAGAGAGAAAGCCTGAATCCAGCTGATTTAACATTGTCTTTTTTAAGGTGAACAGAATAAGCCATTCCAGGCATTTTCCTCCATAGTGGACTCTTGTTAGTAGGTAAAAATACAGCTCAAGTTTGTGTACACGCTATGTATATAGGGAGTGGGAAGGCAAAAGGGAACTCTTCTACACTTTCCCACTATCTTTACCCAGGCCTTGGTACAGCTTCAGGCACTATTCCTGTAGCTACCAAGCTTCATAGGGCTAACCTCTCCAAGAAGGGAAATCAGAAGAAAATTATGGGAGAGTAAATTCAACCTTCCCACCATTGTGTCAGCAAGCTGTAAATAATGACACATATTGCACTGTCACAAGACTGGATAGTAAAAGCTCATAAAAAGTCATTCAGCACACAGGACAGATTCCAGCTTGAGCCATAGGTTGACACAGTGTCAATTCTGTCTAGAAACATTTTACCGTCCAGATCTGCAATTCACATTGCACTGTATATTTTTGAAATTCCTTACTGCCTAAGTGACCAACACACCACAAAACAACCCCAAATCCTATCAAGATGACCCTCCCACCCCATGGTTAAAGCAAGAATCACCAACAACAAACCATCCACAACTGTTAACTCACAGTCTTACCGGGGTGACAACCAGCTTAGCTCAAACACTAGCATCTCTGACACGCCAAACGAAAATAAGCACCTGCCAAAGGAAGGGCAACATATATTGGAAGAGGGCACCAGTCCTGAAAAGGTGATGTGGTTTTGATAAAAACTTCACTACTGCTTTCAGGATTTTGTTGTCCATTAAAAGGCCCTCAATTGCCAGCGTCCTGAAATGCTCTTCAAACATCGTAAGTGCGCCCAGAGATAGACTATCAGGCTACCAGGCTCCCTAGGGAAGCCACATAGTTCTGTATTGCAGAGAACAAACTGTAAATGTATTTTTCATGAGGGCAGCCAGATAAAATAAGACCTAATCCAAATACCAAACCAAGTCCAAAACCTTTGTGAGAGCTCAGATAAACACCCCTTAACTTATCCATGTAAAGTATCGTTCGGGCATAAAAAAAGCTCTCTAATTTTGCTGCTATCCCAGACTCCTAAAAAAATCTTGTCCTGCAAGCAACTGCCATTGCAGGATGTTACAGGTACTTTGGAGCTTCCATTCACATGAGCTGAACTTTTGGAGCCATATCCAAACTGAATTTCTGAACCGTCCGCAGTTTTAGAGGTTCACCCTTCAATGGTTTTTAGGTGCTTCTAGATTTGCTCATTACCAATAAAGAACACACCTAGAAGTCTTCACATTCATTTCCATTTTAAGATCTTTCTGAGGCTCTGAAAAATGTTGCACACATATAAGATGCTAAAATAACTATCTTTCCTGTAGCTAGAGTGCACTAAACCAGTTTTCCTTGTGACAGTGTCTGCTACTGCAGATGGTTTGAAGCCAGGGAGGCAAATGGGGATCTGAACTTTCTCAAAATTGGAGCTGGTCTGTGTCTAAGGTTTAACCCAGTGCAGTATAGATGTAGGAAACAGCCAAATACCTCAGATCTGAATGCTGTCTGCTTGGGGTGTGCCCTGAAGTCTCTGTTCCCAGCCATGACCCTTTCCCACTTTTGTTTCCATTCCCAAGGCAGCACCCAGCCTGTTACAGTACACACATTGTCAGCGTCTGCAGGTGTCTCCAGGTAGAGCTCATCTTGATTTTTTTTTGTTTTTCTCTTCTACTTCATCTCTATTTTAAAAACAAAAATACCCTTTGTTTTAATAATCTTTCCACCACCCTTTTGTTAAGCGGTTGGCTTTAGCCTGCCCTAACCGAGCTCACAAACACCTATGTTTACTTTTCTTTTTTTTTTCTTTTTTGTGCTTGCCCATTTCCTTTTGCTTTTACTGCAGTGATCTGAGTCCTAAACCATGCAAACAGACTTGAGAGATGCACAGCACTGTCGGGGGCTGCAGACGGTGACAAAGGAAAGCCAGCTGAAGTCAGCCTCCCCGCCACTTGCTCCAGTGCAAGCGCTGCTAGAGGAAGAAGCGCAGAATTAGGGCCATGACGTGGTGGCTAGAAGTGAGGTTATTACATGATCTGTACAATGGTAAAGGATTCCTCCCATTTCCTCATTAGGGTGGGAAAATGTAGCTCAAAAAAAAAGCATATATAGTGTCATCTAGCAGCAAAGGATTTAATAAAAAGGGGTTGTCTGGTCCTCTACTAAATGACATCAACAACTTTCAGTTTTCTTTTGTTTCTTACTTACCAGTGGGGGAATTGTGTTAAATTTAAAATATTTCTCAACAGCTTACAAAGAAAACAAATCTAGAAGCAAATGTCCAAACCTGTTTTCTTCTAGTAAGTGACTCATACTGATATTATTCTCAGTCTGTGTTTATATGTTAATGCAATCATACCTATGTCCTTCCCCTCATTTCCCAGCATGTCTTCTTTTCCTACTCTTCTTGTAGCACTCCCCAAAGGTTTGCCTGTATCAGTCCACAGTGACTGATTTACACACTAGAAAGTCTCTGAAAGCATAAAGATGCATCATGCATAGCACTGCCGCAGTTTAGAGCAGGGACATGCACAAATTAATTCCCATGATATTTATGGGAACTTAAACATAGAGGGGCAGAGAATTAAAAACAGGGATGCTCCCTAGCAGGCAGGGAGACTGCTGGCTAATATACTCCCTTGGATGAAATCTCACCAGGAAAGTGTTTGGAGCCTAACCCTAGCCTTCACATGCCAAGTTCTTCAGTCTGGTGCTATTCTAGATGTACCAGTCCAATCTGTGGCAGTGCGTGACTCAGCCAGACCTCACACAGCTGAACTGAGCTTGGAAGCCTCTGCCTATGAATTCCTGGTTTAGACTTCACTTTCTCTGCCTGTTTTCTATTAGCTCTGTGGGTTTTCAGGCTTTTATGGCAATCCTCTGACTGAAAATTACTGCTGCCCAAGACAGCCCGACTGCCAACAAGGTTGCAAACACAGAAGATCTTTTTCAGTAATACTTTGGGGCATGAAAGGTTGGTTATTTTCAAACTTTTCATTAAATGTACATTTCTGAAAGCTGAAACGTTAATTTCCATACACTCCTCTCTCTCTTTTTCTCTCTCCCTCTCACTTACTCTCCTTTTTAAGCTGACATCAAGAATTCAGGCACAGAGAGAGAGAGAGGGAGTGAGTACAAATATATTTTTCATGTAACTCTACTGAAGTTGGGGAACTTACACTAAGGAAAATCTGGGGCCGCTCTGTTTATTTTCTTATTCTGGGTTTGCTTAATTTCATGCCACTTAAAGTTACATTTAATTGCAGCAGTTCTCTATTTCATTTTCAGTCACACTCCTTTCCCAGCATGTTCCCCAGGACATTGGAAGAAGAGAAAGGCTGAATCGGTTTGGAAAAATGTGAATATTTCTGAATGTGTGGACACTTCTCACTTCTCAAGTGTGGGAGGAATATTTTACTGCCCACCTACCCATCATTCAAATGTGCCGATCAGGTTATTGAAATAAATTAACCTTAGGAATAATTATCTGAAGAGAAGAATTCTCTTCCTGCCTCAAAAAGCACATCTACTACCGTATAAGCTTTTTTACCTAGGTATCATAAGCCCAGGCTGGTTTCAGAAAATAAACTGAGGAATGCCTAAATCCTCGGAGGCACCCGCTCCTCAGTACTTGATGAATCTGAAGTTGTGTTACTGGCAAATAAAACTACTCACGTAAAACTCTCACTCTGCTCTAGTTGCATTTTGAAAAAACAGCTGATACCATACGAGACATTTGTACTCTGAAAGCCAAGGCCCCAACATGTGGCTAGCTCTGCCTGGGCTGGGGGGAAGACCTAGATCGAGGGTTTTGCTGAAAAGCCTCTTGCTGAGGTTCCTTGGCACTCGTTAGCACAACCTCTTGGACCACGTTCACTCTTACTTTCATTTGAAAATTCGGTAAACACTCACATGGTGGAGCTTAATTCTCTTGAATTTTCATGGCCAGCAAATTTCAAAGAAGTCACACGTAGGCATTCTCATGCCTGAGTAGTCACATAGGAGATTGCTCATTCACCAAGGAGTGAAACACTGCCATGTGACTTATGGAAGCACTCGTAACTCAGTCACACATCTTGAATACTCTATATGGGATATTTGGAGACAGCTGTTCATGATTAACCTAGAAAGGTTTTAAAATATTTACATTCTTCCTTGTGGCCCTCATTCAGTAAGGTAACGCAGGCATATGCGTAACTAAGCAAATAAATAGCAGAGCATGGTAGGGAAGCACAGTGTAAGGAATAACCGAGATGTTTTACTTCTCCTATCAATGGATATCCCCTTTCAATGGATAGATGGAAAGAAATCTGGTTGTATGAAAGATATGGGTATGGAGAGGACAGTGGCCTGGAAGTGGAGTGGTGTGACCTGTTCACAGATCAGTGCTGGTCCTTAGAAATGTGGAAGAAGTCACACAAGAATAGAAAGCACATGGGATAATTTTGAAAGAAGTGCCAGTTTAATATATTTTTAATGCCAAAACCCTTTGTTGCAAGTGAGATTTACTTGTGGATTTTTCATGAGCAGGAAAAGAAGATACATTCATTGGATGATTTATACATTTCAAATTATTTGCTCAGCTCACTGCAGAATGAAGTGATATGCTGTAGAAATCCATATTACATCTATTTCACCTTCCTGTAGCTTTGAGGATACATGGCAAAACAGCTTTGCTTAATGCCATATTCATGTGTCCTGTGGGAGAAAAACTATTTTTTTTGTTCTTTTTCTGCATCTGTGTATTCATTAAACACACATACACACACACACACACACAAGCACTGAAATATGACGAGATCCCCAAAAGCAAAGCAAGCTGAGTTGGAACATGTTTCTGAATTTGTTTGCAAACCTGCGACAGTGAACAAGTCTCAAAAAATGATAGTTATGTGAGACTGCAAAGTTTTGGGGAAGTTCTTTGAACACATGTAAACATGATGTGTGTAGGCAAATGTTTAACTTGCCTTTTTTACTTCTACAAATTATATTATGAAATCAGACGTCTCTGACTTCTTAGGAATGTCAAATCAATGTATTCCTTCAAAACAGATAATTGCAGGGAACTGCTCTGCTTCTCAGCTTCTATAGTTTTGATTGTTCCACTTTCAGACTGATAATGATCAGACGCTTCAGTTGTTTTAGCAGTTCATTTACATAATACAGGTAGTTTGGGAAACATCACCTGCAGCCCCAAATATAGTGTGTTAGACACTGCAGACTCTGAACAAAAAAGAAGCAAACATGTTGAGTTTATGCAACTAGAGGACAGAGACAGGTCTTGTGCTTTCATTCACTGCCCTTTGATCACAGGGACCTACATTTTAATCCATCCTAGGAAGAATCATGGAAAATATATTTGATCTGATAGCTGTATCAGCACTACTTTAATACGCTTCTCTCTCAGATTCAGGATTGAAGCATCTAGATTTAAAATATCCTTCTGGTGCCAAAAGAGATTGAATTTGACAGATTAGGATTTATGAATACTGCTAACATGTAGCAGAGGTCATCTGATATGGTCACTCCTATATTGTTCCTGCGAGAGAATGCATTGTAGTGGTTTGGAAGTAGCAATATGGAAGATATAGTGTGTGTCTTGTTACCACACACATAATTAGGATCTTAATGAGAAGCTTTCTATTAACATCATATTAGGGCTAGTGACCTAGAGTGATACAAAGTCAATGGACCCATTACGTTGTGTGCCATACTGTACAAAGTCCCGCTGAGAGCCACAGAATATTGAAGGGCCATCCATATGATGCCCTCAGGGTCTATTCTCCCTTCAATGCATATGTATAACTCTCATTAATGTTAATAGAAGTTACATCTGAATAGTTAGGGGAGAACAGACCCTCTGCTTAATATGAAAGTGTACTTGGAGGTGATTCCACAGGAGCTTTGGGATCCAAAACAATGTCAATGAAGTTAATACAAATCAACAGATGAACACCAAGTGAAATCAATGGGATGTTGTGCGCAGTCCACACTGTGTGCCCAAAATGCATTGGGCACACAATGCTCCCCCCCCTCCAAGCCTCCCCAATAAAGACCTATGGTATATTTTAAAATGGAGGCCACCTAAGCCAAACCTGTCATATTCTTTATTCATCCCTTCCTATTATGTAATAGGCTCAGGAAATTATCCCCATTTTACAGAGGAGAAACCATCTCACCTAACTTTCATAGTCGAAAGATCAGTTTAATTTACTTTTCTAGACTCTTTTTATGATTCACAGGGACCATAAGCCACCTAAAGTAGGTAATAGATTCTGGTTGTGTTGAGACAAGATGATTCATCCTTCAGAGGTGCAAATTTCCCTCTGCTGACTGCACGGGAAGTGTAGACTTGGCTGACTCACATTACATGAGGTGACTGCAACCACCTTGGGGTCATACAATATGTATGTAGCTGCATGAGGTCTTGAACCTTGGTTTTCAAGGGTCAGCCCAACTGCTCTAGCCACTATACTGCTTTTCTTTCTTGACAATGACTCTGGAAATCTTCCTATCTTTGAAAGTGTAGTGATTGCATTAAAATAACCTCCGTGTTATTCAGCAGGTTTTCTCTGGAGAGCAGCATATTCTCTGTGCAACTGTAGGCATAGCTGCAGAGGCACTGCCTGGCACATGTAGGATTATAATCATTCTCTGTACGTATACTATGAAGCAAAGTTTTAGACTTTTTAATTAAAGCGTATAACTCTAAAAGTTCTCAGCACTGGCCTAAAGGCTCCCACTGAAACCCCTGAGCAGACTCCAACAGGCGAGGGGAGCTGGGACCTTGGAGCTGGGGCAGGGCAGGTGGGGCAGTAACCTCATCATGTGTGAGGCAGTCCCACAGCATCCGAGCAGCTCCAGTGACAGTTACTGGCTTCAACCAAAGTCCAGTGATCATCCTCAAGTCCATATAGGTGAGGCAGGTCCAAAGTCAAGCCAGAAAGTCAAGTTAGTGTAGCTCAGGAAGGGGCCAAAGGTGAGGGCCAGAGCTTAAAGGCAGCTCTCAAGCAAGGAGGGACAGGCCTTCCACTAAGACTGCAGGACAGATACCTGCACCATATCTATACTGGTCCTGAGACAAGGCAGCCAAACTCCCAGGCAGGAGTGGGGCAATGCACTCAGGACCCTGACAGCTGTCTCCTCACAGTGGAAACTCCCAACTTAAATTTCTAAAATGTTCATGCTATTACATTTGGCTTTGTACTTGCAATAAAAGTGATCAAAGTCACTCTGAATTTTGCAAGGAGATATGGATCATATCTCCAACTGTGGCTAGAGGAGGGCCCTATGAAGGCATGCATCAGCCAAGATGCTTTTAAATCATCATGAATATGAATATGAGTCAACAAGTCCTGCATCCCCAAGGCTTTATGCTACAGCTTTCTTCTGCTAACACCTAGGCTGGCGATGAACCACTGTGTATTGTGTCATTAGACCACCTTGGAGCTAGGACAGACCTGAGGATAGATTTGAATTAGTGAAGGATGACAGAATGGGAAGGTACTCTACTGTCACGCCTTCTCCTTACCTCACCAGCATACCTGGCTACTATCACTTCATTTAAGTATCTTCCCATCCCTCAGGCGATGACTTATCTGTGATTGCTCTATGACCATTTTATCTTTTATCAGACCACTCTCTGACTCACCCTACCCTGTTCTGCACCTAGAAGCATGTTCCCAGGAAGCGGGGACTAGTCATCAGCTTCAGCACACCTAGGTTCAAAGAAACAGTTAACACCCCTGGGTGAGATCCTCTTACTTGCCTAGTGCAGCCCCTGTGCATGACGGCAACCATCAAGCCTGCTACCATTGTCAGGCTGAACCCCTACACATTAAACTAGTCACTACAGTCTCTAACATGGCTGTGAAGGCTACATAAATTGTTACCTCATTGTCACACTATACCTTTACATTTTCTCATGCAAATACACATATTTGTGAAAATGTAGTCTACTTACCCAACAGACAGCAATGACTGTAGTGGAGGATTAAAACTCTAGAAACAAGAATTTCCACTACAGTTATAAAAAGAAATCTGTGGTTTGGAGTTTTTCAGTGTTTCATGTAATCACAGTCCTAGTGCTTGTACTGAAAAATATATGCAAGACTGGAATCTTTTTGAACAAAAACCAGCTGAAGACAAAAAGAAAAGGACTATGTGTGCATGTATGTGTTTATAGGTATCTGCATACAGTCATACATAAATTGGGTGGTGTGTGTTTGTAGATATGTCCTTTTCTCTCTTTGTATGACTATACATTTAGATATATGCAGCCAGTGTGTGTATATACTACATCTAGTTAAAAAATAAAGACTTCTATTCATATCTGCCTTGATAAATGCATAAATGTACAGACAGTTTCTTGGCCACAACTACTGCATGCTTGACAGATATGGTCACCTCATACCAGACCTCACCTAGACCTGGGGCAAAGACAAATCCAGTTTGATTGATTGGGATATTGTGTATTCATTCATTAGTCCAGGCTTTGGCAGACAAGACCTGGCAGGTATCTTCTTGTAAGCAGACGGCTTTCCTGGTGTGGTCTTGGCTTTTCTGGCAGCTTAGCTGTGAAATTTTATACACTTCTGTGGTGGGGATTAAGGCTATCAGGACTCCAAGATTTCTCATATATTAGACAGCATATGCAGACTGAACCCTCTTGCTGTATTCCCTGTCCGTAAGAAAATGAAGTCTGCATGCTGCTGTTGGGCTTTCCTATGTAGGGTGGGCCAATTCTCAAAGTTTCTTTTTACAAAGAAAGCACCTGGAATTTACAGCAAGTTTCATATAAGAATCTCTTCCAATTGATTTCAGCACAGTCCCCAAAACCCAGACTGGCTTTTAATATTCCCTCCAGAGAGAATTAAAATGAAAAAGAGAACCAAAAGAGATAACCAGAAATAAAACCAAAACTTTCAATGGTAATGCATGGTTTATAAATCAATTAAGTGTGAGAAATACAGGTTTCCTGGCTTTAGAGACACCTCATCCTTAAGGTTAGTATTAAGATGTGTAAGCTGAAGTACTTTGGCTACTGAAGCAGACAGCAGAGGAAAACACAACTCACATTGGCCATTTAAATTCTTTTTTCATTCATTATTTTCCCTAGATCATAAATCCACCACTTTGTAAACTCGCCAAGAAAAATGTAAATTGTATCACACTGCAGAGGACAGGATTTGTTCAAAGTGAGCAAAGTTCATCAGTTAAAAAGGGCCAATGAGACTGAATTAAAATAGCTGTTCTCAATTCTTATTTTCAGAAAACCCGTTTTGTAGTATTTAGCTGGTAAAAAAATACATTCACATCCACTAGAAGTCTCTTTATGTACTGCCAGAGTGGAATAAAATACCTTATTATAAATAAAAATCAGGCCCAGACTTTTGAGGTGGTTTTCTATAGGTATAGATTCCTGATGTATGAAGGACAAAATAAAAGGAACAAAACTCAAGTTGAATAAATTTGGCCCTTCCTTTTAAAGAAACAGTTAATACAAATTATGCACTTACTTACACTTTTAAAGTGTTCAGATATATTAGGCTTTGTGAAGGAGAGCAAAGCATGTAAATATTGCTGATCTGCTTCTTTTTTATTATTCAGTCAACATGTAGTCTTTGTTTCTAATTAAATAAAGCTGACAGTATTACAGTCTCTTCACTCCCACCCATCCAATGCCAGATCAGAATTAAGCACAGTTTTGGGCTCTGAACCTGGAAAAGCTTAGATTCATGCTTGACTTGATGTGTATGATTTGTCCCATTGCCTTCAGTGGATTGTCTTTAATACAGCTTCTCATTCTGCAAGGAGTTAAGCAGGACTGTAAGTAATTACAAGCACAGAAAATGAATACATTTATTGAGGTCACTATGACATGGCAGAGAAGAGAGATCAATATTCTTTTGAGGGGACTTGGAGTTGTATTATTATTAAATAATTAAAAATTACTAAATGATTCATGCTTTGTTTTGCTTTATTCATTCAATGTTTAACAGGTAGGATTTTCTGTTACTTGATTAAAGACAACTACATTTCCTGTGAGAGCATAACCAAGATTATTGTGTAGTATTATGAAATAAAAGATTTGATAAAATAGACCTTTTGCAACTGCTCACTGAACATACTTAATTTCTACCAGTGGGATGTTTATTCACTTTGTTTCCTCTAGTAGCCTGGATGAATAATCTTCCCACTGTACTAGCAATGGCTGCTCTATAACTACTTGCCATTTGGGTTTAGTAACTTTTGGTGTATGATTGGTCACAAGCCTTTCTTTTTTCTTTTTTTTTTTTTTCCTAAATCTTTTATAGTTGAAGGATGAAACCCTTCCATTAGCTGTAATTGGTGCTGGATCACACTTCTAGAGGAAACTTAATGGAGTATAATATAATTCATACACAGATGTGTTCTTTGAGAATTCTGCCAGTTGCTGAGGATAGCACCCATCCCAGGCACTAGGTATTCTAACAGAGCTCCTAAAATACAGTACTGTCTCACAAATACAATACAATACCAAACCCTGCCAGAAATCTCACAAGAATCTCCGGCCTTGAAACAACTTGGTTTTTCTCTTTTTTTTAATTTAAGATTATTATTATTTATATCAATATTTATTTCGATAGCAAAGAAAAATGGTGAAAATGGCTACCTCAGAGAGCAGAAAATGAAAAAATTAGTGTGATTCATTATTTATTATAGCTATCTTAATTTAAGGGAATCCGCTTACACTCTGTAGTTGTGTTGAGGTAACAGTGTACACTTGACTACTTATACATAAAGGACATATTTTCAAAAATAGCTAGAACAGTTGTCTATGTAGGTAATCAGATATGTGTGCATCAAAGGACAGACAAGGCCACAAATTAGATGTAGCTGTATAGGTAGGAACAGAGATAAGTATAACATGCCCTGTTTATTAAATACTTGTTTGGTAGATAAATGCTGTATCCTCAAGTGAGATTTATGGAAAGCCCGTAGAACAATTTTTTTACAAACTAGATAAAAGTACTCTAGTTTGCTTGTTTAATGCTTTAGCTTTTCTCTTTTTTTTAGGATGACTAGCACAAAAGCCCTGTTTTTTAGTGCTGCACCGGTGTACGTGTAGCTATGTAAGTAATGGTATAACAAGGATGTGTTCCCACAGTAAAACTGGACTCCCTGCTATATGTTTGTATTTAACTTCATTCATTCTGAGCATATGTTTTTAAAAAAGCAGCGGTTCCAGGGAATGGACGTTTGACAGGCAGGGCAGTGCTTAGAATTGCCTACCCCTTGGAGTACTGAAATGAGAGAGCTTTGGTTAGTGAATGTCATTGCATTGCCAGTTCATCACCTATTATTATGTGAGCGACTAATCTAAGAAGGGCTGCACTGTAAAACAGCCCCCATAGAAAAAAATAACATCCTGACATGAGCAGAATAGTTTACTGGGTACCCAATCTAAACAAACAAAGTTGAAGATAAATCAGAGATCTGACCTCCTTCCTCCTACCAACCACAAAATACATAAAGCCAGTGGTGACGACTTTTTCCTCTTCACTGCTTTTCTAAAGAGCACAGGCTTGTCTGCAAGCCAGTAGGGCAAGGGGACAGTGTAGGTCTTTTACACCTTGTGAACACAGATGAGGACCAGGCAGACCAGTTAGATGGGACACAAAAACCTGCTATTTTTGCCTGGCTGCCAATGCTAGCCCATTCTGGCAGTAGGAATGGGCTCTGATCAACAGAGCTGGCACAAGTGCAATCGTGCTTGCAACGGTGGTGTGGCAGCTGTGCCCTTGCAGAGTGTCAGTGCATCGTGCCTGCCACAAGCACCGTGGCTGCAGGAGGTCCTGCTACTCTGCCTCTCCTCCTCCTCCTTTCTCCTCTCTCTGCCCACTTCCCAGTTATGTGGACTATGAGTTAATGCCATAATTGACCCTAGCTAATTAATCCTCTAAACACCTCTCTCTTAAGTGCATTTGTAGCCCTATTTTGCAGGTGGTGAAAATGAAATAGATAAGTGGTTTGCCCGTAGCCATTGAAGAAATCTCTACTAGTTGGGATCAGTCCCAATCAGACACACGGGATTGACTCCAAACATGCAGGATACCATTCACTCAAACAGTTCTGTAAGTATGGATAACAGTTTAACTTTGTTCTGGTATCTGCTTTTTGGTGTTTCTTCCTCAGCTAAAATTTCCTTTAAAATTAGTAGTGGGCAGGAAACTGTGAAAACTTCATATAGGAACATAGCATTAGTGAGCTCTGTGAAAAGAGTCTCAAGGCATCATTACTTGGGAAAGATAGTAACTTCCAAGGTCAAAAGCTAACCCTGGTGTGAGAACTGAGGCACAAGCAGCTTTAATGGCTTACCCTGGGGAGTTTGTGGCATTGCTGGAAACTGAACCCTGAATTTCTGAATCCCAGTCAAGTTCCATAACCACAAGACGACTCCAGGACTAGCTGTAACCTACAACTGCCCCTGCCCAAGAATCCAGCCAGGCGCCTCATAATCAACAAGAAGCCATTTATTGCTCTTGATGAAGTACAGATAAATCTCCAAGTGGGTGAGTCAGTAGGAACCATGTAGTTTTTCTCCAGTGAGACATAGCCTGGCATATAATGTGTTACTTTGCCTTCTTTTCCAGAGCAGTTTACTTCCTTTTCCGGAGCTCTGTGAGGTTTTGAAGCTCCATCCAGTCTTGAAGGCATATGGAAAAAATGGATCCCCCTTGATTCAAGATGGAGATGAACCTTCTTTAGAGAATGACTATTTATATTTTCTTCTGACAGAGTTATTTTTCCAGGATTGAGAATACGTCGTTATATTTAGGAAACAGCAGCATATGCCAGATATTTGCCTGAGTGCTTTATGACCTTATGGTGAGGCCTTCTTAAGGGGCAAAACATTAGCAAAGAATGGTATACGATTCTGTTAGAGAAGTATAAAAAAATATACATGGTTAAGTATTGTGTCTGTTGAGAGCAAATCAACACATCCTTAATAAGACTAGTATTCCTAAGGAAAAAAGTACCAAAACACACACACACACACACAAAAGCTTAATGATTTTCCAGCAACGGATTTTACAGGAGTGCTTGGCCCTACAGAAGATTTCTTAACCTTTAACTGTGTCTAGTACAGTGCCCAGCTTCCCTACAATAAACTAAGGTGATTTAACCCCAGTGGAACCAAATGCTTCAGCAAATGCCTGGCCTTGAACTCATGAACACTCCCACCAATTAAGTATCATACTAAATTATTAAATATGCTAAATCGAGTCTGAGTGACAAGCAGCAGTGAAAACAGGGAAAACAAACCAAAAAAACCAGATGACACCAAAAATGCAAAGGAATGCAATGAAACCCTGATTTTGATACACAGCTTTAAGGTTAGCTAAGAATTTTCATTAAGATTCTTTTTCCTTTCTTTCAGAAAAAAGAATTTGCCCTTAGGCATGACAGGATTGAAACTAAATCAAATTCTTCCATGGTCAAGGTGCAATAGGAATACTCTAGGCCTTTTTTATCCTTTAGATCCATTTTCTTGGGAAACAGAATTGGAGGAATAGGAACCTTCAGTAAAAAAATCATTGATAAAATCTTAAGGACTCAAATTACTTTCCCCTTCACTTTTAAGTGCACTAACGCTTCTGTGCATAAAGGATAGAATTTGTATAAGGCACCTCTTTGAATATATAAGGCAAGGTCAAGCTTAACAAAAAGAGGTTGTAAGTACCAGTTCTATCAGCTAAGTGGTATAGGACAGTACCAGACAAAATCCAGGGCATTGCTTAGGGCTGTACCTGAAATCTGAAGTAGACAATAGCCTCCATTTTCCATAAATTTCTTCCAATGCATAATATAGTGGCGAAGATGTCATCAATAATGCTGCTTCCGATATTCTTAAAAATTCATATGGGAAGCTTTTTGGAAAAGTTACTGGAAGGAAGGGAGGAAGGGAGGAAGGAAAGAGGGAAGGAAGAAAGAATGAAAGAAAATTATTCTGTTCCCTAGCTCAGAAGCACTGTTTCAGTGAGATACTTAAGCACTTGTTTAACTTTCATTGCATATGTGTTTCTATTAAATTCAATACACTCTGCTGCATAAGACAGCTCGTTTCCACAACTTCAATTTGTGATGCACTGTAAGAAAGAAACATATTGAAATTCAGGTTTGCCTGGCACACCAGGCTGTCATTAATCTCACATTGCAAGGCCACAGTGTCTTTAATTAATAGAATATCATATTAGTAAACTTAAGAATGAAAATTACAGGTTTTTTGCTTAACTTTCATATGACACTTGACCACTGCTACAGGGAATACTTAACTGGCAATCAGTTCACATAACAGTCACAGATTCAAGAGATAAAACAAATGTTTGATCAGATGAGTATGAAATATGCTTACCAAAACATATTTGCAATTTTTTTAATAACACTAAGTTTTCATGAATAATCAATCGACATTAAAGATGACAGGATAGATTCAGTACATACTCATTCTACAAAATAGTGTACTTGAGTGGCTAGAAGCAATTGAATTTTCACCAGTGCTTTGCATGAGGAACTGTACTGTCATATATTCAAGGTTACTTAATGACAGTGCTCTGGTATTTCCTCTGTTTAGTGTAGGTTCTATGTACATCCATATGGGGCTCATCAAAATCTACTGTGGAGTGACTGATCCACATTTTGGCTGAATACAAGAGCAACTGAGCTTCTCCTGTGATGCTGTAAAATGAAATGAGTAATGTTACAGTCAAAAGTAATTTACAGTCTGTAGATTTAAGCCTTGTTTATATACATAGTTGCTGCAGTTTAATTAAACTGGTGCCAACCTCCATTTGGACATCCTTCTGTTTTAGTTGATTGAGTTTAAGCCTATTTTAAGTGACTCACAAAAATCCAAAATATGAGTGTCCACACAGAGCCTTCTGTACTATCTTAACCAAATGAATTTAAAGTCAGATTTTCAACTGACACCAGTAAAGCTCAACAAAATGGCCAAGTCTCAGATACAGAAGGGACTATATGAAATGCGACAAAGGCTGAAGGTCCACCTGAAGTCTATTAGTGGTAAGTACAATGCAATAATTTAGAAGCAAGTGCTAAAAGGAATACAGATGGAAGACATTAAGCGAAACTAACAATAATTACAAAGACTAATAATGAGAACAGAAGAACTCAAATGAGGTTGAACCAGACTCATGGCCTCATGTATGTCTTCTGTAAACTGGTCATTTTAAGCCAAATCCCAAGTAACTATAGGTAGGTATGTAGGGGTGTCTTCTCCAGATTTACATCACTGCCTTCCATGTGGATAAAAGAATTTGGAAGATGGAGGAATCTGTGGTAGAAGCAGCAGGCACTGGGATGAGATTTCGCCAGGCTCCTCGCTTTGTTATCCCTGCTTAGCACAGCAACAGCACCTGCTGGCAGGAGAAGACAAAGCCTTTACAGAGGCTAAGCTTTTGTTTCTTGCTAACTTGCATTTCCCCTGGGGCAGGGTGGAGGAGAGATATTTAGAGCAGGCAATAAAGAGTATGTATAAAGACTGTCTGGGGCAGGCCAAATGTATTTTACTGAATCAAATTACTTTGGATTTCCCTGAGAAATCTGTAACTCTGGCCTCTCTTAGTATATCGGCATGAATTGTTCGTCCTGATGGCAATAAGGTTGTTCCATGTATGGCTACACAACAAGCTACTGAAGGGTTCGTACAAGCTATTACATCTTGTGAGCTCATTCACTCCCCTCGTCACCTCATCGCTAACTGTGGAAGCAGGATGCCAGCACATGATGTCAGAATTTTCCAGAAATATAAGGACTAGTGCACTTTCTATTCCCATCTAATTCAACAGTGGTGGTTTGCACTTGCTGCCAGATGGCAAACAGTATGGTTTCCATTGACAATAGGGGGAAGTTGTGCAGGCTCAGATTGTAGGAGAAAAGGGCTACTGAGGCATGGACAGAGATGTACTCTAGCAGGGCCTTTCAGAGGCTGATCAAATCAGGAGGTGATCTTTTCAAACCGTTAGGAAAGAGAATCCAACCAGCTGGACTGTCCTGATAATTTATGATATTACATCTATCCCGTGGGCATATACATTTTATTTTAAGTGGTAGCAATTAAGAAGTTGAAGAGTTGTAATATGGGTACTTAAGATCATCATTTATGCACTATAGGATCCTCAGCATACCTTGCTTCACAAAGGCTACACAAAATATGAAAGCATCAGACTGTATCAGGAAGGCGCATACACATAAGCGCGCATTCATCCACACTGATGTAAAAATTTAAACATCTACATAAATTAAAACATTTACTTAAGAATTATTCTTAGATGTTTTCTTAGGAAACACCCTATAAGCCTGGAACAGAATGTCTATATCTTTTTTTTATATATATATATATATATATGTTTCTAAAGACACCAAAAACATCTCACAGATTATCGCCGATCAGTAACTGAAAGGGCACACTGGCTAATTAGGTTTGAAAATTGCTGGTTAGACAAGCATTTCTGTAGTAAAGATATCTAAGGAAAGTGGTTGATTAGCTTTACAAATTGAGAATCATGTTGAGATCTGTATGAAATCAGACCCTGATACAGCCTTCCTTGCCCTAACGTAATTTATGTATTTGATGGCCTGGCCCACTAGAGAATACATACTTAAAGCACATCCTGCTGGTGTCAGAAGCAAAGAAAAAAAAATTAACCCAGGCTTTGTAAGTATTTGATTTTCTTTCCTAAGCAACAAAGAAAAGAGGATCAAATCCTATCATTGTATTGACCTTAACAATAAATATGCCAGTGTATTCACATATTGTTTGCGTGTAATGAATAACAGAGTACCCTGCTTTAAATAGATAAACAGGTAATGGTTAGGACTGCCTCCTATAGAAAGTCATATGTTATACAAACACAGTCATAAAACAATATTGCAGGCTTTATTTTAATCAAGACTAAGGTTGGAACATATACACTCCTTTGTCAAGACTCCTTCTTTCTGTCTGCAGGGAATTGCATTTTTACACTTGGAAGAAAAGGAACAAAAAGGATATTGAACTGACAGAAGTTTCTTGCCTATATTATTCTTTCAGGCATATTCAGTACATGCAATCCACTGTGCTGCAAGACTAGGAGTTATCATACGTTAAGGCAGGACTGAATCAAAGCCCAGTTAATATATGCCAATAAATTGAAGTCTGGAAAAGTCTTAGTTCTACAAGAACTAAGATGCTCATGCCCATTTCTGCAAACTGCTTATGTAATCTAAAATAGGACTCGGTTGTGAGTGTCCAGGCTTGAGAGAGGTCATTTTATTGCTTTGGCAAAGGATATCATCTGGTTTGTGTCTGGCTTCAACTCTGTTGTACATGTATCCACTTTTCAAACTAATGTCAGCCTCTAGGGAGCAGAAGGTGGTGGTGCACATCTTCTTGGCCATGTGGATGCCTGCTTGAATCCAAACCAGGATTCCTTAGGATTATACTATTGCTCCTCTTCAGCCACAACAGCAGTGAAACTGCTGATTCCCTCCAAATCTGGCACCAGAGAAGTGTGAGCCCAGAGGCAATACTTCAGGAATGCAAGGTGAGAGTTTTGGATGTTTTTTTCTTCACAGGAATATTGAAAGGTGGGCGGAAATGATTTTACCGCAGAGGATTTGCATTCATGGTTCTGGACTTGTCCTGAAACAACCAGCAACATCCAGGAAAAATAGGTGGGTATGCTGTCAGTCACGCTGACTCACCCTGGGCTGTTGTTTTCCACACCTCCCTCTATCAGTCTGTTTTACTGCGTCTTATATTTAGACTGCAAGATTTGGGGGGAGAAGTGGGGTGGGAGAATCTGACTGTTCCCTGTGTGCACATTGCCCAGGACAAAGACAGTGGGCATACAGCGTTAGGCCACCTGGGGGGCTACTGCAGCAAGGATGACAACAGTGACACTATATGCGGGTGATTAAAACACAGAAAGATCCAAAACCATGTGGAGCTGAGTCATTTTTGTTCCTCTTGATTTGAATGAGAATGCTACAATGAACCAAGGAAACTCTCAGCCTGCAGGCTTAAAATGCACAAAAGGGAAAGTTTGTTTTCACACAGCACAATAATTAAATGGTGAAACTCATTGTCATATCAGGTAAAGATAGCTAAAAGTAAAAAGGCAGTTAAGAACAGATTAGACAAATTTATGGATGATAGGACCATTGGTGTCTATTAAACTCAGTGGGGCAGTTGCAATCCCAGGCTCATGAAATTCCTCAGATTATGTCTACGAGAAGCTGGGCAGGAATACTTGGGGGAGGATCCCTTTGTATAAACCCTGTTCTTTTTTTGTTTCCTCTGTATCCTCTACTCACCACTGTTGTAGATGCAACAGCAGTCCTAATAGACTAATGTTCAGGCTTTAGCCTGAATCAGTACATGCTCTTACACACTTAACAGCATGTGCTTAAGATTTAGATGAATAGGACCAAGAAAGGGAATTGTGGTTTTAAAACTGATTCTTTGCCTATTTCAGTCATGATCTTGGTCTTTTTTTTTTTTTTCACACTTGTGAATATTGTACCATGAATGTCACAGAATCACAGTATAGCAGAACAGCTGAGGTTGGAAGGGACCTCTGGAGGTCACCTTGTCCAACCCTCCTGCTCATGTAGGGCCACCTAGAGCCAGTTGCCCAGGACCATGTCCAGATGGTTTTTGAATATCTCCAAGGACGGAGACTCCATAACTTCTCTGTACAACCTGTGCAGCTCAGTCACCCTCACAGTGAAAAAGTGTTTCCTGATGTTCAGACGGAAACTCCTATGTTTCAGCTGTACCCATTGCCCCTGGTCCTGTCAGCGGGAACCACTGAAAAGAGCTTGGCTCTGTCTTCTTTATACCCTGTCTTCAGATATTTATACACATTGATAAGATTCCCCCTGAGCCTTCTCTTCTCCAGGCTGAACAGTCCCAGCTCTCTCAGCCTTTCCTCATGAAAGATGCTCCAGTCCCTTAATCATGTTCATGGCCTTTTACTGGATTCCCTCCAGTAGCTCCATGTCTCTCTTTTACTGGGGATATCTCTCTCAGAACTGGACACAGTGCTCCAGGTGTGGCCTCTCCAGTGCTGAGTAGAGGAGAAGGATCACCTCCCTCGACCCACTGGAAACACTTTGTCTAATGTAGCCCAGGATACCTTCAACCTTCTTTGTGGCAAAGGCACATTGCTGGCTCATGTGTCAATGATGCAACATGTGGGAGAGTACATGTTGTCTTAAACATTCTAGTGGGCTTTTTCTTTCCATGTATGACCAATGGTGTTTTTGCAGTGATAAAGTAAACATGTATATATAGTGCTGTGTTATGCTAAGTCATCAGCTCAGCTACAGGATGTGTGCAGAATGGTCAAATATTGCCCAAAGGCATCATTTTAGGGATTCAGTGAGCTGCTCCATCTTTACATACATTTAATCCTTGGCCTCTCTGAGGAGACTGCCAGCAAGGCCGACAATTAGTGCCAATTGTGGTGGACTTCTGAAGTTGGCCAGTAATTTAATTGCTGGCTAATAGGTGCAACTTGGAAGTCTGGGAACTTTGTGGTCTCATAACTCTCCCTTTCGTCCCCATTCTAGCCCTGCCATTTCACTGGGTTGTTTCATCAAGGGAAGCAATTATAAAAGCTGATAGCAGTTTTCTCTAAATTGTTGGCAGGGAGCCAGCATTATGCTACAGAGGTGCGGTGCACTGCATCAAGTGGTTGCACTGAGTGACGCTCTGTAATGATGTGATGTGGCTCTGTGATTAAATACTGGCTTCCTGCCGAATCCTTCTCCCTGGGAAACAATTGTCACTGCACTTAGCATCTCTCCCCATTTGAAAGCAATGTGCCCTTCTTTCACCAGAAGGGAAAGGCTTTTATTACTAAGGGTGAAAACCCAATGTCTTTGACTGGTGCCTTCTTCAGATAAACTCTTCCTGAGGCCAAGGGCATGAAGGTTTGGTCTCAGGAAGGTTTTGTCTTTCAGTGGGATGCCATTAAAATTAGTGACGAAAAGCCACAGCAGGGAAAACGCAATTTGTGCTGTTTCCTAACTAGTCCTTCCACTCATTTTCCTCTCCCACCCTCCATATACTTTCCACCTTCCTCAGTCCAGAGCCTACTCCACACACTTTCTGAGGAAAAGACCCCTTTTTAAGACCTGCTTCCATACTTGCTAGGAGTCAAAGGAACCATCTGAATCAGCTCCAAGCAACTGCACTAAATGTGGGGCAAAGGCAGTGCTCCCCTTTCCACCTTTCCTATGGCCAGTCACTCTCAGTCCCCCCAGCCCTCTGCCAGGTTGGCTTTTGAACAAGAATGTAGGAGAATCCTGTACTGGTGAGAAGGAAGATTAGTTTCTAGCAGACTTGATAAAGGACAAACCTCCTTCTGGGCAAAGATGACAGAATGCCAAAATAAAACAGTGGCTGTCTGCCTATCTTAAACTCCCTTGAAAATACCGCCAGAACAAGAGATCTCCTTTGTGTTTGTAAGAAATCCATGTAGACATGCAAGGTAAATCCAAACCTCTGGCAATTCCCTAATGAATCCCTGTTGACCTATTAACCTTTAGGGACAAAGCAGCTACTCTGGAAACGCATCTCTTGCATTGAGCCAAATCACTCGGGGTCCTTGACAGAGCGAGGTCTGAATCAGAGATGGAAAAGAGGGGGACACCTCTCTTATACAGCTAGCACCATCTAGTGACAGCTACTAAAGGGACCTCCAGTAGGCTATAACAGAATCTACGGTATCCGCAAGAGCCTATTTATGGAACTAATGCAAAAATTTACAGAAAAGAAAAAGAGAAAGCTATTACCTGGCTGCACTGTCCTGCCTGTATCAAAACAAGTTCCACATGCACAGCTTTATGCACATCTTCTGCAGTCATAAGGTTCATATGTGAGCAATGAAGCCTCCCCACAAGCGCACAGCTGCCGCGTGCTTCCAGTATTGGCAGGCAGGTCAAAACTGCAATGCACACTGCTCACATATTGAGCAGTGCAATCAGTCCTGGAGGCATTGGTAGGTACGTGTAAATGTGCAGTACAAAGTAAAGATCTGAAACAGAGCCGTAAGAAAACCTCCGAGGTACAGCTGCTACGGCACGCAAATCTGCCACTTGCACAGGTCCAGAAATGCGCACAGAACAGTACTCCATCAGTGGGACACAACTGTGTCCTTTTAGGATACTCTACTCTCCTGAATCAGTTAAAAAGTACATTTATATGAACATACATGATTTCCAATTCTCAGTGAAGAGTATCCCTTTTATCAAGGGGCAATTGTGAAACGTGATGGCACATAACAACCTACCAGGGTCATATTACTAACTGTTGCCTTTGAAAATTATGGGTACAGTAGATATTGAGTTAATGTTTTCCTTGGCAAGTTCTTTGTTTTCTCCTTGCAATATTCTCCTGAATACTCTTTACTAAACCTGCCACGATATCAATGAAGAGGTGTTTTTTTCCTGCAGTGAAATGGGCAACACTTTCCTAAGACTTCCTTCACAAATAAACCTAACTTCTCTCTGTTAAACTGATACAACTCTTCTGAAATTTTGAGTTTATTTGAAAAATGCATTTATAACATCTTAGACTTCTTTCTTTCATGCTACTTCAGGAATTAAAAGTCACAGTGCCCCTACTCATTAAGGAAGTTTGGAACATCTTAGAATTTCCTTCATATTCGTGGCTAAATAAATGGAATGTATTCTATTATTGTAAGCTTCATATTTACAATATCTGAAAGAAAACTTAATAAACAGCAAATATGTACGTTACATAAATTCATTTTCATTTTTTCTTACTCTACCATCTTTCAGACAAATTCATTGTTTATGACAAAATAAATCCAGTCAGAAAAAAGAGATTGCCCACATCTTTAAAATAGGTCAGACCCTCAGATAGGGTTAACATACACAGTATGACCCATATGAGAATCTGACTTCATGTTCCTTGATTTGAGAATAAAACATTCACTATGAAGAGATCGGCACTTTTTTCATGAGATATATATTTTTTCATGCAGGTTCTAAATAAATGATTATGTGATTTATTTCAATCTTCTCTTTTGAGATTGTTGTACAGTTTTTATATGGAAAAAAAATGTGATAAATGTATAACATCTGAATGGGAGGTTTTCCTAACACACCTCAGGACATACACACTCAGAACAGCCCCAGAAACTTTAAGCTTAGCTTTACAGCCCACAATCAGTCTGCTGACAGGTTATGATGCATGAGGGATCTAGCCCAAATCTCCCCGGTACACCTCATTTGAGATCAGTGTTCACTCATTTGTGATGCAGACTTCTGTACTCTTCATATAAATTTTGCACGCTATCTTTTCTGTTGGATGAGATGTTCATCCACAACAGGAACCTCAAGACAGAGACATACCAAAATAACCATTTATGCAAAATAACACATTCTGGATCGCTATAATTTTTCTGGCTTAAAAAGACATTTGGAGGGCGGGAGTACCTTCATTTTTTCAACTTTATCCTCGTAATTCCAAATTAGTGGCCTTGCCAAATTGAGAACTATGACTCAGCTTCTATCAGGACTTCACAAGTACATGCAGGGATGATCCTGAAGGCAAAAAACAGGGAGGTTAGCCTCAAGCTCTAATACTCTATCATGTTGCAGTTGTTCCTTGTCATGCATCTGCATCACTCCATGCATTGTGCATGAGCAGGACTGTTGTTCCCTTTGTAGCAGAAAAATTACCCCTTGGTGCCAAGCATTTAAACCAGGTATCAAAGAAAAAAAAAGAAAAAAAAATAAAAGAAAATTATATCCTACTTGACATTGGACCAGAATAGATTTATTTTCTATTGATTTCTTTATTCAGGAGCTTGATCTTCCTTATTCATTTCTCATACATAAATGGGAACCAATATGCCTCTTCTGCATAAAAAAAAAGAAATTATAGTATTAATCAAAATCAGATAAATGAGGCAAAAAGCTCAACCCTGCCCTTGTGCCTAACTAATTATTTCGAACAGCTCTGGTCTGTTCACCTCTGTGCTGAGTTGGTAATGTATCCCCCTTTGGTCGATTCAAGATCTCTAGCAACACCTATGGGAGAGTCTTTAATTAATCCTCTGTTACTGTTGTAATTGCATTATCCTGAGGGAAAGCCTGACTAGCCAGGAATATTATTTTAAACGTATACTGTAAACAACTTATGTCCTCAGGAGAGTTCAGTTAATACAATCATTTTGACCCTTTCACTGCTGGGTGCTTAACAGTTTATTTTCATAACCACTAAAAAGGACTTTTTCCTTTTCATGTGGGGTTATTTAGACTTCATGCTTAAAAACTATATAGTGCAATTACATATCTACCCACCAAATAAAATAATTGCTTACAGGCTGCTTAAAGTATTTCCAGCTAAATGAAGAAGGCATTGACATTTTGCTCTGTTCCAGTCTACTGTCTCATTATGAAACACAGCCCTTTGTGAAAACAGATTTCTCTAACAGTGGCATAACCTCTGCCTCTGCTGTACCTTCCATATATGCTGCAAAGCAGTACAATATAGCCCAGCAGGATCTCCTTGTTCTCCTCATTTCTTTTACACATTTGATATAAAGGCAGGATTACACATCCTTTGGAGCGAGAGAGTGGGAGCCTGGAGTGCCGCTCCCAGTCTCACAGTTCTTCCATGAATTTTGTCAATTGTAAAAGTTAGTAAAATTTCACGTGTCCAGGTCTAAATATTTTTGATTTCTAAAAATATGAGAACTTTTTTAACATTCCAAACTTTGACTAAAATTATAAAGGAATTTCTCTTTAGTGGGCTTCTCCTTGTTTCATTTCACAAGGTTTCTGTTGTCAAAAAAGAGACAAGCAACTTCCTTTGCTTTCATTTACTCAGGGCAGAAATGGGCAGAGCATTGCCTGCTATTTCACCAGCACTTTGGGAGGCTATGTTCAAATCTGTGAAGCGTCGGAGATTCTCCTGTGGAAAGTGTTATGTAACTGCAATGTATTTTTAGCAAGGACATGAATAAAAAAGCAAAATAGGACTTTGAGGCTTTTTTTATTAGAATGCCTTCATCATTTTTTTTTAAACCACCTTTTTTACTTCCCTGATCCACCGATGCCAGGTATGACAGGTGCAGTGTAATGAGATCAACAGATTAGATTAAATGCACAAGATTATGGAAGGTCAGTCTCCGGCACAATTTTTAAAGCCTTCACTTATTTTAGGCACTATCCAATGATGTCTCTAAAGTATGGCTGGATTTACCTTGCTTTCTGATTTCAAGGAATGATATGGCAGCCACAGCTGGTCACTGGTTTATGTACATTTCTCCTCCTAAGTATTTTTTTTTCTTGTTTGTGAGTCAACTGCCTATAAACATCAACTATCTTGTGCAGCCATTGCACCAGCTCAGTTAATACCCTTCTTATGCACTTTGAAATCTCAGCCTGTCCCAGGATCTGAAGAGATTCTTAACATGCATATTCAAATGAATGCTCAAGCAAACCTCTTCTCTTGCTCATTTTTTTTTCCCTGAAGTGTTTCAATAACCTTTCCTGAAACTTCAGAATGAATATTGTTTGCAGGACAAACACAATGAAATAAATCTTCTCACTGGGCCAGTTTGGGAAATTAAACATTGATTGGATTGCACCCAGAAAAGCATGAGGAAAACATACAACTAGAGACATACAAAACACAAGTGGCACAAACTCATTACCTAGAATGGGCGGATTAAAGGCTCTTAGGCTCAATAGGACTAAGCTGAGCCCTTCCTCATGACTGTCCCCACACAAGTATTATCTGACCAAGAAAAGCGATGACAAAAAGTAAACAACTTCAATGACTGGTATATTGCCAGAAAGACACAATATATCAGAAAAAAAAAAAAAAAGTTTTTGTAGTGAAATCATGTTTTCCACAGTGTGAGAAAAAGATCATGGCCACAGTTAAATCATACCGGATTAGACCATAATGTATGAAAAACCTTTTTACAAACAGAAATATTTTCTCTGGATTTAGTAGAAGGTTCAACTGTAATTAATTTATAAAAGGAAAAAGCAAGCAGTACATTTCTTAAACTAACAGTCCTGAGAATATAGTATGTGTATCTCTCTTCTGGAAAATTTATTAAGCATTAGGGGGGGAGAGAGAGAGAAAGAGAGAGACCAAATTGAATCTCTCTGTTCTTGCCAGTTTTTGCTGCTGTGGTGAATTATCACAAACTTCATAAATGTAAGTAAAATGGGACTCTTGAAGTCTCAGTCACTTTATTTCAACAGAATGTAACCATATTCCAATTTGCACTTGAATTAATGGGAGACTACATAGCTTTGAAAGTCTTAAAGTGCATGTCACACCTATTATAACACATTTTATTAATCAGTGACTTACATTAAGAAAGACCATTCAGCCCAGGTTTCTGCAACTCTTTCAGAAGAATAAAAAAGAAGGAAAAAAAAACCCAAACAAACCACCCTTATTTGTTCTTTGCATACAGTATCTCAACAATATCACAAACTGCTTCTGTTAAAGAGACACATTAAGAATGTGCTATGTTGAACATTCAGCTTTACTTAAATCAACTTCACTAATAGTTAATGTTAGATTTAAGAACATTAAATGTTAGTCTTTTGATATCAAGGGCTTCTTTCCTTCCATTCCTTTTTTCTATACATCATCCCTCATGTCCAAGCTCCATCAGAGCAAACACATCCTATCTCCCTTTGATGTTGTCAAATATTAGGATTGGCTTTTGACAATGTTGATATAGTGCTGTTAGTCAATATTCATAGGTGTAACATGAAATGTTCGAGAAGCCCCTGATACATAATGGGAACACTAGTGATACACAGTGTGTACCAATGGAAAAAAGAGCTTTTTCACATACAACTAAGAGCAATCCAGGCATCATCACTTTGGGTGCCCAGATGCTGGTATATTTTCATGAAGTAGAGACACATAAACAGTTTCCTCTTGTTCTTTGCATCTGAATGCCTGGGAGAGCAGGACCATGCAGTTGCTATGCACGTAACAGCAATAGTATTAATAACTTCTGTGAGCTTATGTTATTCATATTCATTATAACAAATATAGAATAGAGAAACTATAAATAGAAATCTTTGCTTTGCTGGAGTGCAGTGGGAATATTGGATCTACATAAGGAAAAGAGCAATATAAAGGGATTTGAACTGGCAATGAGTCCAAGTCTGGGAATATTTATACACATGAGCTTTGTCCGATAATATTTACGTACATGAGGCACATCAGCCCACAAAACTCTTCAGAAACTTTAGTGAGCTGTTCGACACCAATTCCAAATGAAAAAAAAAAAAAAAAGTCCTAATACCTGGTCTCTTTTTATAGGTTTCTCATTTTCTAGGACACACCAGTATTACTCTTTGTAAAATGATTCAATGGTTTCTGTTTAAATGTTTGCATATAACCATCAGGTTAAATTCTACCCTCCCAAGTACATGAGTGGCAAGAACTCATAGTTGATAGCCTATAGAAATTAGAGCTGGAAAGGACGCAACAGCACAGAATGTCCCAGTGCTATACGTTGGAGCGTTTTGACCGCTTGAAGTTTAACTTGAAGCAAGCAACCAGACTTCTGTCCCCTCCTTTGGGAGCATTTTCAAAAGAGTTGAACAGACTTCCCTATCAAAAAGTTTTCCTGATGATACTAATTCTAAACCTTCCTATTCTCAGGTTCATCTCTTCTCTCCCCAGCCCTGAGTAGTATCAATAAACAGAATAACATACAAAGAACCTGGCCTTCCAAAACTGTAATTTGTAGCACTTTCCACAATGCAGTGTGCCAAAAAAACAGACTATAAAGACAGCAATAGATGTTTTTAATTTTGTTTATTATTCATTTGTTCATTCTATGAGGCCTCACATAATGTTTGTGGCTGACCTCGAATTAAATTACGTTCTCACTCTGCTTACATTTCCCTGATACACCAAACAAACAGAAGAACACAGAGAATGGCATTTCTGCATTTTTGTTACCTCTACATAGAGCATCAACTGAACCATTTCTTCTTGCTTCTTGCGGAACATTGACAAGCTGTTGAAATCTCTTACATCAGACAAATGGACTTTATTATACAAGGGAGAGCTTCATAAGTGCAAACCTTTTGGGATGACGAAAACCCACTGAATTCTCCACTTTCCACCAAAGCTGCCAGCAGTCTCCTGGTTTTGGCAGACTTACTAACAAAATTCTGTTAGTGAAGGCAGAAACTCTAAGCCTAGGTCCAGTTGCTGCCAGTCTGCCACACATAGAAAACCGATCTCAGCTTTCCACATCTGATCATTGTTTGAAAGGGCATTTAAAAGCTTACATTCAGGGGAATTTCTTTCTATAGTCAGAACATTTAATCCTGCTGATATCCAACCCATTCTGAAAGAGAAATCGGTTTATGGCAAAGTCACTTCAAATTAAACTGATGTGTTATTTCATTTCTTAGGTGAAAAATGAGGGCCTGATCCTAAAAGACGTCAATCATCCTCAAAACTGAGGGCTCGAAACACATTGCTGAAAATACTTAACACCTTCCAGGTTAGAGACCTTAATGCTATTAAAAATGTTTTCACTTGCCAGACATACAGGAAGATGTGTGCTTTAACCAGTCTTAGACTTTCCAGGAAAATATTCAGTACAGATATACAGTGATTTATACTGAATAAATTACTCTGTTCAACTTGAACTGCAATACTGATGTCAGTGAGTGATGTTGGAGATGGAGAGTATGGCAAAACCAGAGACAGAACAGATCTCTAAACACTGCTTCCCACTCAGGGCCCTCACCTTTAACATGTAAACAGTGTCTTTTGATTGGCCACGTAGTTCTTATATGCTCAGAGATATCAACGGATTACTTTATGAAGTCATGCATGTCAGAAGACAAGAAGGGAATATTAATTTCCAAGAAGAAATGTAAGAATCATTTAGAGAGAAAAGACCCTTATTTGTTACCTAGAAAAACACTCAATAGGTTGGTTTGGTTTTTTTCCTGAGGGAAGCTACAGAATATCCACTTCCTTTATGAAGAAGTTATCTTTTGCTTTGCAAGGAAGTGACACAGGTCTCCAGGAAGGTTCTCCATCTGTAGAGGTCAGGGAACATAGCTGCTAGTCTAGACGTAACCCACTGGTTTTATAGACAGCTCATGGCATTTCTCCCTGAAGCAGGCATGCTGAATTTTGTTCATTAAAGACTGTTTGCCAGTCTTTTTTGTGGCACACACGAGGTACGTGTCTGCACACATACTTGATGCACTGCTATTGATTACACTGTGTGTAGATACAAGCTGCGATGTGAATCAGTTGTGCCACTAACTGGGTTCAAAATCATTGTCACATCATAAGCTGCACAGCACCTAAAAAGATTGATAGCTAGAGATGCAAGAGGACAGAAAGAGTTCCAGAATTAAAAATAAATCCTGAGGCTTCTCTGGCAACAGAAACTTGAGTGGAGCAGGCTAAAGAGACATACAGTGTCTGGAGAAGGAGAATGGCCTGGAATAAAAATGCAAGATAAATATTTATAATATCATGGAAAACCTAATGTAAGGGATTTGAGTTAGTACCTTAACATATCTGCCAAGGTTAATTTTTCTTTCCTGAATTCAAAAATGTGTTGCTGCCTACTTATGCAGAGGGCTATGTAGCTCTCTAAATGTGTGTAAAAGTGTAAGCAACAAATAGTAGGAGTTTGAATATAAAAGACAAGTGTATTAACTAAGCACCTCCCAAACTGTTGTGTTTTGGGTTTTTTTTTAAGGATGAAAGAAAATGCCAAGTTCAAATTGTTTAAGGCTCAGTGAATAGGGTCCTCAGGAAGACTTGTCAACTATTTGGCTGACGGATCACAAAAGTTTAGTTCATTTGGGCTCAGGATTTGAAGAAGAATGTTTTACAGTCTTCCTAATACACTGGAATTTGTGCTGGATTCTCTATATCCAAAACTGTCAAATAAAACCCACCTTCCTTCTTTTTACCTACCTGCATCCCACACAGAGAAATGAGAATGGAAAATAAAGACCAGGATACATATGAAATCTTAGGGTTTAGACTTTGTAAAATACTTCTATCTAAATGCAGATTTCTGGAAAAATATCCTAGAAAATCTACATTCAGCATGCAAATCTCTGCTGTATGGAGAATTTCCAGCCAGAGTTCTTTTAAATAGAGTGAGACTTGCATTATGTTTTGGTTTGAGTACCCAGGAGATCTGAGAAATGTCCTGTTTTGTTATCTGTGGCTCAAGTTCACTGTAGCCAGTGTTAAGCTTTTCTGTAATAGCCATGACTTGTATGTTGGCTTAGATATAAATTTGTCCCATTCTTAACATGGTGATAATTTTTTTTCCATATTTACTACCATGTTCAAAAGCAGAACTATCAGTCATAGAAAAAATTAGTAAAGAAATAACCAATAAAAATCGTTCTTATCATAACTACATTGGCTTTGAAGGACTTAGACAGGGTTCAAAATTTGTCCCAGGTCATTTTAGTATTTAGTACTAATGGTGCAGGACTCTATTTCAGCATAAAATGCTGGACAAGCAATACCAGAATACCTGGCAATTTGTGAAACCACTGGACTTCACAGTGTGCTCATTTGCATAGTAATACCCACAGTGCCTTTCCTGCTGGTACCTCTTAAACACTACTGCAACTACTGATCACTCCTGTGGTGTCTTTTGCAAGCATGACTTATGTTCCCAAACTTTCCTTGCCTCTCTATTCCTCACATTTCATTCAAGGTAATGTTTGGTGGTCTGGGCACCATCATGGGCACAGTAGTCTCCTGGGTTTTATTTGCTTTGATAACTATGATTTATTTGCTGGCTTTAGTTATTTTGTAAAATGACACAAATATCTGCAACAAGTTGTGAGCATGTTGACCTAGTGGTCCATGTCAATGGCCTGCTACATTTGTTCATATAAAAAGGTCACTGATCTCCAAAGCAGGATGGCAACATCTATTCTTGACACCCCAGCTGGGCTCCTCAAATAGCTGCAAAAAAACAGGAGGGGATACTGAATATGCTGAAATACTTATGGTGAAGGACTGGGAGAGAACAAATCCTAAAGCGTAGAAGTCTTCATGGAGAATGGATCCAGAGCTGCTCAGTTTTTCACTTGTGGTTTGTTTGAAAGGCAGTTGAACTGAACTGACATTGAAAACAGAGTCATAAAATTTCTCTGAACCATTTTTAAAAATACCTCACAATCTTCTTGAAATTTGGTGTAAAGAAAATTGTAAGCAGTTTGCAAATGAGTTTATCGTACTCTGTTAGAAAATGTCTGATGTACACAGGCCAAGCAAGAGCAATGTCTAGCAGAAATACTGGTGGGGTGGGCTAGAGTATACTGTCAAGTTAGAGAAATCATCTCCAAAGAGTAGATAAAAGATTCTGATTTTTAATAAAGTTTAGATAATGTGCTGAAAAAATCCCTGTGAAGTTGATAAAGTTTGACTCCCTAATAGTGTCTGTATTCATTAGATCTTTCTCTGATCATGCTATCAGCTCCTGCTGAAGTGCCCCTAAAAGCCTGAACATCTTCACAAATTATAACTGTAAGCGAGATACACAGAAGAACCGGGTTGGCCAATGCTGACTCTGAATCACATTGAATGTTCAGACAAAAGGAAAAGAAAAAAAAAAAGATACTATATCAAAGCAGCTTGAGTTTAAATGGTTGAAAATTTCAAGCCCAAATTCAACAAAGCACTTAAGCATGACTTCACTGGGGCATAAGCATATACTTACATGGTTTTGTTCAGCATAGGTTTAGAGTAGAGTGTCATGTTCTTCTTCAAAGATCTCAAATAAGAATAATTTTATTAATTTTCTTTTTTTCTCCCCTGCTTCTTTAATTAAGGGTTCTGTGACTCTGCAACCAGTACAGCTTGTAGTACTGCAGTGATATAATAAGAAATCCATGCCCAATTGGACACGATCACTTGACAATTTTGCTTTGAGTGTGAAAGTGTTCATACAGCTCTACCATCTAACACCACTGACACTCATTTATTCTCTCTCACACTGCAGCTGTTTGCATGCTGTTTCTTCCCAGCTTCACTGCTGTTCTCTACTTTCTGACTAGCTAACTGGTGTTGGACCCAACTGCCACTCGAATGCTTTTCCCTTCCCTCCGTCGGCAACAAAGACGGCACAACCTAGTGACTTGCTTCCAGTTTCAAATTTATTATATAAATCTGAAAAATTCCAGTCTGACTCTATCAGTCACTAAATGAAAATGATAGAGAGAGCTTCATTCCTGGCACCTTGTGCAACTGCTTCTGAAGTTGAAGGGAGCAATGTGCTGTAACTGAGGACCCTATTTGTCCCTCACTGTTTAATAAATATGTCTGATCTGATACCTGCTCCAAAGGACTGGCCCTCTTTCTGGCTGAATCAATAAATGAATATCTCAGATGGACAGAAAGACAGAATGGTCACCCTGAAAACTGAACAGGTTCTCTTCACAGCACTGTGGGCATTTTTTAGGCTGAATACATGAAACTGCTATATAATTATGTGGGATAGAGAGTGTGGTCATCACTTCGGTATTTGCAGTAGAGCGTCCACTACCTGCACAGGTTATACCTATTCTGCTTCTGAAAACTGAGAATCGGGAAAACACATTTTGTTTTCCTTTCAGATCTTCTGCAGTGTTTAAATGACACTCACTAACTGTCCTTTTTTAATATTTCCACCTCCACTCCATTTCTGCACAATGCACACACATGTACACACACTCTTCAGCCCTTGGAATCCACAGTGAGAAGTGATTTTACTTACAGAGGATACTCTGCCATGACTGTCACCAAAGTTACATAATTGGAAGGAAACAATAAAATGACAGATTGCTTGTTCTAAATAATTGGATAGACAGGGTAGCAAACAGTGGGTTATGAAAAATATTCCTCAAAGGATGTCAAATTTCAATAACTCACATAACAAAAAGACACTGATATCTGTCCTCCTGTCACAATGGAATATTTTTAAGATCAAGTTATAATTTTCTACATCAATTTTAAAATCTTTTTTTAAGAAATAAGAGAGAAAAGCCTGAGGATTGTTGCTGAACTTCTATTAAAAAAAATGACACCAAAATGCTCAACTGTGTGTTTACAGTAGAAAGTTTCTAACCTTTAAACAATGTGAAAATATCAAGCTCAATACTATTAATTAGTTTTCAGTCAGAAGAGCACACAGAGACCCTGACTGACATCACAACTCTGGTGTGAGAGGTGCTATCCACATACTTTGCAAAAGATAGTCCTTTCTTACAAGAGATTTTATCTTAGAGACTGTTATTGGGGTCAAAGAAAAATAAATGTTTTCTTCCACTCAAATGTTTTGGTAAAAGAGCTTGAAATAAAACCCAGTTTTCCAGTTGCCCTATCAGCTAAACCACACTCACTAGCTGTCACTGGTCGTTTATTTTTGTATATCCTAAAAACTAGGACTTGTACAATACCCACTAGGATAAAAGGTAGCATAATTGAAAGGAGCAAGGTATTTCCATCACCCAGTTTTGCTGTTCACATTTTAGAAAAAAAGCCCCACAGGTTTGCATCTTCAGTGACATCCTTCCAAGCACAGCAGAAAAATCTGGAAGCAAATTTCACAGAGGCTGGTCTGCATGGTTATCTGTGGAAGCACAATAAACTGGCCAGTTACTGGTAGCCCTTCTGGTCCCTGAGACATCCATCTTCCTCAGCTGGAAGCTTTTTACCTTTGTGATTACTCCATCATAGATTAGCAGTTGTCCCCACTTACATATACATAAATCAAGAGTCACTTCACTGAAGTCCATACTCAGAGTTAAAAAATGTGAAATCTGAATTAAGAATTTTATCTTTGATTTCTCTGTGATTTTACCTGCATCACAAACCCAGGGGAATACATGCAAAGACTTGAGCTGACATCAGTATTCTCCAGAGCAGCTCTTACTCCACTCTCTGTGCAGCATCAGGCTTTTTGCCAATACAAGCCTACTTATTCACCAGAAAAAACATGTTATGTTAGCAGATCGGTAGGTTCTAGTGTTGTTCCTCTATTATTACTCTTCAGTTTGAAAACAGTACATGCATCAGGCTTTAAGACCATGTTCCTACTCTTTACTTCTTCACTAATATTTTCAGTAACTGTACAGAGTCTTACACTACATTCACTTCTGCAGTAAATGAGCGTTGGAAATGTAGAGTCTCTCTCTGTCATGTCTCTTTCCCACACATTAGCTCCTTGAGTGAATCTAACTTGAGCTGAAATTTTGATATGCCCAAAGATTATACATAGTGTTTCCTGTAAGCAGCTGTTTCATATAAAGATTCCTTTTTGTTTCATTTTGTGCTGTGCTGTGTGATTATCTCTAAAAATGTGTATGCTGGTTTAGTTTTATTTGCAGTATTACATCTTCTTAATTGAACAGAATCTACTGGAAAACAATGTAAATGGTGGGAAAAATGATAAAACACTAGTTTTCAATGTGAGGTCTCAGCCCAGAAGTGAATCTGCACTTAGACTGTAGGTTGTCTAGAGAACATGTGGGAGAAGAGTTTTCAAAACTAAATCAGAACACACAGAAGGCTGCAAGCCTCTGGAAAAAAAAAAATGAAGACAAGTTAATACTAATTCACAAATCAATGAAAATAAACTTTTATTATGCTAACTCTCACACAAAACTTAGAATCATAGAATATCTCAAGTTGGAAGGGACCCATAAGGATCAAGTCCAGCTCCCTGCTCCTCATACCTAAAACTAAACTATATGACTAAGAACATCATCCAGTCGCTCCTTGAATCTGACAGGTCTGGTGCCATGGCCACTTCCCTGGGGACCCTGTTCCAGAGACCAACCACCACCTCAGTGTAAACCTTTTCCTAATGTCCAAGCCTACTACCTTATTCCACTGCACTACTTTTTACCTGGAAAATTCTAGACTTTCCATGGCTCGGAGTCCTTGAATCAAAACTGTATATCAATTTAAAAGATACACTGTAGGTTATACATGAGCTACAGGCATTATACAGAAATTCTCTGCTGTGGTTCTAAGGCCTGTGCCATTCTGGATTGTGGTCAACTTAACTGATATTATGCTGTGTAACTCAAAGCATCAGCAGCTTCTTGCTGACACAAATATTGGTAGAAAGCTCTGTAGGCAACATTTTACCAGAGAACCACATTTGGATGACCACAGAGCAAGATTGTCATAATTCTCCTGGATTTAAAAACAATGAATCTCAGAACCTTAGTCTATCTATTATTTGCTGTTTGGAGATCCTAGTAAAGGATTTCACTAAGGGAAATAAATAGTTTCATTGCACCCTGCAATTTATAATATAGGCTATCATGACTGCAAAGTAACCTCCAGAACAGGACTGGGACCAAGGGCTAGTCTGGGACCAAGAAAAAGAGAAGGAAAGAGAGAACATGTCTCTAGGCAGAAGATAAGGCTTCAACAGTCTGAACATGTTCAAAGTGCTGCTGTGTGGTAGCATGAATGATATAAGGTAGTCCATATGAATTGCTCATCCCTCTACAAATAAAGTGCAGTTGCTGCCAAGATAGCATGGTAGTTTGTGTTAACTGCCAACCATAGTTGTCTCCAATAGGTTACAAAAAACATTCATGTTTAAGATATATTAATGGCACTGCGTTATCTCATAATAAAGTACTTGCAAATATGTGTCATTGCTGAACACCCACATGGCACCCTATTCTAGGGCATATGGTACTGTATGCTTTTACTAGGCAGTGAGTGGACTAATTAGACTGTGCCTTAAATAGGTATTTAGTTTTAAAGGGCTTCATGGTATTTAAGTATACATTTGGTTTAGTGAACAGAAGATGCATTTTCCTAACTGGGTTCCACACTAGTAATTCATATTTCTGACCATGTATTTTGGTAAGCATCTCAGAAAAATGAGGTGTTAATTTTTAGAAACAATTATCATCCTGACCTTGATGATTAAGTATGATAATTAAAAGACGTTGTGAGTAATATGTTTTATATCATAAACATTCCTTTCTGATTTACTTACTGAAAAAAATGCCATTTTAGAAAAGGAATGAGTATTTTTTTAACATGATTAGCAAGCCATCTGTTGACATTTCAGTACAGTCTCTTATGAAAGTCCCTAGCTTACTGCTTCAGTTTTAACATAGGAAGAACCCAAAATAGTAATGCCTTTTGCAGTTAAATCAGAATAAGGTGATTTAGAAAGGGCAGATTTGAGAGAACAATAAAATACATAGTTCCTCGAGCTCTGCAAAACTTCCATAATGAAGCCTGAAGGCAAGGGGAATTCACCCTGTTTGGCGTTTGGGTTGGTTGGTTTTTGGTTTTCTTTTTTATACTGGAAACTGGTCCAGATTCCACAAAAAGATTAGCTGATGCTGGCAGACTTTTCAGCTAACCTCATCAGAGTTTCAAGACATCTTTGCTAAGTTTCAAAGTTTCAACCTGGGCAATACTGGGGTGAAACCCATACAAGTGTAGGGTTTGCCTCCCTAAAAAAGAAACTATATGACTGAGTAGAGACTTACACCATATTTTCTTCTCTTCAGTATCCCCCACACTGAAGGGCAGAAAAAGGTGCCTGAGCAAAACGGTGCTTTATGCTTCTTTTTGAAAGTAAGACAAACAATCTCACATTCGATGTGTGCTGCAAGTGTCCTCATGAAGCACTCGCACAGCAGCTAGATAGCAATTCACAGCCTCACTTAGCACACGCAGACTTCTCCCTAAACACATGCTGCAGATCAATGAAAAAAAGCTGAAGTCAGTACATCCTCACTCATCTCATAATTACACACCAGTACCATCCCAGTGAAATTAATAGTAAATTCCTCAAGCCTGATTCACCACTGTGGTAGTCCACTTAATGAAATATGGACTGTTCCTATCAAATCCCTGTCAAAGACAAGAGGATTCAGCTGTTTTACTTTGAGATTTGAGGTTTATTTGAACCTGAAACTCAAAAGGAATATCAAGCAGAACAGGTGTATATTATGTCCCACATGCTACCCATGACTGCAAAACCCTGGCAAGTGCAGTTTTATAGGTCCAGCATTCTGCATTAGGGAATAAACTTGAGAAGATCTGGCAGTGCTGACCAATGTGAAATAATCCAAGTCTGGTGCACCCAACCACCTAACAGCAGGTCTGTAGTGATACAGCTCTTTGTTCTGGGGAAGGGAAAATACATCTACAGAGCTCAGAGTCCTCTGCAGAGCTTGGATCAGGAAAATCCAACCTATTTCACACTTGCAGAAACAAAGATTTTCTAAGGACAAGACAAAACCAAACACGGGAGCAAAATCCACTTTCATGGATTTCAAGCCTATCTCTCAAACTGCCCTGATTTTAACTTTATAAATAAACACATCGTGTTTGGGGTTTTTTTTTTTTTTTTTTTTTTTTTTTTTGGAGTGCACTACGAAAACCTACTTCCATTTCTGAAGCATTCAGTAGGCTAAATATGCTTCCCATCACCCATTCTGATTTCCTGATTTAGTTCATATACAATTTCTCTTCTCCCACCTGCTCTCAGTCTCCCCTCCCCTACTTCTATTTCCTATTTATAGGAAGTTATGCAGGAAGGAAAAGGAAAAGACAGTAACCAGCTAGCTCACAACTAGGAAAGGAAAATAAAAAGAGGGTCTGGTGGTATTTTTTGATTTATTTACTTGTCCTAATTTTTCTCATAAACATCAGTTAAGCAGAGCTTTACAAAGACACTGTTGACTTCCCTATTGTCTGTGAGACTTTTGCAGATAGACAATAGCTCCAGGGCTACTCTAATCTCCCCAAGCCACCCAATTAGCATTCGACCCATTGTGAGAAGCCTGTGCATTGAATTTTCAGTCACCTGGGCCTGGCGGACATCTGTGGATGATGAATGTTTGCTTGTTCTCACGATACAGGGGTCCTGAACAAGTGGACAGCATATGTACCATAATTTCCTGGCTAAACACTGCAGTTCTTTGCTAATTATTAGAGATGTAGAAGCTTCTTTCTCTCTCCCACCATGTCGCTCCCTCCGCCTCTCTCACTTTCTTTATGCCTTTGTTCTGAGCAGCAGCTTCAGCAATGGAAGAACGGCAGTTTAGACGCCACAGTGTCTTGCTTGATTGAAGTGGGTTGAGTACAATATCCTTTCGTTCTGTTATATTTACAAACCAGAACAGCTGAACTCTACATCAAAGAGCAGCCAAAACATTTCTTCTGTCACTTCACAGGCACTGTATCTCACCAATGTCTGCTTCTCTAAAGTAAGCAATTAAGATTGCATTGAATTCCTCTAAAATAATGATACGCCAACTTTAGGCTTCAGCCTCTCTTAGATCCAATCATCTTAATCTAATAAATTCTGTGGTTTGTGTTTGTGTTTTGCTTTTTATATATATATATATCTTAAACTAATTAAGTTTGATTTATTTCTGGTCACTTTTGTAATTGAATGTACCTGGGTAGAATGGGATTTTTAAAAATGTTACGACAGACTGGGGCAAAAGGATGAAAGTGCTTTGACCCAGTGCATCATTTCAGTCATATCCCACTTTTAATCTTTTCTTCTGTGTTCTTACAAGCAAGAAATATATCTTAAAATATAAAACGAGGTAGGCATTAAGGGCTCATCTACGATCCCCAATGCACAACCAACACAAGGACAAACTTGCCCTTCTTCCCATGTGTGGCTTACTGGCGTTGTGACAGCCTGCAGAATGGCAGTGGGGGGTAAGATCAGTCACTGTCTTGGATGAATGGGGAAAAGGCAAGCAGTGGAAGAGTGCTGGGTTCACCGCCCCCAAGAGCCAGTCTATGGAGTACTAATCTGGTTGCCACACTTCACCGCCCCGCTGGGATCAGATTGCTGTGCTCACTCCTATCTGGCTTCCATGAGAGCTGTGCGAGCTCTGCCCAGTCTCAACCTGATGGGACAGAGGCACCCACATTGTCACCCGGGGACAGGCATGACACTCGCATCAAACCTCCCTGGAGCACGGCAGGGATTCACCAGCGAGTGCTGATCTTGCTCAGTTTTTAAGTCAGCTCATTGCTTAAACCGTTGCAACCAGTAGACCCATGTTTTACCGTATTCCACATGTGCACCAATGTTTCAAACCCAGAAGACTGTAAAGAGTGAATTCCACTGAACTCCTTTTAATGTGGTCTTTTGGCTGGGGTCAGAAGTAATGCACTCCATTTAGAAAATGTTTTAAATGCTTTCCATGTTCATTGTGAAATAACAATGTCCGCTGATTAAAAAGCCATATCAAAGCTGAAGGGGTGGGTAGCACGGCTTTCTCCAAAGAATGTTTCAATTAGATTTGAAATGGTATCAATAAGAGAAATGACCCGTGCACAGAGATTTTCCTTTTGGCCTGATCCCTTGCTAAGCCTATGCAGTTACACATCCCAGAGAAACTTTCTTCTTTCAGAGGGGTTTCTGTTTGTGTGTGTGCGTGCATGGGGCTGGGGGTGAGGAGGTAGATGTTAAACTGCATAGCAGTTTAGCCAGAGACTGAGCTCCTTTGAGGTATTTAGATGATTGATCTTCACTATTTAAATGAGGTTTTAAAATTACACACCTAACTTTTTGGAGGTCACTCAGCATGTTTTATTGTTAAAACAGTAACTTTCTAAAGGAAGTGTTACAGTGCCGTTCTTGGTATCAGTGAAAAAATGCTAGTAGCTGGCTTCGAACCAGCAGGGTTGGTGCAGATGACTGCAGGCACAATTACCACTGCTCCTGTAAAAACACGGCGGTCTGTCCCTTACTTACAACTGACCTGCACAAACAATGCATCAATCAGAAAGCAGATCCGTCTATGTACTTACTTGTCTGGCTTTCATTGCTGCATGGCTCTGATCATCACAGTAGTATGAAACCTTTCCTAATCCACCTACCATCCCTCCTCTTTTCTCATTCATTTTGACAGTGATAACTGCTTGAGCCTTTCCTGTCATCATTTGCCCTTGACTCTGTGGAAGAGTTTGGAGATCTTTCAAAGGCTTGGCCTGTTGTCAGCATCAGACTGTGGCAAGGAAATGGATGGTAACAACATACAGAGAGGTCTGTGCTGTGGAACTTGCTCTACAATTAATTCATCTACTACGCCTGAAAATTAACAATCCTGAATCTATCTAGGAGCATAAGCGTTTCTGAAAATACACATGATATTGAATAGGCTTTAAAAATGTCTCTAGGACCTAACCATCAAGCAATGAATTCTGTTTGTCTGGAGATTATTACAGCTTATTAAAATATTTTCCTTTGCGATATATCATACAATCCCATAAGTCCACCTTTGTTTAGAATCTTTGCCTCCTTTTTTTTTTTTAGATGACATTGCAGGTTATTGCTGTTTGATGCAGTTGGAGTTGGCGTTTTAAAATATTCATTTCAGATCAGAAGTGATGTATTTGCTTGAGACGTGAGTGGTTTATAACTGCCAGCATTGACTTTAAATTTAATGACACAAAGAATGTCACGTACATGTGACACAGTCATCATTCCCTTCATTGTAATGCAACTTTGTGGCACAGACGACATCATTTGTATGCGAGTTTCCATGCAAATAATGTCATTTGAATCCTTTTAACAGGAGATAATGACACAAAATTCCAGGAGAACAGGGAACAGGCCATGAAATAAGGACTTTCAAGTGACAAATGGCAAGTTACCTTCCTTATTTACATTTCTCTAATTTTTCTCCTTTTTCTTATTGCTCGAGGCCAGTTGCACCCAAAGGAATGGTCAGGCAGGGAATTAGATCTACAAACACCTTCATGTCCCCACTAATACATAGTCTGGATAGAGGGGCACTCCCACTGGGCTGCACTCAAAAGTTGCCATGATAGTTTTATTCCATTCAAAGTTTAAAAAAAAAACTAAAAAAAACCCCCCCACACTTGTCACATTTCACAATAGAAATGTCACCACCCTTTACCTATACAAGCTCAATGCACACAGCCATGATCTCAGCCCACTTGGTAGAGGCAGTAAGTACCTCACACGTGGTAGTCCTTCCCTCTTTGTCCTGTCTTCCTCTCATCACTCACAGTACAGCCAGATTTCTTGGGTTCCTCTAACATCCCTTCCCCCCATTATCTCACGAAGTTTGCCACAAAATGAGGGCCTCATGCCCACCCTGGCCCTGTTTTGTACAGCCATACCCCTGCTGCGGTGAACTGAAGGCTTGGCTCCTCCTGCTCTCCTTGCAAAGCCACCTGCAGCCCTATTGCACCGAGGAGGTCACATACTGGTAAATACCTGCAACGTCCTGGACTCCTCACCCCAACGTTGAGAAGCAGAGCTCTCTGTGCCATCATGCTTAGGACTATGCATAGACAGTGCCTTTTGGATAGACTGCATTCAGTTAGTTCTTGTTTATTGATTCAAGCGTGTCTCTCTATTTCTGAGTGAACTGAAGTGCATCGTTAACTGAATGAAAAAATAACACATAAAAGCACAGCTTTTTTCTTTTTTTTTTTTCTCCTGTGTAATTTTACCAGCTTTAAGCACAGTGGTTTGTAGCTAATACTAGTGAACAGAAGCACTATTTTGGATTTTTTCTCCACCTCCCTCCGTCTTTAATTTATGCACACATATCTTTCTATCCTTAGCTATCTTTTGAGCAGAAGGCTGGTTATGTTGCCTCTCTTGCACTCTGCATCCTGAGATGGGATTTGACACAAGGAATCAAACAATTGATCTATCATGCCCCTCACAATGTTTCCAGGGGTGCTTGATGTGTCAGTGCCTGCAACAGAAGATGAGGCTGTTCCTTTTGTCCAATAGCTGCATGTTTAAACACTGCTCTCCTCTATGGACACATATATCATCCATAAGGAGCCACATCAGGGGCTCGACATGGCAAGTCTCGGCATCCAATTTGCATAACTTTCTGGCACAAAAAGTAGCTTTCCCTACGGAAAGGGAAGGGGTCAGAGGATTACATGGGAAAGGCCATTATTCACGAAAACGGGTTTGTCTGTTACATCGTGTCTTTCACAGCTTTAGGCTCCAAAACTTCAAATATAGTGAGAAACAGCCCTCTTGAGGTAGAAGACAAGGGTCAGCACTGTCTCTTCACATGATGAGAGAATAAATCACTTTCCTCAAAGCGGTACCAGCACATTCCCAAGCTTGAAGCTATTTTGAGTGTTTACCTGTTGTTATTTTTGCCAAACTTTTCACATCCCTGCAAGAAACATCTCATATCGTCTGCACTCTTTGGATGGTTACCTGCGTGGCACTCACCATGTTCGCGGGTAACTGGTCCTCCCTCCTGCTCACACAGCACTACCTGCACATGGGAAGAGGCAGCCCATTGGGTGCCCAAGACTGGCACAGCCAACATCAGTGCCACCTGTCAGGTACCTGTAACTCCCGAGCCATCAAGCACCCCTGGAAACACCGTGCCGAGCACAACAGACCAGCGTTTGATTCCTTGTGACGAGTGCCATCTCAGGATGCAGAGTGCAGGACAGGCAACGTCACCCTGTTGGGGAGGGAATGGCTGCAGCACGCTGCGGTTCAGGTGTTCGAGGCTTCCAGTTTTCCCACCAGATACGCTAAGGCGATGTTCAGAGCTGGGCAGAAGAGAAAGGAGGTACAAACTAACAGTGCCTGATCTTGCTGCATTAAACTGCTAGCTGCCTCTAAGCTGTGTAGCACATTTACCCTGCAGCATGCCCCGAACCCCAAATATCCAGTGTGGAAATGTGGTAAGATTGCCATAGACCCCTTTGGTCTATTAATTTAGGTTTTCTTCCTGGGGAGGTCATGGATAGGTATAACCAAGAGCTAGGGTTGCAACTTTAAAATATCTCATGCACAATCAGGCCCCATAAACACAATCATTTTTAAACTGGAAGCATATGAAATGCACAGATTTCAAGGCAGAGCAGTGTATTTCCAATTTTAGCTTGTAGCACTGGGGCAAGTGCTGTAAATTTTGAAATCTGTGTAACCTGCGAAACACATCCATTTTTGCTGTGGAGATAACAGTACAGAGCACCTCATATGCCCCAAACTACGGTAGTGTAAGGCAAGCTGATCCTTAACCTACAAGTCTAGGAGCTTCCCCAGCTGCTGCCTGCACCAGCCTGTATGCGTAGGTTTCTCACCAAAATGCAATTAAAAGTGCCCTTTTTGAGGTCCATATGAAGCAGAGATATATGCTGCCTCTCAATTTTTTCCAGACTTCAGGGTCAGACGGTTACCAGACACGCAAATAACAGTCAAATTATACAGGAAGTTGTCAAAAGGGTCCTAGCAGAGGCAGAAAGGACTTTTGACCTTCCTGGGTGTCAAAGGTCTGGTTCAAGTTTCTTTATAGTAATCTGTAGCTATGGCAATGAAAACAGACCCTTTGAGTGAATCAGTTTGTAGATTTTGCTTTGAAAGTTTCTTTGACTTTCATATTTGAATTGAATTTTAATTAAAAAAAAATTGCTTAAAGCTATAACCCAAGAAAGACTTTATTTACAATAGAAAAAGAACTGAGGCTGACAGCTGTAAGGGTGGGGTCAGGAAAAAAAAAAGGGGAGCATAAAGAAAAAGCACAATGATGCCTCCCCACACCAGAATCAGGTGGAGGTTTCTTTTTTTCTCTGTCTCTTTCTCCCTCTCTCCCTCTCTCCAACCACTTAGGGAAGAGGTTACCTGCCTTACACTTCCATAGAGCCTAAAAATATTTTCAGAGATGTAAGTAGCCTGTGAGAAAATCAGTAGGATGTGCTGACAATGTCTTCAAAGCCAGACAGAAAAAGAGAAGGCTAAAGGCAAATTAAAATGGTTTGCAAAGAGCAAAAAAAGGGCTGGTTTTTTTTTTTTCTCCTGCATGGCCACTCGTCATAATCAGAAACATCCTTATTTTTTGTTGTTGTAGTAGTAGTTGTTGTCTTGCAGATTCATTAATGCAAGCATAGGCAAAGATTAAAAGAGTTTAGATTATGACACAGCTATCGATATTGGTGCCTGACAGCAATATTAGCACCTCATTGATATAAATGCTGAGCATAGGTGATTTTAAAAGTGTGACTGATTAAAGCAACATAAATAGTGGTCCTGGCACTAATGCTGTCAAGCATAAATCTGGGACCTTGACAGTATCGTGTGAACCCAGCCTCTGACTGGCCTGAAACCCTCCATTTATGCCTCATTGAGAACAAGCCTGTCACCTCGTTTTTTTCCCCTGTTTTTAACTGAGGACAGCAAAAATTTTTTTTTTCTCTTTTAAGTGGATAGTATCAGAAGATTGTCCCTTGGCATCTACCATATTTTACCTGGTGATTTTTTTCTTCTTTAAAAAAAGAAAAATGGTAGCACATGTTCTCACTAGTTGCCAAGACCATGCTGGAGAAAGCCTGTGAGAAGGAATTTGATGCTGCCATGCTTTGTAATCAAGGCAATGTTCATCATTAGGCTACTACATGTCCTTTTTTTGCTAGATGTCCTTCTTTTTTCTCCTTGGAAATTCCCTGCTGATGGCTACCTGGACATGGAAGGGAAGCATTCGGTGTCCAGGTGGCTATAACATTTCATCCATGCAGCCAGGACACCTGGACAGGCCTGAGCTCCTCCTCAGTAGGGAAGAGATGCATAGAGGTAGAGCTGGGCTACAGACAGCTGTGGGGAGAGGAAGAGACGGGTTGGTGTTTCTACATCTGCTCTTGTGCTTTTTTTCACCTCAGTAGATACAGAGACCCACAGTGTCACTGATAACATACCTGAGCTGATAGGGTAGGAGCAGCTGTAAGGAGGCTAGTTTTCTATGAAATAATCATCCAAAGCTGTCCAAAACTATATTATAACAGGGCCTGTTCTTATTTCCCATTGCTTTTAAGATTGGGTTATGGTCCTACTGTTTATCACATTCACCTCCAAAGATAGCCAAACAATTGAATCAGACACCCACGTTACAACAAATACGAGAAACTGCAATATCCGTGCACCATGTGGCACAGAGGAAATGGTATTCCTGAGATCACTAGTCCTGATTAGAGGGAAAATGTTGTCTTAAAGTAACATATGCACACACACTAGGTTCTTCACAGTGCAAACATGCTATCAGGTATTTAAACACACTCAGTTTGGTTCCATGTAAAGACTTAGTATATTTTCTACTTACACTTTACAATATCTTCTGTCTGAGGATCTCCTGATAACCTCGCAATTGCAAACGAAATTGTGTTCCACACACGCCCTGGAATAGTTGCTGTTATTCCTTTTTTTTGCATATAGAGGACTGGGTTCTGACCTCCATTATGCCACAGCGCTTGAATTATTTTAGTGGAGTAAGACACCTGGTAGTGATGGGGACTCTTGGGCTCTGATGAGGCAAGGGCTAAACCAATTTTTTTTTTTCCTTTTACACTTTCCTAGCTAAAATGGAATACTGTGTGTGTCCCAAATATAAATAGTGTTGGAAGACGCCATCCCAAACTAGCAAGTGAAGGTAGGGAAGAGTAGAAACAGAATTAGCCAAAATTTCTAGGTGTTTTTCACCAAAAGAAAGGAAGAGTAAGAGCACACTAGGACTGCCACATTCCTTTACAGGCTCCTCCCAATCCAAAATATTCTTCCGCTACAGAACTCACTTGGGACACTGCAGATTCACATTTACATCTCCTTAGTGCCTGGTATGGTGCACTGATTTTAATCTAAGTCTCTTCCACTTCGGTGAATAACCACTGAGTTACAGGTTACTGTAGGGCAAATCTCTGAAATCTTCCACAAATTCTATCCCAGAGGAGAGAAACCTTTTTGGCCGATTGGTATTTTGGGACACAGCAGAGGAGAGAATATTGAAAAAATCCTTGCTGGCTCCACTTTCCAAACATAGCACCATTCACACCTAAGAATCAAAGGATAATCACTGTGAATCATGGAGTACAGAAAAAACCCACACAAACAATCAGCAGTTGAACCCTTAGACCACTGGTTTTAAAACCTAGATCTCTGTGTGTTTTAAAAACACTTTCCTCCACCTTCCGTTTTGTTAAGTCACCGAACAGGAAAAAGAGAAAACTTAAAATATAACATGACCAGTGTTTGAGTACGTGACTCTGGCTATATTTTGACTCAATTAATTAATTTCTGCTTTTTTTTTTAAACATCATTCCTGATTTTCCTATTTCCAATGCAAACAAGAAATGTCCTGATGATTTTCAGACTGGCTTTATAGCCTTTTTTTCCAGATCACAGTGAATGGGAGATTAGCAGGAGCCAGCCTCAGTCAAGGCATGTGAATTGCATCACGGTAGCTTTGGACTAAGAGGATAATGAGAGGTCTTATGTTTTGCTCCCTTCTATCTTTCTCCTGCCTCCAAATTTTAGAAGCAAGTTAAGTGTTGCATCCTGTGATTTTAGTAACGGACAGTAGCTATGTGATTATACATATTTGGATGGAAATTCACTATAGTTGTCTTTTTTCTTCCTGGTTCCTCTGAGTTATGCAGTCCCGACCTTTTCGCCATTGCAAGAAGTTGTTTGTAGCTGGCAAGTTGGAAGCACCTGTTTTACACCAGGAAGTAAGTTAGTGAGAGAAAGCAAAAAAATGTGGCTGCTTTTCTTTTTCATCTCTTTTTTTTTTTACCTTTTTTTCTATGTACAGTGGCTAATTGCAGTTTTGGCAGGCAGCGTGTGATGGGACAGACCTTATTTAAAATGTCCCAAACAGCCTTCTACTAAGCAAAGAGTAATTGGGTTTAAAGGAAATATTTTTGCTCCTTGTGCCAAAATAGAGAACTGATCTTATTCAACTAATCAAGGGAACTAAACAGAGCTTGGCCTGGTGGATTTGTCTACTGCTGTTTCGAGAAAAGAGACCTGTCAGGTACAACCTAGCCTGCTACAACTGCAAGAGTCATCCTTTGAAGGATGGTTAAATGCAAACACACACTGATTAAGGTCAGGCAGAGAGCCCAATTCCCCAAAGTACTAATTTTGCAGCTTGAGGAGTAGAGGTGGTGCTGTGTGTAGTTCCTGTAAAGTGGAGGAGAGTGGGAAGCCTTTAAATTTCAAACTTAAATGAGAACTTAGAATAAGAAATACCTGCCTCTCCATTAACCTTTATTATAAGAACGTACAATTAGCATTAAGCAACAGTGTGTATAGCTTGCAAGTTTCCAACCATCTGATTTCAGCAAAATAAGCAAGTAGGGCACTATTTAAAATAAAATCTCAAGTCAGTGTTCTAATTTGAATCCTGAGAAAAGCATGTCAAGCACCTTGCAGTCTTCTTGGTCTGTTTGATGCTCTAAGTGTACAGAAGGATTCATTTAAAGAAAGGTGTCATGTAAAAACCAGACCAGTAGACAGATATTAAAACTGAGGCGACTAAGGGATTTCTGGCACTGCTGCAATTCTTTCTGCAGTTGATTTTAGTCTTTCCTTTTTTTATAAATAACTGTTAATAGGAGGGTGAAAACTGACAGAAAAATTTTCAGTGTAGGCCTGATTCTGCACCAGTGTTTTCTGTGGGAGCAACCTTAGGTGCTTTGGGACAAATCTAAATCCCACTGAAGTCAGCAGAAAATTTTGACCTTGGTGGGTGAAGGATCAGTTAGTTTGATTAACTTTCCCACAGTATATGTTTATCTGTACAGGTCTCCAAGGTCAGTGTTTTTCTCTTTCTGTGCATCTACCAGTTTATAGCACTCTTATTATGTAGTGTCTAAGCATGTTTTCACTATGTTATTCCAGTACAGCTCAGACTTCTTTTATTTTTCATTTCTTTCTCCATCACCATGATTACTTTTTTCCTCCCAGGTCTTAATAGCTGTGAGATCTCTACTTCCCAAGACTCCTATCGGAGGCTGTTGGTAATATCTCAGTGCAGTAACTTGAGCCACTAATACGCCAGCTGAACCATCAGAGAGGTCTGACCTTCCCCACTTAACAGGAATGTACTTTTGATCAGTTCTCCTTGTTTCAGTCAGAAATTTAAAACTATGGTGATGAAAGTGAGTATCTTTTTTGAGGAAAGGCAGTAAAGGAGTTATTAAAATGATACCTGCCAGGGAAAGGGAAAGATTTATATTTAACAATCAACAGATGAAAGTTAGTGTTTGCAGTAGCTAGAACTGGAGAAGCACACTTCAGTTCTTCTCCATGCTGGTGTAGATCTTACTCTCTTCTTGTTGAGGGCTTGCCAAGAAAGTTAAGGTAAATCACTAAAAGGCTTAAGTAAGAACACAGTAGTTTAGTGTGTTAGACTCCTGTGTGGATGCTTTTATTCAGAAGCAGTCTGTGTTTGCCTCAGCTTCCTTCTGAAGCTGTGCTACCTTACTCAAAGGCCCTTGCGCAACACACCAGCTGTCTAGATATTCTTGAAGAAACAGTAAATTTCAGAGGGCTAACTGGGAGCATTTCAAAGTTCTGTACAGATCTTGAGTAACTAATATTACAATAATTTGACATTGCAAAATCTGGAGATCTAGACCGCTACAGAGTTGTTTATCTTCCCAGAGTCACTTTACTCATGCTAAAGCTGGTCTCTCACTCATGCCGATGGTGGTGGTGTAGACTATGAAAAAAGACATTTTTATATGGTTTGGTGTTTTGTTTTGTTTTTCTTTTTTAATTGAAGAAAACCTTTTTCTTGCAGAAACAACCTTTCTAGTTGCTTAAACTTTCTTTTCTGTGAAGGATATTTTCACTACCAAATATCTTCTGCTGGTTACGTCCCTGTTCTGTCTCGTCCTTCTAGTTCTCCTCTTCTGCTCTTCTCTGCTAGTTCTTTCTCTCTTGCCTACATTTGCTGGTCAAGGTGCACTTACTTTAACACTATAACACAGTGGTAAGAAGTGGGATCCCCATTATTTCCTGCTTCAGTCTGAATTTTTTACTACTTCCTGAATGCATTACCAAACTTCATACCTTTGCTTACTGTGAACAATATTTACTCATTCCAGCTCCCAGACAAAGGGATCAATGGGGCTCAGGAACCACACTCTGAATACAGACACAAGTTTTGTGTTTGATGTCGCCAGAACCAACATGAGGCAGATGTGTGTGATTTTAGCAATCCCATGCCTAAAGGAACTCCATTTAGGTTGCCACTCCTATTTTTCACTCGGCCATTAAGTGTCTGTGAGTAGAAAGTGTCTGTCCAATGGCTGGCCGAACAGCCAGAAACTGATCTTCCAAACCTTTCTCCTGGGGTGTCTTTGCTCAGACCTTCTTCAAAGAAATCCTGTCAAACACACAGAGCAGAAAGGTGAGGAGGAAATTCCTAGTCACCTCTCAAACTCCAGTCTTATATGACATCTGTGTCTTTTGCGATCTCTGGTTTGCTGCGTAAGGCGCTGTCAATGCAACCACTGCAGAGACCCCTTTTACCTCATAATGTTCCAGTATTGACATTTCTGTGCTCATTTCCCAAAGTAGCTGTCTTCCTGAGTGCTCCCACACCCTTATGCCTACCAGGCTTCTTTGCAGGAGACATCAGGGTGGCTGAGCACACAGGACCTTGGGGTATGTGTCCTGCTGCGCACACTGTCCTCCCAGGAGCAGCACGGAGAGTGCAGCAACAGCAGGAAACCACTGTATTTCCCTCTGATGTCATGTCATGGTAAATGGAGTAGCATGGACAATGGGGGAGCCTCTTCATGTCAGACAGGTGAGCAGAGGACATGCACAGTGCCAGGCATGAGGACATGTGCCATAACATCTGGAACACCAGGGAGCCTATTTGTTTCTAGAAATCATTTTCCAGCCTGTCCCCATGACAGCCCAAAGGTTGTGTATTACTGCAGCTGCACAGCTTGTGGCAAAGTCACCAGCACTCACAAGACATCCTTTGTCCCCTAAGAGTTACCCATAGTGGGAAGGAGAGGGATCACCAGCACCTTTCTTTGTGCACAGAGGGACTCAGTTTGAGGAGCGCCACGCAGCTGGGATTTCTTCCCTGAGCAAGGTGTCAGTAAGAGGATGTTATCAGGTTAACCCTTTTACCTTGAACCTTCCATGAATAATTCAGGGCCTTCACATTTAATATTCATCCACATAACCTCAGTTGTCACTCACCAAGGGTCATTACTTCCTATCCATGTCCAATTTTATTTGTTCCTGAATCTTTCCCTCATATCTTTATTAAGTGGCCACCACACGTGGCAGAGATGCACATGGTCTCTTTTGCCAGCTCAGTCCCCCAGGTGAAGATTACCCCCTTGGGTCACAAGGAGTATGATTTGTGTGTGCATTCATTCTGCAATGATAGGATATGAAATCTATTTTCAGAAAATCCATGTCTTAAAAGTGACTGTGAACATTTATGTACGATGTGCGGCAACCTTTTTGTTGCCTCACTCTCCTCATGGCTCTCTGGAAAGGGACTTTTGGAAAATTAGCTCAACAGAGAGAACTGACTCGGTCTGTTGGGTTTACAGACTGTTCTTTCTGGTTTAGCAGGAGGCAATCGTTCCCAGAAAACCAGGCCAGAATTACTAATCTTACAAGTGAAGATTTGCACAAGAGCACTTTATAGACATTAGACCATTTTCATTAAAAAATCAGATAAAGGGATATCAAAATGACACAATGCCTGTGCTTCCAAACCTGCAAAGCTGCTTGACTCTGCTCACTCTACATAAGTGAGACTATCTATTATCTAGTTGAAGCATCCTTGGGGACAGAGACAGTAGTGCAAGTTAGACCAGCCACTAGGTTAGTAGGAGCATAAATTAATGTTGCAAAAGCTTTAGGAAAAGGCCAGTTCAGGGCAAAGAAGTACATGTCTTACAGACTGCAAAATGGCAGCTAAACCTAAAGAGTTTTAACCAGCTATTTGCTAAATACCCACAAAAGTTTTATCTTTCAACATTAACTTAACTCCTTAATCGCCTGCCTTCCAGCTAAATCATAGAATCATAGAATCGTTTAGGTTGGAAAAGACCTTTAAGATCATCGAGTCGAACTGTCGACCCAACACCATCATGCCCACGAAACCATGTCCTGAAGGGCCACGTCTATGCATTTTTTGAACACGTCCAGGGATGGTGACTCCACCACTTCCCTGGGCAGCCTGTTCCAATGTCTGACAACCCTCTCAGTAAAGAAATTTTTCCTAATATCCAACCTAAATCTCCCTTGCCGCAACTTGAGGCCATTTCCTTTCGTCCCATCTCCAGCCACCTGACAGAAGAGACTGTACCCACCTCACTACAACCTCCTTTCAGGTAGTTGTAGAGAGCTATAAGGTCTTCCCTCAGCCTCCTTTTTTCCAGACTAAACAACCCCAGTTCCCTCAGCTGCTCCTCATAAGACTTGTGCTCCAGGCCCCTCACCAACTTGGTTGCCCTTCTCTGGACACGCTCCAGCACCTCAATGTCCGTCTTGTAGTGAGAGGCCCAAAACTGAACACAGCACTCAAGGTGCGGCCTCACCAGTGCCCAGTACAGGGGGACGATCACCTCCCTGCTCCTGCTGGCCACACTATTTCTGATACAGGCCAGGATGCTGTTGGCCTTCGTGGCCACCCAGGCACCGCACTGCTGGCTCATATTCAGCCGGCTGTCAACCAGCACCCCCAGGTCCTTTTCTGCCAGGCAGCTTTCCAGCCACTCTTCCCCAAGCCTGTAGCGCTGCATGGGGTTGCTGTGACCGAAGTGCAAGACCCAGCACTTGGCCTTGTTGAACCTCATACCGTTGGCCTGGGCCCATTGATCCAGCCTGTCCAGATCCCTCTGTGGAACCTTCCTATCCTCGAGCAGATCAACCCTCCCTCCCAACTTGGTGTCGTTGGCAAACTTACTGAGGGTACACTCGGTCCCCTCGTCCAGATCATTGACAAAGATATTAAAGAGAACTGGCCCCAAAACTGAGCCCGGGGGAACACCACTTGTGACCAGTCGCCAACTGGATTTAACTCCATTCACCACAACTCTCTGGGCTCGGCCATCCAGCCAGTTTTTTACCCAGCGAAGAGTACACCTGTCTAAGCCATGATCCACCAGCTTCTCAAGAAGATTCTCAAGGAATCCTTGCAATTGCATGGAAGTGATGTGGCAATGATGACTATTAGCAGTCTTTCTATTGCCAGAGAGCACAGCTAGTTCACAAAAGCTTCATTCCTCATCTGCTAATCTTTTCAGACCATAAATTTGCCTAGAACCCCACACAGATTTTCCCATCAGAGTTTCCTTCAACACTGACAGGCCATTGGTCGCTTCACCCCCATGGTTGCAGAAGCCATTGACATTCCCTTGAACAGCCATTTGTTTCATGTGTGAAGCACAATGTGAAACCAGTGCTCAGCCAGGGCCCCAGTTTGCAGCTGGGTGATGAGCACGGCATTATCTATGCTATGTGTGCAGCCTCCTTCTCTCTCTTTTTTTCTCTTTTTCTCAAGGAAGAAACTGTCACTGAATGTTTCCATGACACACTTGTTAATACAAAAATTCTCGTATCAGTAGCATGTGATTATGAGAGCAAGGCTGCCAGTCAGATCATTGTCAGACCAGATTGTAGGCATGGTTTGGTCCAAAAGTTTTTCTCTTTTTCTTCCTCCCTAGCTGATCCACCCCCCCCACCCCCCCGATGTTGCCATTGTCTCTTTTATCAACATATAATTTCCAGGTCTTTTTCTGTGCATTTTTTTTACTGTCTGTCTGTTTCTTTTTCTTCTTTTGGGGGTTTTGTTTCTAAAATATTTCAAATCTAAGTTACACTCTTATGTAGAAAAAACCAAAGGAGTTGAGATGCAAGTGACCCAAGACTGAGGAGAAATAGCAAGTCTGGAAGGATGGAACTCTGATGTTATACCCTAACTACAACCTTGAGACAGAGTGACCTTTTGTTATATCCTGAGAAGTTCTTCCCTACCAGCCTTTCTGTCTGTTAGCATTAAACATATCTCATTTACTAACAAATACTACTTCACAAATTACTGAGGTTGCTGAAATTGCAGTCATTCAGAGTATTATTTTCAGTGGGGTAAACTGGGTTGATCCAATGTAAGGAGAGGCAAACTGCAGGACTTCTGGGCTCGATTTTGAGCCACATGCACTGGCCCACTCTGGTAGCTGAGACAGACCATGAAAAAACAAAGTTGCATGTTGAGGTTCCTATCATTGCATTGATCTAGACACTTAAAACTAAAGCTAGGATATTTTCAGCCATATTGGCCTTTGTTGTATGTTAAGAAAGTAGCACATGTTGAAGACCTCCTAAACAATATCCATGAGAGATCCCAATGTTTTTCTTCAGTAACCATTTACAATAGACCCGCACAAGTGGCCTCGCTGAATTGTTCATACCAAGATGAATGTGAATGAGATATAGTGAAAAGAGAGATATAACCTTGCTGAACCAGACAATAGCTGGCTCAAGTGACAAATATAAACAAAGAAAATACATCTTTAACAGTTACATGAATTTTTATCCCCAACTCTATCCCAGACAGGCTGGGAATATTCACTGACAGTTCATTGTGGCATTTAAAAGAGAGCAGACAAAATTGATGAGTAGGAAAGCGTACCCAGAACTAGTTTACAGCTGCAATATATCATAACAATGCAGAGGGTTGAAAGCAGGACAGGATTTGCCTCCCCTGCCTGCAGAATGAAATCTTCTCTGAAAATACCACAAGAACCAGTGATTTTGCAACCTTACAGTTCTTCCACTTCTGCTCCCAGCTAGAAATAGCAAGTGCAGGAGTTCACAAAAAAAGGCAGTGATCTTGGAGACAAAAGTCTGATCGAACTCCCAAAAAAGTGATTTGATTGGACCTACTTACAAAATATGAGCAAAATTTTGCACTGAGTTGGTCTTTGCATTGTCTGGACTGCTCTTAATTTAATTGAGATGTGTGTGAGTGAGAAGGGAGATCTTACTGCACTGAAGCCTGTTCTCAGAAATAGCTAGCTGTGTAAAGGGATCCCTGTAGTAAAGGTTAAGTGTACACTGTATATTATCTTCTCTTTCCCTTTTTTTTTTTTTTAACAAAAAGAAGAAAGGGAGAAAGAAAAAAAATGTTGTGAAAGTTTAAAAGTATGACCTCCAGAACCAGACATGCTGAGACTGGGCAATATTGAAGCCAGAAACAGAAGGGGTTGGATAAAAGGCTTTGTGATATGAATCTCTGTCTCTCCTGCCCTCAGCAGAAAGGCTTAAATATCTCCTTCTTGGACAAACTGATCAATACAAGCTTTTTAACATCTTCAATGAGAGCTCATTAATGCTCTCATGGTGTCCTCTTTTGTGCCCTGATGACCTGGTGGGAGCCAGGGAAACTGAACTGCAGCTTGGTAATTATCACAGGAATAACACTTCATATCATCTCCTAGTGAAATGTGAATTGTTTTCCTAATTATTCAGGACAGCAGCAAGTGAAAGTGCAAACTAATTGAAAAGACATTATGATTTATTTGAGTATGTGAGATTGGACCTATTAGTTTGGGTTAAATGTTAACCAATAGAATATTTGCTATCTCTTTGAAGAGCTGAATGCTAGAAAAGCACAAGAACAGAAAACTCCATTTCCTATAATCACTTCTTCATTTTATGCAATTTATGGATTTTCTTTTGCCACTGGAAGCATGTGGATGTTTCCCCTTATAATGCTGGTATCCAGGCTGGGTTCAGGATCTTGAAATCTTTTGAGGATCTGAGCAATAGGGGTGGGATGTGGGGTGATGACTTTTGTTAAGACAAATTGTGAAAGAAGTGAGAGTATTATATGATCGATGTACTAAATAATTGATTAAATAACATTTAACATGATTCAACACTGGGTGAGATTTTACAAGGAAACTGTCTTGTTTGCTTTATACAGACCGGTTGCACTGTTCATATGTTTTTCCATCAGTTTTAATCTACAGTGCGTTTCTACACTACAGTTTGAGAATTAAGATCTCCCATAAAGAAGGGACATAGAGAAATTTTCAGTTTAAAATATTTCCCCTTGAACTAAAGAAAGTACAGCACACACACAAAAAGGACAGATTAACAGAGTAAAAATTGTCTAATGTAAAATAGTCTGTGAGGTTACTTGCTGCATAGGTGTGACCTAACATTCAAAGTGACCTGTTTGATTGAACTCCTGAGCGGCAGGGGAAGAAAAGAGGTGCTCAGACATTTTAATGAAGTTGGATCTTCCATAAACACTGAAAATTAGAAAATCAGACCCTTTACATATGTCTGATTTTGAGCCCTGGAAAACTGGAATACTCAGAATCACTCACTGCTTTTGAAAATTGAAGTCATGTAGTTGAAAATAGGTATTTAATTTATGTAAGATGTTTGCTCTTTTAAGCACCTGTCTCAAGCAGCTTCTTATTATTGACAATGTAGGTTGCCACAGTGCCAAGCTATTACTACTGTATATTAGCCTGAAGATACCACTGTACTCATAGAACTGGGAAAATTCTTTTCATCTTCACAAATAGTGTGTAATTTTGGGGGTGACCCATCTGTTAGCCCAGGCATGTAATAGCTAATCAAGATGCAGTGCAAAGATACCAGAACTCACAATTTTTAAATAAAATAAAAATATAGGGGAAAAAAAATAAAAGGAACAGCAACAAAAAAGCTGCCTTGATCTATTTTAGTCACACTTTATAATCCTGTTTTTAGTGCAAGAATTCAATTACACATATTTTCATCATTTCTTATATTCTGACATATTAATTAAGGATGCTCTAATTCAATTCCTGTGGCACTATTGGCCTATCCTGTAAAAACATTTTTCCTGTTTTTGTACAAATACAAAAATGAAGAGGAAGGTAAAGGCAGCACCTCAGTTTGCTGCCTACACGCTGCTGTTCCTTCTTGTCATTGAAATAGCAGGCTAATTATTTTATAAAGAAGTGATAGATTCCCCCATCTGTACAGTGCTCGGTGGCACTAACACTTAATAAAATATACATGGGAAAACAGCAGTCTCCTGAAGGTTCCTGGGCTGACATGTGTATCTGTCTCTGATGGCAGAGCCGCGAAAACAAGGTGAGGTGCCTCACACTTTTACTATGACTACACATGGCCTCTGTCCCCATTATACACTCTTTGAAACTTTGTAAGTAGTAGGTAAGGTTTATAAACTCATGTCTTTTCAGGTCCTCCTTAAGACTCTTAGCAACTACAAGGCATCACCTTGGGGCTAAAGTAGATGGCTAAACTTGGTTTCTATTGTTTTTGTCATAATGGTTTTAGTCTTTCAGCTACGAGCCCGAAGTGTTGCAGATTCAGTACGCACAGGTGAATGTCAGTGGTAACTAATGCAAGGATATGACAGTAAACAGTGCGCAAACTGCAGTCAAATAAATATCAAAATCAAAGTTGCCATTCATGAGTCAAACATGCCAATATCTGTAGCTAGTGGCCCTTAAGAAGCAGCGTGCCTAGAATCAACTCCAGCCACTTGAGACTGCAGCTGAGGTGACGAGGTTCCCGTAGAAAGTGTGACAACTGGACCTGCCACACAGTAAAAGCCAAGGGCAGAGCCTAATCTCATGCCATCAGGTTGGCAATGTGCAAGTGCTTTTGCACTCATGAGCACAACCTGAGGATGATGCTCAGTCTGGGTGTATGTTCTTTGTCTGATTCAGGTTAGTTTGCATTGAGGAGGCAGGGAAGGGAGAAAGGGGAAGACTGCTGCTTTCCCGTTTTGGCAATTATCCACCACTGTTACTGTTGCGGTACATGTCAAGTTAAATGCATGCTGGGTGCAAGTCCAGCCACCTCAAAATGCACAAGGGGATTATGGGAGCATCAGTGACTAATGAGGGCTATAGGACAGTCTGGAAATTAAAACCAAAAATACTCTGACAAGCACTGAAGGGGACAACAATGCTCACATAAGCACTGACACACGCACACAAGGGAGAGAACAGAATAGCCTTGGACTCTTCAATACTGGCAGGTGAATTAATGTCTGTAGAAGTTGCTCAGACTATCATTAACATACACCTGATAAGTATGGCAGTGGGATCTCAAGGTCTCCACTGTAATCCTGCCTTCTCCTTTTAATTCAAAGGAAAGTGTTGTACCTTAAAGTGATGCAGACATGCAACAATCATTTAGCTGTCCCCTGTTCCTGTTGGAGGTACATGAGCTGGTTGTGAATCATTCCCTCAAGAAATCTTGGTAATCTTGACTATTTTTGAATTTCTTAATATATTTTGATTTAAAGCCTAAATTAGACTTAAGCCAGTGATAGTGCGTCTTGAACCACTTTTGAAAATAAATGAGATATGCTGATGCCGAAATGTTGGTAAAAGGGGATTAAGAAGACTAGGCTGCTTTCCACCCCAGTGGCTTTGCGTTACTATTAAGAGGGATGGATTAATATCAGATTTCTGGTATCTGGTTCCTCAGTGATACTGCTTAATTATCCAGATAAGTGATCAGAGTCAAAGCATGAGTGGCAGCATAAATATAAGGAACATCATCTTATAATTTTTTTTCCCTTAAAAAACATGTATATTAGTTTTAGTATCATAAAGATACATTTTTAAAGTACTCATTAAAGTTTAAATTTTAAGTAGTTTTTAGATACTCAGTTTTGGTTAGTCACCCTTTAAAAAGAAAAGTCGCAGTTTATTTATTCATTAACAGGCACAGACAAGTGGCTCACACTGAAAGACTTCCAAAACCACTGGCCTGCTTGTCCTTGCATTAATCAGCTTCTCCCATGCATTCCGCCCCCCCCCCCCAGCTAATTATTCCATTTTCTTCCTTTTCACTCTCAGGGCCCTGTCGCAAAGACCTCACCCTCGCCGAAGGGGGTGGGCCACCGAGCTTCCCCTGGCTCACATCAGAGGCTGAAAACATCTGGTGTCTCTCCTCAAGCTGTGGAGGGGAGGACCATGAATTCCCAGGTTGCTTCTGAGCCCAGATCTTCTTTATAGCTGTGGTCTCTGTTGGCTGGTAATTTTATCCAGTAACACATTTGATATGTGTAAGTGTGTGAATGTGCTTGTGTGACAACCTCTAGACATTCAATGTAGACAAGTACCTGGACTGATCAGGATATTAGGATGGGAGAAAAAGATTTGGCACCTAGAATTCGTTCAAATAGAATCACTTCAGCTGTGTTTTTTTTGTCCCTCGCTAAGTCCTTTGTACAAGAATCTGAGGTTGGTGTCAGGCATGAGGCAATGGGTTAAAGATGATTTTAGCAAAACTTCCTACTGGAAATCCTTTGTAATCAATGCTTGCCCTTCCTAACTTGTCAGCAGGGCAGGATTTCCAGATATCTTGAAACTGAAAGGTGGTGTGCAAGTTTCTGTGATGGGGGAGAACTATTTCCTTGGTACCTTAAAGGCATGAAAGATAAAAGATTCTCACTTGGGCAGTTCCCTCATCCCATAAGTTAGCAGGAAAGAGAGCACACTGTCCATACTCACCAGGCTTAAAAAAAACCCAGGAGAACATTTGGCCAAAAAAAAGAAAAAATCAAGACTTGTGCACATAGTAGGCAGCCAAATCTGAATACAACCTAAATCAAGAACTAGAGCTGCATTTGCTCCCCTGAATGCCCAGACTTGTTCAGCCGTATATGTTTTAGACTTCATTTGTTCCCAATAAAATTTGCATGCCTGTACTATGCACTGTAGCACACACAAGCCAGAATACAGCTAGATTTCATACTACAGAGCAAATGTTTTCATTTTCTTTTCTGGTGTTCTGCATTTCAGTCATTGCAACTACTGCAACTTCTTCATAACCCTTTCCTCCAGTTTACCAAGAAGCTGGAGAAATCAAGATAAGGCTCCAGTTTGTACTTGCACACTACAGTTGCAAGTGAATAGCAATGCAAATAGTGTTAAGAGAAACCACTGCCTCCCTCTTTTTTCTTCTTTTGCCTCCTCCAGGTGGGGTGCTAAAACCTAAGGTGGGTTGCAGATACAAAAGAGAATTGAAAGTTCTGGACTTGAAAACTCCATACATTTTGATAGCAGTCTAGACCTAGTCATACAGTTTCTCACTTCATTCTGTAGGTGGTGAAACTATTTGACAATGACTCAGAAACAGGGAGGAAAGACTCATCTTCATACAGGTTCAAATCTGAGTCTGCAGTGGGAGGAGTATTATTGCTATGGGTCTAGCACCTTCATTTCTGCGACTGAGCTAAACTAAAGGCTCAGGAAAACATCTTTTATTATATTCAGTGTTTTGCATGGATTTGATGCTAACAGGCAAATGGCAATGTGTACTCACTGTAGCAAATGACCCCTGCGTGTTGGACAGGAAAGCATGTTGGTAGGTGATCCTAATACAAAATGCAAAATAAAAATAGAAATGTGTGTGCCAACAATTTCTGACAATGGTCTACATGGGATATTTTAGATAAGAGGAATCCTTTAGGATTTCTTCCCTGAGACATATTTTTCTCCAAGGTCAATCTTACCAAGGCTGAGCTCTTGTCAGGACACAGACCATCAGATAGGTCTGGTCAGCTGGTGTACTAGACAAAGCCAAAGAAAAACCCTTTAAACTGTTGTTATTCACTGACACTCACCTGAGTTAATAATATCCTAGCATGGTGTTAAAGACCCTTCTAGTGTGGGAGGTGACATCTTTCGAAGATGGCGTGATTAGTCCTTGGACATCCTCTGCCATTCATCCCAGTGTTCTCTAAAGTGACTGTTCGTATGTCATAACTTAATTGCAGCCAACTGTTATTCTCAGTGCCTACCTATACGTGCTTTTCACCTTCAATTCAACCTACAGTACATTTTTTTTCTGTGGATAAAGCAGTATTATTTTATATCAAGATATGTGAATTTCAGGGCTAGGAAAATGGTGTGGAAAATGAAAAAGTTTCTGTTCAGTCCTTTCTATGGGTCAGGTCTGTTCTCTTCCTGGATCTTACATGATTTAACCCTGTGACAAAAGTATTGAAACTTTCCCAGATTTTCACAGATGCTGCAAGGGCTGATGTAGCTGACCAGGACACTTAAGAGCTCACAGTGCACATTCTTCATTCTCAGCAGTAGAAAGGCATGTGATCCCTTGAGTTCCTGTCCTCAGTTTCAACACGAGCTCAAGACCACAAGGCTTTACCACACTCCTGAGTCATCTGCTAATGCTACCCCTTAACAAAATGCAATAATAAATAATCAGAAAATGAAAACAGCAAAGTGTTGTCTACAGCAAGATTTCATGTACTTTCCTATGAATCAGCTGGCACTCTCCATCATGCAAGAGAGATGGTGACCTTCCTGAGTAGTGGAAAAAAAAATTCCTCATATAGTTTAACTTGTAAATAGTGACTTATGGACTGCTGGTCAACTCTCATTGGACCATCCAACCTTTCTCAGGCTATTTTAAACTGAGAAGTTGTTTCACCTGAAAATACGGCAGACTCGCTCTGCAATCATCACTGCCTGTCCTTGTTGCCCTGGAAGCTCTTAGTCTGACCAGAAAGAGCCATAGATCCCTCCAGTGTGTGTCCAGTGGGAAGCTTCCATGAGATCTCCCAGCTGCACTTACTGGTCGATCTCTAGAAGTCCACTTCTCATCATGCTAGTGACCAGACAAAAGTAGTAGGGGGCAATAGCTGAGCTACCTGGTACTCTGTGTCTTCTTTTCCTTTCAACGTCTTGTATTCTAGTTTATTTCCAAGGCAAAAAGTTTGGAGCTTGGGCTTTGTTTTGGTTTTTTTTTTCTTTTTTTTTTTTGAAAGTCAGTAAATACTTTTAATTAGAGTTAGATATTTATGCTATCTTGAATGTTTTCCATTTTCTCTATGAGACCTTTCAACTTTCTTCCTCCCTTTGGGCCACTAATGCAAGCTTAAGGGGAAGTTGATTCAGTCATGATGATAAAGGAGTCCAGACTCCATCAGGAAATCAAGCATTAGAAGGGGTCAAATGTGAAAAGAGAGCTGTAGGTGTCCTTACTCACCTGGGGAAGTTCTCCACTAAGCTAAATAGGACCTTTGCATTGCACATGCCTTGAAATGTAGCCTTCTACATCCTACAGCTCTCACCTTTAGTCAGTCATCCTGGACCCACAAGAAAGTGCAGTCTTCCTAGTCTTTCTGAAACTACCCCACTCTGTAAAGGGAAAACTGGCCCAGCTTACAATATTTGCATCTCTCTACACAAACTAAATAGTGCCAGAACATGTTTGAGTGCTGCCCTGTTTAATCCACACTGCTTAATTGTTAACGTGGTCCTTGGCACAGTTTTGAACTGCACCAAGTAACGTTCACTAAATAATGTCTAGACACGGGAATATTATACAGTACGGGATACAGGAGGGATATCAAAGTAGCCTGATTACCAGAAACTGTCTGACAGGAGTCGTGTATAGTTCTGTGTCACCCAATTATCCTGCTTTCCATCTAATTTACTATACTGCCATGGCAAGACAGTTTCTGGACCTGTGCAAGTTTATCTCAATTTTAGATGTACCCAGAGACAGAAGAAAACATTTCCTGTCTGAAAGATAAGTTAAGTAACTCTTAGACCTCACTTCACACAAATAAGAACAAGCATAAAAAGCATAAAATTATTAACTGCAATATTTTTAATTCTTCGGTGTGAGTAGATATAAAGAACAAACAAAAATTATGTCAAGTTTATTGCCTTGGCCACTCATATGAAACACGAGTGTTGAAACATTACTGAGTGAGCATATTACCTATCTGTAAGCACCTTGTGCCTGACTTTACTAACACCATGTACGTTGACATTGCTGTGCATATACACTGATATATTCAATGCACAGATACAAAACCTACACTAATAATATTGCAAGTATAAAATACAAACTGGGGGACATACTATTAAATGCAGTCTTATCACAGAAATATTCTCCCAGTATTAGCCACCTGCAAAGCAAAAGATTAAATACATTATTTCTTCTGGAGCAGACTAGCTACGACAGATGACAATTTCCCCCATAATTTATACAGTGGTTTGTGTCATTGATAATTTAACTAAGGCCAGGAAATAGAAGGAACTTTTTCAAGAAGTATCACACAATACTTTTGTCAGTTTATTTTGAGCTGTGTCCAACTCATCACAACATTATGTTTTGAACAGTTTTAAGGGCTGTTAAAGTTTCAACTAAGTAGTGAGATTCTCCAGTCCAAAGTCTGTTTGTATGTTGTTTTCATTGGTTTTCACGGAATATTTATTTATTCTTTTATTTTGCATTCAACACAAAAACACCATGGTAGAAATTTTAAGCACAGTTTCTGGAGAAAAGGCATTGTAAGAAGGAGCAACCAATTGGGATTCTTACCTCTGTAGTGTATCACTATAAAGAAAGAAAGAATTATAAAGTTAACTGCTCAGTGTGAGTGTCTGATTTAAGTGGAGATGTGCCAAATTATACCACCTCAAAACCTGGAGTGTCCGTAATTGTTTTGTCATCAGAAGTAGCAGTGAGTTTAGTGGTAGAGTCTATGATTCTATGATAATCCAAAGATTTGACAAGGGTTCAATGCTGAAGTAAGGCACTGAAGTGTCTAGCAGAAAAATCGAAGCATCAAACTGTATTGCCTTTATCCTAATTTACAGCCCAGATTTTATGCTTTGTTCTTCCCTTATTTTGTGGCTGTTGGTTTCAGAAATGGCATTTTAGAAGAGGAAGCTCACACCATGGGTAGTTACTATGCTCTGATACATCAAAACAACATTTCAGTCTCCAGGACTATTTGCCTAGCAGCTTTCACAATCCCTAAAAGAACTTTAAACCAGAATGAAGACAGATCCACGGAAGTCTGATAAGAAAAGTGAAGAGCAATTTTTTTTTCTCCTGAAGAATTTAGAGTGTCAAGAAGTGTCAGAAATATTTCAGAAAAGGCAGAATTTCTTCATACAGAAATACTGAGCCTCTGCAAAACAAGCATCAAAAACAATCTTACAAATTCTGATCTCTCAATAAATATGTTTCCTTTTTTTAACAGATTCACACATTAAAGTTAGATCTAGGGCTGATGTAAAATCCATTTAGCTGCATTGAGGTTAATGAACCGAAGATGATATACACCCATTGAGAATCAGCCTTTGTGTGTGATCAGTTACGATGCTATTTGTTTTTATTGGCTTAGCCATTGATGTGTTACTATGTGGCTCTGCAAGTTTTTTTAATCAATAAGAGTTAGCATACTTGAAAACTATGCTTCTATGCAGCTAATGCCTGAAAAAGTCTCTCTTGAAAGCAGATTTCCTTTGAGATGAAGGTATGGTTTTATACTGCAGAAATCAGAACATTTTTAACTGAATTTTCTGCAAAATGAGTGAGTCAGTACACATTTATCCTTTGTGAGAAACAGGAGAAAATTTGCAAAATGAGTACATCATCTTTCACCCCTCATAAGAGGTTATCTCAGTGTAGGGGAATATTAAGGGGAAAGAAATATCTCATGCACACAAGATTAAAAAAAATAATAATTCTACTTTATAAATAAATGCAAAACAATATAAAAAAAGCAACGTATTATGAATAGACACCTTTGGAAATAAATTTCAGAAGCCTCCAGAGAGCTTGAAAAAATAACTAGCTTGCACAGCATCAAGTGGAAGGAGTTCCCCTAAGGGAATCAAGGGATCAGAGATATCCTGTCTTGGTTAGTCTTTGATAAGTTTGCATCTGTGTCTTTTTCATGCTGCTGGTAATAAGCTAAGAGATGCAGTGTTACATGGAGGCAAATGGCAAAATTGTTTCTTAGGTTGAGAATACTAAAAATGATTGATTTTATTGGAATTACATTAGCACACTTTCACACCCTATTCAACATGCACAAGGGGAAATGGATTCAGGGTTTGCTTTCTCCCCTTCTCATGACCTCATAGTGTAGCCCTGAACAGGAACACTCGGAACTACTTCAAGCACAAAATGAATCTGTGCTGATGAAACTAAACATAAACCATCCCTCTTTGCTGATGTCTATTAGTAGTTTTTGACAGACCCAGAGAAACATCATGCAGTTTCTTAAATATACTTAAACTAGAGCAGGATATGTCAGCACTTTTTTGTAAGTCAGAAAAGTTGGGAATTCTTGTGGGTGGACGAAGAGTGCAGGATTCATCTCACCCAAATTCAGGCATGAACAGAGTAGATGTTTATCTCTGAACTAGTCAGTCTAGAGTCCATTTGCAGTCAGTAAAGAGATATAAGAACTTTTAAGGCATGAGTCATTGGACTTATTTCAGACATCTACTTTTTAATGAGATATACTGCTCAGAAAAATACCCGTTTCCTTCTCTTGACTATAAAGGAAGCTTATATTGATTAACTCTAAAATACATTTTAGACATGTTTGGTTGATGAATGTCACTTGAAAAGACTGGAAAATAAAGCTCTCCTCTGCAAGTGACCAAAAAAACCCCTACTAAATCACTTACTGTAAATAAGTACAATCACCTGTTTAAAGGTAGTACAGAAGCAACTGAATCCTGTTGTAAAGTTTAAAAGCTATCTGGAAGTTATATTTCTTTTCTGAGAGATTTAAAATTGTCAAAGTGATCATCCTTTCTCCTGAAGTGTGAGAGGTTTTATTTTATTTTATTTTTAAGAATAGAGTGTAGCCATTTGATCAGGTCTCCTTCTGGCTTCCTTTCATACCAGAAATTAGTGATGCAGTTCCTTTTTAAGAGGCAAACCAGACCCGATACCCTGCCCATAGTTGCATAAGCCCAAGACAGAAACAAGATATAAATCTAGCCATTCAAATCTATGTACCTGCAACCTCTTATTCTGAGGAACTGCAATATGTGAAGTCAGAGATTTAAGACACTTGGTATACTAATAAATACATAAACCATAAAATTTACATCAGCTAACATAGCACAAAAATTTGCCCTTCTGAAAATTAGAGCTACAAAACTCTAAAATGGAACAAAATCCACTGAAAACACAAAGAGAGACAAAAAAGTGTTGTAAAAAAATTGTTACATTGCTGGTCATTCTTCTTTCAAGTATTTCCACACTCTGCTTCATATAAGCCATTAGCATTACTTGAATTTTCTGTCCTTTTCATTGGTGTAAATCAAGAGTAACAAAATACTTTGAGGAAAGATAAACCTTTGTTAGACCTGTTGTAAATTACTTAATGTTACATATTTCTTCCAGGAAATGAGAATTCATAGGAGACAAATTCTTGGAAACATGTCTAATGTGAGGATGTGTCACTTAAAAGAAATGTAATGATACATTACAATAAAGTTGGAAAATTCCACTTTGACCTCTTCAGAACAGAACATTTAGTTATCATCTAGAACTACTATTGTCTTGTGATTAAAAATAAGTTAAAATAGGAAAAAAGCAATCTGATTTAATCAAAACAGAAGAATTAAACATGAACATTTTATGAGCTTTGTATTGCATAAAATTGGAAAGCATTGATTTTGTTTGTTTTGTATAAGAGAAGAAACCACAATTCTTACTCTTTAAACAACAAAAAAATCAGTTTCCTTTCTACCTTGTTAACAACACAAACCTGTAGTGAATGAGAAAAAAATCACACACCTAGGAAGCCAGGAAGTCATTTAAACCCATCCCCCCAAAGACCTAATTTTTATGACTCTAATTCCCACAAAACATTTCAATGTGACATAATTTATTTAGATGCTAGAAACTTCATAAGGACAGGGAAACAAGAAGTATGTAGAAAAGACATGAAAAATGAAACCTCTACAGAAGCCGAAGCATGTTAATAACATATTCATGTAATAACTGGAGAAAACCACAATATGCACAGTATGTTTTGTATGAATTATTTATTTCACCTTTATACATATACTAGTACACAAAAATTTCTTCCCAAATAATTGCATGTTGTTAATGGGGAAATAGTACAGCTTATATTTTGGCATTATCTTTCAAAGTCTTAGAGGCATCTTTATTCACCTGGATAATTCAAAATAAGTGAAATGGGAGTAAACTTAAGAATGGAAATATTTACATGGGGCAAGCCTTGAATCTGACCCAGCCCTATATAAATGAAGTTAAGAATTGCCAGGCACACAGTGAATACAAAAGCGCAGGAATCTGCCTCACACTCCCCTTCCTGTAGCTTGTTATCAGAGGAAGATCTTAGCAACTCGGAAACAGTTTTGTCATTGACTTATCAGGGACTGAATTTCAGTCCTGAAATTTCAAAGAAAGCCAAGACAAGTGTTAATAATATATCAGAATATAAATAGGCTAAACAGCCGTTACCTCCACCTTCCTGCTTTCCATTATGTACCACCATATTTTGCCCTAATTCAATTATTTGCCTTATGTAAAGAGGGAGCTTGCAGTGAAAAACAGCAAAGCCATCACAATAATATCAGTACATTTTTTAATGAGACCAGATGGGAAAAAATATTTGGAGGTGGACAAATCGAGGTACCACTCTCCTGGGCTTGTGACAGGAGCTACAGGGGCACTGACAAGAGTCTTTGCTATCTTTGACAGCAGCCCGATTAAGCTTAATCAGCCTTGGATGCATTCCCCTCTGATTTTGCCCTTTATTAGCCTCCTTAAAACTCAACAGTGACATCAAACTTACAGAAGCTGTTCATCTGCTGGAGCTGCAAGTGCTGCACATGTATCTCATATTCTGCTTGCACTTCTCTCTACTGCAAGAATATTATTATAATGATGAAGAAGGGAGGTAAACTCTTGTTATAAACTGACTGCAGACAGATTTATTTCCTATTTCAGATGAGAATAGTATGTCTAAGATGTATTGTCCCAGCTTGGGCTACTTTGTCTTGCTGCATCGTAGCAAACAATTTCAAAAAATTATGTACATATACAAAGAGAAATGTAATAATACCTCTGCATTACATGCACTGTCTATAATTGTTATTCAATTGTTTAATAATAATAAATGTAATTTTAGAGTCTTGAACCAATACTGAAGAATGTTTTTGTGTTTTATGAGAGTTTTTAAAGGTTTAAGCAATTTCTATTTACAAATGTATTTATCTAACCTTAGTAAATGTAGTCAATTATAATAAAATAACAATTATGTGGGAAGGCATCTCCTAATGTTTTATCTCATAGGCCATTCTTGCCAAACAAAAGAAGCTGAAATGACCTAGTTACACGAATCCTTTCCTTTCTGCATCCTGACAAGGATCTACAGGCCCTAAAGGAACCCAGATCGAGCATTTTCTTCCCTGGAGAAAAATTATTAACACTAATCCTTGTCTTTGAACACAGCAACCTTTTGATTGGTGTAATTGAGCTACATTACCTCACTTTTCTACTTCTGTCACAGCATCCTATAGATGTAGCACAACTGAATTCATGAGCCTCATACAGAAAGGGTCAGAGTATTAATATGTTAATAGTGTGCTGGCTTGCAAATTATGGTTTTTTTTACAAAGTCTCAGTTAATTACTTTGCAAGGTTTTGAAGCCAGACTGAATTTTACTCCTGTAAATTTGCAATGCTAAGTGTTCTTAAGTAGACAAAACGAAAGAATTATATAAGAATTTGGTTAAAATACTTGAACCTGATTTTTACAAATGACATCTGGTTTTATAGATGCCAAATCACACATGCATAACTAGCTGTTACATGCCTGAACATGCAAAATGAAACATGCTTACTTCTAGGCCATATCACATGTTGAAAAAACAACCAAAAAGAGTGAAGATAGGAAGGACTTAAACCCTCTGTCACTTTCCAGCCTGGATCAGTGTGCTATAAGCCAATCCAGCTGAAACTACTCAGCAGCACTTTTAAGTCATTTTAGAGAGTCATAAAGAATAGAAACAAATGCTGTGTTGTATGTCCGCTGCACTGATGGGATGTGGCAAAAAGTTGCTACAGCAATTTCTGGATATCACATTAAAACTGCAGGAGAAAAAAGGTATCATTAAAACTTCTCCTAATCTGATAATGTCCCACAGGCAATTGAGGGCTGTGAGTTGAAATAAATGCTGAAGTTGCATGCGTTCAAACCCCCTTTATCTGGAGAGCCCCTATTGCCAAGTCATCCAGCTCTGGGGAGAATTTTATGCCATCGAAATTATAAGGGCATCTCAGTGGAAGATAAGGGTCAAAATCGGGCTGGACAGGGTTTTGAGCAACGTGATCTAGTGCAACATGTCCCTCCCCACAGCAGGAGGGTTGGAACTGGATGATCTTTAAAGGTCCTTTGCAACCCAAACCATTCTGTGATTCTATGAAACAAAAGTGCTTGGGGGAAATGACCTATGCTGAGAATTAAGAAAAAAAAAAAAGTGTAGGAAACTTGGAGCAGGGGGTTTCCCACCAATCTATTCTGAAAGTCACATAAACACTTATACTATAAGATGGCTTCACTCTGAGTCATATGGTTAAGGAATGTGAAACCTTTCTGCTTAGAATCTATTCCCACACACTTTTGATATAGAAAATCTCTTTGTGATTGTGGTGTCAAAGGCACTTTTTAAAGCATTTGTCTTTCTCCAGGTCAATCTTTTATTTTCATCACTGTTTTTCAAATTAGCACTGAAGGCAACATCCAGGAAAGGGGAAAGGGGCAAGTTGGAGTTGCTTCCGGGCTTGTCTCTCATGAAAGGAACAAGCCAGGATCTCTATGTTTAAAGTCAAGCAACTTTGAGCTGTTTAGCCCTTTCTTTAAGTGATGCAGATAATATAAAATTATGTTCCTAAAAGCCAGGATGGACAGTCTCATGCTTCCTGGCAAGCAGCTGAACTACAGATCTATCTCTGTTCTTAAACCCACCAGAGAGCTCGGTTGTGACCTGAGACAGGTCATGTCACATGGGATTGATCTCATCTAACTTTAAAGATGTGCAGTGTAGGCACCAGAGCCAGTTACCCTTGTACCTTTTAGTGTCAATTGAGAGAAACAGGCATCTTTAGGGAACAGTTTGTCTGATCTAGCTGAGTTTCTGCTTTAGGAGGAGCTATGCTGCATATGTTACAGATGTCTACACTGGATCAGACTGCTTCCATGCCTGGATTTTCCTTATATCTGGACCTTTTCCCATGCCTTAACTGACTTTGCTATTTAGATTCTCTTCACAACAGACAAAAAAAAAGTGTGTGTTTTTGACAGCTACCAATATGCAGCTGGTTTGCACAAGGTCAGGTTAGCTGTTTTCTGTATTCAACTGGGGAGGAGGTAACAAATGTACTACCTGTAACTCAACAAAGATTTTAATTTGCATTCAACTTCAATAGATTGGAAGATTGGAAAAGAAATATTTTCTGATTTTGGCTTGTGTAGGAGTAAGAATATGTTTATGTCCAACATATAGCACCACAGGGATTCAACTGTAGTTCAGTTCTTGAGGTCATGGAATATAAATATTACCGTAAGACATGTAGGTCTGCTGCTACTACTATATATTTCTTATCAGTGGAATCTGAAATATTAAATTGATCATTCCATTCAGTTTAAAACAGTGAAAGCCTTACTTTTACTATATGCTTCTGTTCTGTGTTCCTACTCTTCTAAAGAATTTAGAAAAGACTCTTGTAATCTACAGGGTTACATTCTGAAGTTAGCAATAAGGCAACAACTGAATATAAGATGGTGTATAAAATTTATAGCTGATCCTCAGAAATGCCTTTGAACTATTAGTTCTGGGGCTCAAAAGAGTTTGTGTCCCTTCCATGCATGAGTCTGTGTCATGGTTTAACCCTAGCCAGCAACTAAGCTGAAAAGAAATTTAGTCTCCTTTTGCCTTTGCTTCCCTTGACAACTTTCATCTAGCCAATGCGTAAAAAAAATGGGACTCAAGGATTGTCTGTGACTAAGTGTTTATATAGTGCCTGGCACAATGAGGCCTGAACCCTCATTTGTGGCCTCTATTGCAGCAGTAACAGTGTTTCTGAAGACCTGTCAAAGTACCTGCCACAGAATGGAGAAGAAGTATCGGTGAATGTTTAACCATGATGTAGTGTATATTCTTACAAGTCCTGCAACAACTGAAATTAAATTGTTGGAATATAAAATGCAGTTCTACCAAGCACTAACTGCAAAGGTCTTCTCTTTCTGCTATATTTGAGAAATAACAGGAGATGGTCAACATGGTTTTTGCCCACACCTGGTCACCCTAGCCTTCTCACAGGATCCTGCTACCACTGCGGTGACGTGCCAGCTGTTCTCACAGCAGCTGCTACCTCCATGCAGTGGAGCCCAGGACAAGGAAATATCTTAAAAAATAAAACTATCTGTGAGGCCTCTTTCAGGGGTGACTATCTCTGAAAGAATAAGGAGGCACAGCCAAATGTGGGAACCTCTGCAGCCATCCCAGGGAAAGCTATTCCTCCTTGTGAATATGAGCTCAGAGTGTCAGAAAAGACTTTCCTCACTGGTAGTATATATTTTAATACATGATTTTCTGCTCTGCGTAGCCTTTAAAAAGTATATCAAAACCAATAGCCAATGACTTTTTATCAGGTGCTGATCTAGGCTGGTGGTTTTAGTGGTCTTACTGATTTGCAGCGTCAGCTAACTGTTAAGCAAAAGCTATATCTGATAAGTGGGCTGTTTTCACACCACAGCTAATCTGCTGGAAGACATACTGAAACTTTGTTAAGAGGCAATAGGCAGAGGAATATCAGGGTACACCACTGGTCCAACCTCACCGTGGTGGTGACAGGTTTGGGTTTAAGGTGTTGTGTGATAGGAAGTGTACCCTCTTTGTCCATGTAATGGTCACACCTTACCACCACAACCACCTGACCAGTACAGCAGCGAACAGGAGATTACCCCTCCTTTTAGAACAGACACAAAAACCTGAACCATGCTATCTGTTAGGATGAAATGCCTGGAAGAAGGAGGTATTTGTGTGTTACATGAAGAAAATAAGTTCTAGATTTGACTACAGAGGCAGATTAAGACACGGGTCTACAGTGAAGAGTTCAGATCTGGAGTTGGATGTAACGTTACTACAAGTTTTTCAGGTGATGCAGTGGGTCAGGGTGTTCTCTGGTGTACAGTATGCGCTGCTGTCATCCTCATGTACTGATCAAAATGCCTAGACATACTATAGGGGTGCAGAATGAAGCACAATGCACTCAAAAAGGATTGCAAGTCTCAGACAAACTAGTATGTTTCATGTGAACCATTTAGTTTGAAAATATATATGAGTCCCATTCTGCACACTTGGTGTCAGCAGTTCTTACGCACTTGAATAACCATAATGACAACAGGTCTACTTCTGTGGATAGCTGTTATACGAGCAAAGGCTTAACAAAGCCACTTATCTGTGAACATTTTGATAGTGTTACCCCACAGTGTGGGGCCCGAGCATCTAGTTTCAAACTACCATTTAGTTTCAATATATCATATGCTAGCACTTGTTTGTCTAAACACATCATTCAAGAAAACACATCAGTGTTTTTAGTCAATTATCTACTCCATTTGTTTTCTTAGCTGCATGTGCTTTTGAATGGTTATCTCAGCTTGGTACTGTGGTTCTGTGAGGTGTGTCCAACACTTAGAATACAATATTTCTCATGCTCACTGAAGCAGAGAAAAAATAGTTGAAATCAGCAGCAATGAACTTCACATAGTTATGCTGCATACAGCATGCATGTTTGGGTCTGAGCCTTTGATCCTTTCATGTTAAAAATTCCCAGGAAATCAGAGACAGTCTTTGCTGAATTTAAAAGCCCTGTAGGATCAGTCTCTTAATGAATACTTTAATGGCTGTGCAGGTGTACTGAAAATAGGTAAGTGCTTAGGGATTTCTGACTAGTACTGATATGACTGATATGTAATTCTGTGAAAAGCCAGAGCTTTGTCTGGGAATAGAACTTCTTCAATCTTGAAGTCAACAGCAGGTTTTCCTAAGTTCATACAAAACAGGGCTGAAAGGACTTCTCGTGCCATCTAGTCCATCAGCTTGCAATAGTGCTGATTTATTTCCCCTCGATGTTAGCAAGAGTAGAACTACAGGCAGATAGAGGTCAGCCCTAAGATTTAAGTTTCCACAGGACTCTCTTATCCTTCTTGCAGAAATTGGCTCTGAAGTGCCACAAAAACACAGGGGTCCTTGTCCTTTCCACTGTTCAACAGGCTCCAAGGAGAGAACACCACATCCTCTTCACTCAAGATCTCAGGATGGATTTGAACTGCAGTTGCTGAGGTGAAAGGGCTCGACAAGGCACACAGCTGCCTTCCCCTAAACAGCTGGAATTGCATCAAAATCTTTTATTCTATGCATTTCTCCCTCACTTTATTCTGGAGGAAAATAATATGCTGTCTAGTGAGCTGCATTTTTTTAAGATAATAGCAAAGTATCTCTAATTCAAACCAACTGAACTAATTGGACAAAAAAGGATGCAAACAGCCTAGCCTACCAGACTGTATTTAAAACAATTGTTAGCAATCAATAAATCCTGCTGGATTGTTTGATTTCATTAAAGATGTATTTGTTACTAAGCAGCTGGCACCCAAACAGCTGCTTTAAATAGAGAGAGATTTTTCCTGCTCTGTTTTATCATGGTCTTCATTATTTTATTTGCACATTTTCAGAGACAATGACTACTGAATAGAATAAAAATGCAGAGCCTATCACATCCTCATCTGAGCATGCGGTGGGTCAGGGGAATGCATAGGAGAAATGACAGCCTGCTTCCCTTTCTACTATCCCCGAACATTGTCTTTCAGGCTTTCAACAGTCAGTCATGAGTATAAAACCCTGGCCCACTGATTAAATAATAAACTAAAGATATCATAGCTTCTTTTCAAAGCCCTGAATTTGGCTTTCTGTGAATACTGACCTGAACATCCACATTCATCAAACAGAGTGGTCACAAAATGAGGATTCCCTGGTGTTATAAAAGTGCTGCATAGTGGAGTTAGTTCCTTTTAAAGACCACTTTAAAGTATATTTAAACTGAACCCTACTCAGATGATACCTTTACCCCATTATGTAACAGATATAATGAAGGTAATAGTTTTTGTGTAACGTTTTGGTAGCAAACCAGGTAGCCTTCCTTTGTGGCTATGTTGTCACCAAGCAAGAACATTAGCAGCTGAAGCATGGACAGCTTTTAGAAAGAAAAGCAAAATCAGATAATAAAACAGCTGCAAATTTGAAATCAGTCCCAGGATCACTTAGGTGCATGCAGCTGAGCCAAATTCCCATGGAGCAATGTGGAAGCAAGATAAACTTAGAAATTCTTGATTTCCAGCCAGATTTAGTCACACTATGGTCATTGTGATGCTCTCAGTTCTGCACTCACATCCTCAAGTGGGAGGACAGTCAGCGGAAAGACCAAGGTGTCATTCGCTGTCAGTTCTGCAGCCTGCCGGCATTCTTTGGGCACAGAAAGGTATATTTTTCTCTCTTCCTTATCTTCCAGTAAAGCTGGGCTTTGGGGCTATAGGTATGTTTGAAGCAGCACTGTTGACATGACAAGGGAGAAAGGTGTCCTTTGTTGTCATTATTATTAACAGTTGCAGAGGCTTTTATTTCAAATTTGAGAACACTTACTCTTTGTCAGAACTTCATTACTCTTATATCTTCCTCTGTTTTCATGGTGTTCATGTTTGGCTGCTATGCACATCAATCACCTTCAGTTAAGATGCTAGTGATCTAGAGTTTATCTTCTCTTCATCTGGCTAATAGTGGGTTCTTCCAGAGGAGTCGCAGCACCTCTCCTCAGCGGTGTTCCCAAACAGTCCAGCAGCCTGGACAGTAAGTTAGGATCTCAGGGTCAGTATAAAGTCATAGTTAAGGCATTCAGAGTACAGTTTAAGAGGGAGGAAGATATTTCTTTTTAAATTCATTATTGTTTGAATTGCAGAAATTGTGTAAAGCAAAACCTGGAATGGTTTACCTAACAAAGCAACAGAAAAAAAAATAAAGGCAAAGCTGACAGAATTCACACCTCTGCTAAAACAGTCACAATGCACATTTGCACAGTCCTAATGATATGGTTAAGTCCATGGTACATATGTGGCTCAGGTGACATTTGGTAATATAGATTAGCACTTTCCTGAAGTTGCAAGGTACTTGGATCAAGGGGTTTCATTTTATGCTTGTTCTATGACTGGCCCAAGCAGCTGAAACCTCAAACTAAACCCAAATTAGACTGATAGCTCCTTGAAGATAAAAAAAGGACTGAACTACATTGACGCTGATTTATTTTAACTTCCCTTTGAATTTTATGAGGCAGATCCTGAGCTGACGTCATTAGAGCTGTGCACAACCCCAATCCAAACAAAACTCAAAAGCCTAATTACTGAAACATCACACAAGAGTTTATTCTTGCAACATTTCAGACTCTTTGACAATCAGGTGGTGGCAAGAATCTCCTAAGAAGAAAGCTTGTCTGTCAGCCCTGTTTCTAGACCAAGAAGTTTGGATAAACACACAAACTTTTTAGACTCCTATTGCAAACATTTTGAAGTCTGCCCAACACTAATTATCTGTCACATCTCAACCTACGGCCATGCAGGTTCTTTGCAGCCAGCCACAAGAAAAAGGAAGCAGTAGGTATTTTTTTAATACCCGTCTATTCCTCTGTAGTTTGAAAAAATAATAATCCTATTTTAGACAGGCAGAATGTTTCAATGGAACTTTAGATTCATCTTAACATCTTAGGTCCTGCTGTGTTGACCCTCCCCTCTCCCTCTGCTCTCTGCAGAATTTGTATGCAAAACCCACGAAAAGATTTTGGAACAGGCCATACATCCAAAAGCTTTTGACAAGGAACAGGGACTACTTAAAAGAAAAGGTCTTCTGAAGCAGCTTTTCTTTTTGTCTGTCCCTTTTTTCCCCCTGAATTCATGCACCCCTTAACGACTTCACTAGTACTTTAGCCTGTGTGGGCTTCGTCCAGCACAATAAATGAAAGTGTGCAAACTCTCTGTTTAACACACTGTTGGAAGGGAGAGGCTGTGTATGCCAAAAAGAACCTGTCTTGCTTAGGAAGCATGTGCTATGTCCAGTTATAAACCTCTGTTATAAACCAGAGGACAACATATTTTCATAATAAAACACACCTATTGCATAACATTTTTGGCCAGATGTTTGCAAGCACAGTTGTCAATAAGAATTTCTCCTGCTGAAACCTGAGCAAGAATGACTTTTGAGCAAGAATTGAAAGAATGGCTTTTCACATGTCTGCATAGATTAAGTAGGGCATGGAGAATTAAGATGGGGCATCTGCCCACATCAGTTTCAGGCAGCTGAATGTTACATCTAAGGCTTCATCCTTCAATATCTCAGCCCTTACTTACAATGTGCATCAAAAAGGTTAGTAGATGAGTCTAAAAGCATCAGACTACACATGTATATATGTCCATAGCCCCAGCACAGTAAATCAGCAGATGACGACGCCAAAACAGAAGGAACTTTCATGCATTATGTTTTATTCCTAGCTAGCTTGGAGAATTGCTGAGTCTTTTCTACAGCCTCCTAAATCCTCTGTGTTTTGCCTGTCCCATAATACCCCAGTAGCTAAAATAAATTACACTCTAAGGGTCTAGCCCAACAAAAAACAGCAAGGAGCTCAAACAAGCATAAAAGTAAGGAAAAGTCATCTTTGTACATACATTATATACCAAGTTTGACTGCAGGTTACGCTTTCTCTGGACCTTATGATCTTTTTTTAAGTGTTCAAGAGCTGGCTGACACTGTCAAACCTGTTCAAAAGTGACCATCCAAAATTCTCATCTGTATGATCTACTACATTGCTCTCTAGTAAACCCTATTGGTGCAGTTTACCTGGCTTAAATATGATATAAAACACATCTCCATAGACAAAATTTCTTCTTTTGAAACCTCAGATATATGGTTAAGTAGCCATAGCTTAACATGTTAACGCGTGTCAGCTCAGCTGAGCCATGTACACGATGTTAGCATTTGGGTATGGATATGGACTTAGACACTATTACATCTTGAGTGAATGAATACCTCATTCATGTGCATTTAGTGTGGTCTAGCTGTGTCCAAAGGTAGTTATGACAATTCAGTTTATGCAGTAATTTGTTACATAATAGAAATATGTTAGTGAGTCTAAGTCCCAACTTAAATGGTGTTACTTTAACTGATTGCATTCAACCAGTGAAAGACACCTGTTATTTCAGTTTAAAGGTCACATTTGTCAATTTAAATTAACCCTGTTAAATTAAAGATTTAAGCTCTGTCAACAATAATCAGACTTCAATCAAGGGGAAAAGTGTCCATCCTGCTTTTGTTACTGCTTAGCTACATCATTTCCAACTTGGACTTTTACTGAAAAAAGAAAATCGTCTTTTGATTAACGTTACACTGACATGCTTGCCTCCTTGACCACATGTGCTACAACAGTCAGGTAGACTATATCCTACACAAGGATATGTGTCCAGAGCACTGCCAGAATAGTACAGGGGCTGGGGATGTTACCACCCACCCCCTGCCTCAGGAGTGGCAGAGTAACAGCATGTTTTGTTGACCACAAATACAGTTTCAGCAACATGGTCTGGCTTAGAAAAAATCAACACTCTTCTACCAGAAATGCTTAAGCTAACATAGGTCTTTTTTTAAGGTGGCCACTAGGCATGTCTTTGAAACGAGACAAAAGGAACGAAGTTTTTGTCACAGAGACAAATTTAACTGAGGTAACAGAATAAAAGTACAGGCTCAGTTTTCCTGTGCTCACAGCTGTGCAAAAGCTGTGCAGCTATTTAGCTATGTTGAAGAAAACGGAGGCCAGGCTACAATGCTTTGCCTCTCCACAGGTTCCCATGCTAAGCAGCTTTTGGGCAGCTTAAAGCTAGGACAGTGTGAGTTCACATCTGTCTACAGTACATTAGGACAGCCTATCTTGAGTGAAATGATTAGAGGAAAAAGATGAAATATGACAAATTTGTAGGAGAATATACAACTCACCTGTGCATGTCAGGCCAGCCACAAATATAACTTACTACGTGAAAACCCACTGTTTTGTAAAACTCTGTAGATCTAATCTGCCCCTGACACACATACTCATACTTTTACCCGCTTCCCAGACACTCAGATTTAAATAAAACTATAGCGCTTCCTGCGCATGATTCACAAAAGGCTCACCAGTGCTACAGAATTTAGCAGGCAAAGAAAGAACAATTAGGAGGAATCTTTAAAAGCATCCTTTTCATTATACTTTAGGGAAACTTTTTTTTCTAATTTTCTCGATGATGTGTTGCATTGTGCTGTCACTTTGGGGTTTGTCATTCACGTCTGCTAATGTAATACAGTATGACTGACACAACATGTGACATGTCACCATGAAATGCATCACTTGGAAACTTTGGCAAACACGTTGAAGAGAAGGTATTGCAGCAAAAGGGCTGACTGTTTATTTTCTGTATTCCTTTATTTCTTTCTCTCTTTCTCCTTTCTGTCATTCTATCTTTTTATTTCTTTTCTTTTTTTTTCTTTCTTTAATTCTCTCTCTCTGTTTCACTCTTGCCTTCCCCTCTCTGTCTCTTTTTCCCAGTAAGTGGAAACATTTATTTCAAAGATAAAGGCATAACTAGCGATAGCGCATAGAATTATTTTCTGAGTGAAAAGACTTGCTAGCCCTTTATTAACCATGGGAGAAACTATGACTTGCTAAATAGATCCAGCAAATCAGCAGACTAAGAAGTCAATTTCCACCAGTGGTCTAAAAAAACCCTATGCTTTTTAATCTGCCATTAAGAGGTTTTAATAAAATGGTTTTAGTTGTCCTAATAGGTTGTGAAGCTTCTATAAAAGCAAATTCTAGCCCTAGTGAAACTGCTAATACAAACATAGAGAGAACTTCACATTTTAACAATCTCATCCTGATAGCAGGGTGGAAGTCTAATAGCCAGAGAAGCACCCGAGTGTGAGACTAGCATTGGCTTCTTTAGGCTGATGGAAATCAGGACAGTTTTCACTTGTTTCTTTGACAAACCTGGAAATGCCCTGGTTGTAGGAGCTGGTGGAGGCTTACCAGGAGGATTCCATATTTCACTCTCTGGAATGTAAGTTGTTGTAACACACAGCAAAGTGCATTTGTAATAACGAATGTATAAATACCTCAGAAGATAGCAGGCAGGCAGACCTGCATAATTTAATTAACTTGGAGAAGTTAATAAGCTTCTTTCCTGAATGCCTTGCAAGACTGGGTGTATTGTGCTTGAATGACAGTACTGTCTCAGAACTACGCAGCATTATCCAAAAAATCCCTCCTGGCCCATTACTGTCTAGTTTCGAGCTCAGATCTTGGCTGCAATGCAGGGCTGTTCCTTGCATTCCTTTATATGCCTCTGCTCTTTGGAGCTCATTACAAATTCTTCAGTAATGGAAGGTACTATCCTATATCCTACAGTAAGCATAAATAAGGACAAAACAAGTGCAAAGTGTGCACAAAGTCCATGACGAATGCCTGATAATTTGTTGTTGTTATTAAAATCATTGCAAATTTTGCATACTTTGTATGTGTTTAACCTTAAGCCTGGAAATTTTTGCTTCCTTAATTTTGGAACTTGGCCCCTAAATCTCAAGAAATACACTGTGTATATAAAGATATATACTATATATTTTTCTTGATGGGACTTTAAATATAACAAATCTAATTCAACTGTCTCTCATTTTTTTATCTTTCTCCCTTTTTCTTCTCCTTCTTTCTTTTTCTCTTTTTTTTCCCTCTCTTTTCTTACCTTTCACCAAAGGTGTAAGACAAACATGTTAGTCAAGTATTTGTGCACTGTTAACTATGTTGTCCTAAGAAGTTTCCTGAATGTTTTTTTTCTACTTGCTTTAGGGGAATGTTACCAGTATATTTCAGAGTTCAAGCTCTAAAGGTAAAATACTAAATTATCTTCTTCTTTTGGTCTATGATTCAAAATTCAGACAGTGATACCTGAAAGTAGCTCTTCTGTGAATAGCAACTTTTTCTGCAATTTATCCTTTTTTTTTTCTTCTGCTCTTTAATCAGCTATTTGTGTGTATGTTATGCTACTAAATAAAAAGGAAAAAAAAAAAAGAGGAGTTTGCTTTGTAACTAACTGTAAGAGTAAGAGACACCCTGAAGTTTAACTGACTTCATCCATTACTGTGTGAACCACATCTTGCAGGTTTGCATAACAAACTCTTCTCAAGAGGTTCGTGGGAAAGGTATGAGGGTTGCATACAGTCTGGTAAAGGAAGGATATTCAGTGCTGCTGTTCTTACATACTTGTGCTTTTATCACTTCCTATCATCTCACTGGTCGTTAACCTCAAAAGTAGGACAAACTGCTCGAAGCGCTATTATGAGGCACTTCTAGGGTACCGCAAAATTGGTTAGAACCAGAAACCAGTGCAACAGTTAACAGCTGTATTACCTACCAGCCAGTGATACTCAGCAATCATGAAGTCCACTATTCTTTACTGCCCAGTGTGCTTTAACTTGTTTTCATGAAGAACAGGAGGGCCTCGGTAAATGCATAACAGCACTTAGGCTCCTAATCTGAAGTTTACTGAGCAGCTCCGTGTTGCTGCTGTAAGAGCAAGGGCTTTGCATTAGCAGAAGTCCAGAGTGCTTGCAGCTTTTCCTAAATGCAGTGGAGAGCAAAAGTCGCCCAAGACCTGTGAATATGGCTCTCTCTCTTTTAGTGCTGCCTAGGAATTCAGAGGGCAGATATTGGGGCTTAAAGAAAAGGTATGTGTGAGGGGGCTGGCTTCAGTGGATTAAAAAAAAAAAAGAGAAAAAAAAAAAAGGAAGGCGGAGAATTGAGTTATGTAGGGAATAACATTTGAGCATTGCAGCTTTCCCCAGCCGGAGGGACACGGACAGCAAGGTGTAGTGGTCGGGACTGCAGGACCCTGGTACAGCGAGGGGTCAGTGCCCCACAGCACAGCCCCCAGCCCCGTCCTCGGCCCGGCAGAGCCGCACAAATCCCTCGGCTGCAGGACAAACTCAGCCAGCTCGCTGTACCAGAGGAGCCTGCAGGCAGCCCCCACTCCCAGTGCGTACCAGCCACTGCACCACCTGCCCGGCCTTGCCTTTATCTAACAGTGCAGCGGGAAGTTCTCGTGAGAACACCCTTTCTTTTTGACTGTGGAAATGACAGAGCGAGCTGTTTCCTTGTAAGAAAATCCTGTAATAGCTTGAAAGACCCAAACCGGAGAATCTCTGCTGTGGATGGGATCTGCGTGGCATGTGCGCCTGAGTCCTATTCGATGCTACAGCACGCAGGGCTCCCAGCGTCTCAAGGGCTGTGCCATTATCATCTTATAGTGTTAGCTCTTAAAAACAGCATTTTAAATTATTTCTCATAGTCTGCCTTCCTTTCTTACATAACAGACCTGTACCTCCTAGTGCAAAACACAAGGCAGGTTGCGGACATGGCTCAGGGGGCTAGGGACCAGCTAAAAGGGGCCAGTGCAAGCCCCTCATTCAGGTGATGAGGAAGACGAGAATGGCAGAAGAGGTTCTGAGTACGCTCCAGCAAAGTCATAAACCGATGGCTGCTATTCAAACTGTGAGCCCTAAAAAATCCTCTCCCTCTTCTGAGAGGGAGGATTTCAAGCTCCATCCCTGTGCTTGCGTGCCAAGTGCCACTCCAGACCAAGCAAAGAGCAGCTCTAGTTCCACATCAGACACCTCACTGGGCTGTACAGGCTCTACGGGCCCTGGTGTGTACGTAATGAGATGCAAGCTGTCAGAAAGTGTAATGCTTTGGATTTGCCCTGAAACAGCAACCATGTTTCCGGTTTCTAATCTCACGAAGGGGAATAAAATCAGGGAGGGGGAGATCAGCGTTGCTTGACTGCTATTTCAACACTCAGCAAACCATACGTGTATGAAAACAATTACCTTTAGATGAAAGAATGATGAGTGCATTAAGCGAACATAGATAGTAGAAGATGACTCATAAAATATTCCATTGTCATTAATGCACGGAGTGGTTAACTCGAGAAATAAAGAATTAAAAGGTTGGACCTCTCATTAATACTAATCTTGTCTGCATGTTTCTATATTTTACAGCTATCTGGTATACTTGCATATATTTCATTTACAGTGTGGGCTAAGTAATGCCCACTATAGCTAATGTTTTTGGCATAATCATATATTCCTGAAAGCTTATTTGGGGACTAAAACATTTCAACATTGTTCTTTGATTTACAGTTAATTTATGTTTCAAGGAGAGGGAGGCTAAAATTTGTGAAACTAACTGATTTTTCAGTTCCTTGGTTGTTCCAAAAAAATCCATCATGGCTCATATGTGCATGCTACATTGGTTTGGGTCGTCCTGAAATTACAATTTTTCAGGATTCCTGTTGGTTTGCATAATAGTATTTCTGGTTGAAACAAAAGGTTTCTTCGGCCTGGAACACAATGTTCCCATTAAATTTGAGGTATTTTTAAGTAAATAAAAGGACCTTAGGAAATGAAAGACTACCCTTATAGTGAGATTCAAGTACTACTCACAAAACCCAGAAGGGACTTGACTTCTGCCAGTGAGGCCAGTCGTGAGGGTTTATTCTGTGGTATGGGAGAGCCAGGTTTCAAACCTTTATTTGCATGATTCAGCACAGGGCTTTGAGTTCTTGGCTGTTCTGGGTGTTACTTCTGTCTGACTTAAATATTTCTTGAGCCACCTTCGGGTAGGCATTTTCCACATTCATCTCTTATGGATGCTTGTGTCCCTGATTCTTGCCATTTGGGTGCGCTGTAAAAGAAAGGAGTGTTTTGCACAGTGGAGCAGAGCCCAGTGACAGCCATAATCAGGCAGGTACAATCTTAAATTCAGGGATGTTTTCTCAGGGTCTGAAAACGGCATGGTCGCACGACCTTCAGGATATTTTTGAGCTAGTAAGTTCTGCCTCTCAGGTGTGATAGTGGGTTGCTACCACTCAAACTCTTCTGGTCCTATTGGTAGTTTAGTCCCACCTAGCTCTGGCACTTCTGTACCATGCTGAGTTGTGCGTGGTATGTAGTAGTTAAGTGGTACAGAAGTTAAGTACTAGGCCTGTCCCCACTTTCTCCAGACACATGCACATGAACACATACAGTCTCCCTTCCCACTGCAGTCAGGTCTGTCCCAGGTCATATCTTCTGTTCCCTTGTGAAGTTAGCCTTGAAAAGACTCAAATTAAGAAATACTTAAGGAAACTGCTTTCAGTGTTTCTGATACTTTATCCTTCTTTTTTCTTTGTGGCCAAATACATTCATGGCATTTATATGCAAACACCAGCTCTGGCTTAATATTGCGAAAAACTTCTCTATAAGGACAGTCAGGTGTGGGACAGGTTGCCTGGAGAGGTTGTGTAGTCTCCGTCCTTGGAGGTTTTCAAGACACAACTGCACAAAGCCCTGAGCAACCTGGTCTCACGGATGACCCTACTCTGAGCAGCAGGTTGGACTAGAGACCTCCTGAGGTCCATGCCAACCTGGATTGTCCTGTGACCCCAGGGTCCTGTCTAGACATTCAATTCCCTCTACTCCCACGGATTTCATTGGGAACTGCAGTTTCTCAGCACATTACTATAAAGAAAGGCTAGAAACAGATTTATGAGATCAGGTCTTGCACTGGTGTAAAGTGGCAGTGGCTGAAGAGGCAGCATTACCCAGAGACTAAGACACTGTGTCAGGCCTCAGAAAAAATCTAGGCATCCCCTGAGAAAGGCTCTTTTACCTTCTGTGCCTGTGTCTTCCTCTCCCTTTTTTTCTCATATATTTTGACAGGAAGATTCTTTGGAGAGCAACTGCCTCATGGCACTTACAGTCTATAATAAAGCTAGGTTTCAATTTCACTTGGGACTTCATGGCTCAGCTATTAGGTAAATAATAACAATTCAATGCTTTCAGTGGGTCTATGCCAGTTTACATCCTCTTAAAGGATAGTGAAGGCCAGAAGGATCATGTACTCTCTAATTATATACTCTGACCTCCAAATAAAAATTTCACTCAGTATTTAAGACAGTGCAAATAATTACTAGAGGACTGCGGCCCTGAAACTCTGTATTGTTTCCAGATAAGCAGTTACAAATTTAAATTTGCCATCTTAAGATGTCTAAGCACAGGTTGCAAAAGTCAACTCAAAACTGAATGCTAACAAATGCCCTATCCATCAGCCTCAAATAGTTGGTATCTGAGAGGACACTCAGTCAAAATGGATTTAGATTTAACAAAGATAGGCATCTTTGAAAGTTGACTAGTGACTGGGAAGGACAGCATATTTCAAATATTTGCCTGCAAAAAATACATGCAAGTGCAGGGACTGTCCATCAACATCCATGGGACAAAATCCTGCCTTCCATCAAAACTAATGACTCCACATGCAAAGGAGACTGATAAGGGGCAAAGTGGGACTGCTATAGGAATGTGTACCTGCAGAGTTCACGTCTGAAAAATTGTACTGCCTGGCAGCCTGCCTGAGCAGAGAAGGATAGATCATACTGCAGAAAGGTGAGGCTTGAAATTATGAAATGGGTTAGATTATCACTCACCCTGGCAGACTGCAAATACTCTAAAATCCTCTCTGACTGTGGCTTGCAATAAGGTATGCAACATAGTTCTATATTTGCTCAGTGTTAAAAGAGAAAAATTCCTCCTGCATATTTGCCCTTAGAAAGCAGCCGAGCCATTAGACTACATGCTCAGTAAGATCCTTTGTGGTTCAAATAATTTGTAAATCCTGCACACAAAATTTGCAAACTGTCCTGTCATTCCTTGCTCATGTGTAAAGTCTATTGAGCCAGGGAGTTAGTTTCAAGGCATTCAAAATCAAAGACTGATTATTGAACTAGTCCAGCCTTCTAAAAATCATACCTATAAACCTGTGTGTCTGTCTTGTACATATGTACAGACCGACGTGTATGCCAAACCATCTCAGCATCTATATTTGGTTTATGGGAAGGCACAGGACTGGCAGAAGCTGACAGGCAAGTCTTCCATTCTGGACTGGGAGCAATTTAGCCCAGAACAGATACCACCAGAGGTTCTGAGCACACAGGGTAGCCTGAGTAAAGACTAATTTGTTGAGCTTGAGGAGATTCCTGTCAGCACTCACAAAAGACAGATAGGCCTTTTTCCTCACAGTCTAAGAAGTAGACAATAGGCAGATATAAACAGAAAGAGGGAAAGCAGAAAGGATACTGGAACTCAAAGACAAAACCTGGTTAAAAGTTTCCATCTGCAAAGTCTTCTGCCATTAATCAGTCCTTAAAAAACAGATACCAAGTTACAGTCACCTTCCACACAGTCCTCAAGTATGCAGGACACTCCTGCAAAGCGATCTGGTAGCTGTGGGATGGTTTAAGGATCGTAAAGCCATGGGCTGCATTTAAGCCCAGGCCGGGCACTCCTCTGGAGCTATTGTCAATAGACAACATCTGCTTAATAGAGTTGTCCCCAGGCTGCAGTATCCTATGTAAGGCCAGTGGAGGAGATGATAATTTGGAAGCCATAAACAACAGTTCACTAGTAGTTCACCTCGGTGCAATGAGCCAACACAAACAGAGAATTTGGTCCAAAATGTCATAGTAAATATTTGAAAAGGACTAGGCGAATGTTTCATGTGTTGCGTTTTGGTTTGGGGTTTATTTGGAGTGGTGTCATATACCAGGAATAAGTCATGCTCCTTTTACATAGTTCAATTAAATTCTGGCGTACAGAAGCATTATGTAAATTGATGGTTCAAAATTACTGAAGAGTGGTAACAAATATTGCCAGGTAGCTTTGTGGTCACGTACATTTTTCATTCAGCCTAAAATACTTTCCAAGGAAGCTTTAAAATACCATACAGACACTTTCTTATAGTACTTCTACCTGCTATTTCACTAGTTTAATTACAGCAGTCTGAGATGTCAGCAGCCATGGAAATCCTGAGAAAGAGAAAGAGGGGGGAGAGAGAGAAAAGGAGAGAGAGAGACAGAGCTCTCTAAAAGAAAGAGTGGGGGTGGGGGAAAGTAAAGTTAAAATTCATCCAAGGAATTAGTCTCAATTTCAAAGTAATATTCATAGACCATTTAGAATGTCACCATGCTTCTTAAAAACTGTGATTGATGGTATCTGTTGGCAGGATAATGTAACATGAAAAAGAATATCGGACTGTATTAGATTACTTTTTCCATTCCTTTTTTTTCCCCTTTCCAAATTTGTGGATGAATTTTAATGTGTATGAGAGTCAGGGTGCTGCTAGGGGCCAAGTGTGCTGTAGGCAGGGGCTGAACAGGCATCTCCAAAGGCTCTGCCACCGTGTCTTATTTGCCCCTCCAGAGACCTATACACGCTGCTCCACACTTCCACTCCACCTTGGGCAGTGACTCATGGAGGAGGTTTGTTTTACTGAGTGATGCCAAGCCAAGGGGTGGTTTCATGATTTGATCAAGAGTGAACTAGAATGCATGAGGTAACTTGACTGGAGCAATATTAATTCTAAGAGTTGTGGATTAAAAAACGCAAATGTTTTATTTTGCAAACATCTCAATCAACATTTCATGTCTGGCTACTGTAGTCTATGTTATATGATTAAGACACTTAAAGATATTTAAAGGTATTTCTCATTTTATGGCAGCTTTTGAAGTGACCCTGCCTTGCCACCCTATGGGGACAGGCAGTTAACAGGAGAAAAAAAGGGCCCAGCAACATGTAGAAATGAAGGGCTTTGCTGCCCATTTCTCATGTCCTTCTTTTACTGTTTCCCCTTCTGGTCTGTGCCATCCTCTTTCATTCCTTATTGCTGAGGGTCCTTCCCTTTACTGCCTTTCTTCTCAACCTGTTCCCCCTTCTCCGTAATTTCTCAAGACTTCTGCTGAAAAGGATGCCACATCAGGAGATTCCTCTCAGCGACTGCCACAATCTCCCTCTTGATCTATGACCCACGTACACAATGCAGTTTGCTGGCCTGCAGGTCTTCGTGTGAGACAAAGGTAATGAACATTTGTTAGTCACAGACCAAACTACTGAGGGAGACCCAGACAGGACAGTCCTATGAGCCTCAAACTCACTGCAGAGGCTTGACGGGACTTTCCCTTGTGTCCTGTTTCCCCTCTGATGAAAGTATCGTGGTTTGTAGGGTGTATCAAATACCCAGGCTGCCAAGCTCCATGGCGCTGCCTGAACGGGTCATGGGCTCCCATGAAATGATGCTGCACACTGGCAGAATCGGGAGACAGAGATGCAAAGCCCCACGAAGGTTAGGATATACAGGAGCCCCCCACTACCTTCTGTATGTGCTATAGTAAGCTGGAAAACAGCTCTCACCTGCAGCCCTTGGTACAATGTCACCATTAGAGCAGATGCATCAGTAGAAGAGCATGAGTGAATACAACCGTGTGTCACACGGGTTATCTCTGCAAGTTCATTTTTCAATCTGAGGGTGGTGAAGACAGGATGGTGGAGTAGATGAGGATATTGTGGGTAGGACCATAAAGGTGTTACGACCCAGCAGCTAGCTGCCTTTGGATCTGTTAGGAGCCATCCTTGCACCTCACTAATAGGCAGACACCAAGACAGAAGGATCATCCTGAGCCCTCACAGACACAATATTTCATGGGAAGAGCACTGTCAAGAGGCTTAAAGCAACATTGTTTGTCAGGACTGGTTTCACTCATAAGTGCTACGCTGTGAATGCCACGCTGGGGTTAAGATGAGCACTCTCACCAGCTCCAGGCTCTGGCAAGGGGATTCAAGGTTTCCAACCAGAAACACAGAGCAAAATGCAGACGTTGCAAACTCATGCAAATTGAGACTGAAACAAAGGTCAGTGCAAACCCTTGTGAACTACTGTTAATCTCCAAGATTCTCAGGGCTCTGAGTGTGCATTTTAATATATTGGAAAGGTTTTTCGCTTTTGCAGAACTAATCAGGACACTAACTGGATCCTACACCTAGAGAATCAAAAACCTTTTATCTCCCTTGACACTGCAGGCAGAACCTCAGGACAGTCAAATCCAGTCCTGCAGGGTTTTAGTAATTGAAATTCTGTGTTTGCATGCCAATTTTCCAGCTGATAACTCTTAGAGTTGTCAGGACATAAAGACCTGAAAATGAGCACATTTCTAGATGACCATCAGTGTATAATTAGTCCATTAAAATTGTCAAGATGCTACTTTTGGTTAGTTAAAAGATGCATCAAAATCATTCTATTGTTTAAAAATAGACGACTTTTTTTCCCCCCAAGGAGAAAGCAAGCTTATTCCTTCACCTGTGATTTATGATCAGGGGCGTGTTGCTGTTATAACACTCTGTTGACACCCCAAATGGGCTTGCTGGTAATCCTGAATTGTTGATTTCGGTGTAACTGCAGGTAAGCCAAGTTAAAGTCAATGAGAACTGTGCTGGGAATGTGTAAAGTTGTACAAAATTTTAAGCCCTCTGAAAAAATATCAGACTCTAGATTTTTCATTGTGAACATTCAAAGACATCTTTTGACTGCACCTCAATCCCCATATGTAAAATGGAGATGATAGCAGTGCCTTGGCTCAGAAGGTTTCTGTAATGATCAGCTCGTTCAGTTTGTACAGAACAGAGGATCAGAACCGCCAGTGCCCCGAAGCTCCAATCTTTTACATCAGGCAGTGACCTGGCCTCGGGCAGAACATCATTCATGCCAAGAATCCTTCTTAATTGGTGGCCATGTAACACTGACATGTTGAGCTAGTTGCGCTGTGATGCAATGTATCGTGAGACATGTACATTCTCAGATAAGAAAATGTGTTGCAATGCAGCAGATTCTTGTTTTTACATCAACAATTACATTTTGATTGTGATTTTCATTTTGCAAACATAGTTTTGAATGAGCAGTTCTTGTGTTCACAAAGCTTGGAAAAAGCGTACACAGTGTTATAGGAAGCTAGAGAAGCTACCTGATTTGAATTCATAAGTTCCTTTTATTCCTTTTTTCCCCTAGTTTTTAATAGATAAACACTAAGAATGGATGATTTGCAATCATCAGCTGTGTGAGGCTTGCTCTATATGCATGGCATAGTTTTCCCATGAAAAGCTTTGTTTGGAATGCAAAAATTTACTTGTGAAAAATTACACATACAAAATTTCCAGCATATTTCCAAAGAAGGATAGCAAGACTGCCTCTGACAGTTTGGCCCCAGAAGTCCCAAATCTGCAATGCTTGTTTGGATGAGTTTGTTTTATTTTTGTCAAAGTTTTTTTTTTTTTTCCCCTATCCAACTTGTACAAACTCTTTGCATATTTTTTTAATACACATGAATAAAAGATATTCCTGCGGACTGATGTAGTACACAGGCTTTCCAGATCAAATGTTTTCCTTCTCCAGGTGAAATGTGGAAATGAGAGATAGCGTTGTCATTATACTGTATTATTTGTTTGTTTGAACAAATATGGCCACAGCAATCATTTTCATCGATTTTCTAAGAATAACAGGGTTTTTTTTAACAGAAATCAATAAATGCAAAATTTTCCATAAAGCCTTCAGTGAAAAATATTCCTCCCTCAACCTCATGTATATTAAAGTGCACAGAATATGCTGACTAGCATAATGCAATAACAGTGATTACTGGGAGGCAGTGGAGGTGATTAAATATCACACAGTAGTCAGAGTTACCTGAAAATATTATGCATCCAACACTCAAGAGAGGAAAAAAACCCAACCATCACAACAAACAAGTTCTTTGGAAGTTTGCAACTCCCAGCCAGCCACCCTGTTCTATACATGGCTCTATGGATGGGGTTTTAATGGATGCATGCTAACAACAGGCGTTATCTTATACAATGTGAAAAAGTTCATCATTAGAAGGGAGGCAGCTGAATGTCCATTGTAACACACGTATTTTGACAAGGAAGGTTTAGGTTCTCCTGAGAAAACAACATAGGCAAAGAATCTTGCCTGTTTACAATTGACGTGGTTAAATATTGAGGAGCTTGTTCAACTGGTTGCTGAGAGAACTAGAGAATTTACTGTTGGCGCTGGGGAGGCTAATTCCTCACTTGATGACTAGCTGACTTAGCCACACATTTCTAAGTCCGAAATACAGTAATGATTTAAAGCAGGGAAAAACCATCAATTAGTCATTTTCAAACTCCCTCGAGGTATTGAAAGTATGGAAACTATTATTTGCAGCGGGGAGAAGTAACTTAAGTCTTAGTGCAGAATATGTTGATGATGGCATGAAACTTTAACAAATACAAGATTCTTTGGTCTTCTTACTAAATTTATTGTCAATATGGGTGAAATCTGAGGAGGGAATATGAGTAATGAACCACAGATCAGAGAAATCCCCGTAGATATCCTTCTATTCATTAGAACACACATTCTCTGTTGAAAATGTACATATTGGAGTTGATTCTTTTTACTGGACCTCTTCTTCACATCCTACATCTCCCTGTAGTGCCAGACAAAGAGTGCAGCTCTTTGTCTCATTGCAGACCCCCACTTTTAATGCGCTACCAGCTTCCCAATCTAGTTTTTTCAAAATGCTCTAACCCTTAATTTATTCCAGATCTTCCTTTAAATGAGAAGCATGAGAAAAGTAACATAAACAATGGGTGTGCTCCCAGGAGCTCTTGAACACCTCCAACTCCATGCTAGCTTCAGTGGAAACTGTAAGTTCTCAGCCCACCTTCTCTGAGACCTGACTTCTGATTATTCCTCAAAATACTATGTTGACTCCAGGCCATTGATCTTATGCCTCCTCTATTTTCTTTGCCATAAATATCCTCCGGTTTATTTGACTGAAACTGTCTGCATTTTAACTTTCTTTCATCCCTGTGAACTGACTAATTTGGTCAAGATTTGCATAAGTAACATTTCTCTACATAGATTTCTGCTTCCTGCAGCCCTGAACAAAGGTATAGATCAGAGTTGCTCCTATAAAAATGTGGACTCCCAGCTGTCTAAGCACAAAAGCTTATGCTTAACTTAGGTGACACCGCCCGAGTTGGAAGAGCTCTGCCCTGCTGCTCAGCCCTGTAGAGCTCTGTCCCTCCAGGCATGGCTGAGTAATCCCCTGCCTCCTCATGCTCAGTTTTCTTTGGGATCCACAGACCCACATTTAAATTTTCCAGAGGAAGGAGCACAGCTATAGCCCAGTACTCTAGGTGTTTCTCTGAGGAAGAAAAGTTGTATGATGCTCCGAGAACTGTTTATGCATTCTACTGGGTACTTTTTTAATCTGTATTTCAAAAACTGCCCTGAAAGCAGAATCCCCAAGTCAGGGGTTCACTTGTAGTATCTAGTGGGAACAAATGTCAGAGAAGGATTGAATGAGACCATATTTTGCTTGAAAGATTAAGACAAATTGCAAAAGCATCCAAGATTAGTAAAAGTCAGTCTATTGGTGTCTATTCACTGAATTATGTAGATTTTGGTTTTCAAGGGGGAAAAAAGTCATATCTGATCTCATCTTAGAAATAATGTAACATGCTAAACAAAAACATCATCCTAAATAACCTGCTTTCAGAAAGGGCTCCAAAGTGCTTTATAAGCTAAAGTATGAAGAATATTCTGAAACCCCAGTGTATAATAGGGAAAATTTCATATATAAGTATCTTGGCACAGCTTCTCCTTGCATATTCTAAAAACACAAATGCTTTTAGCAATTATTGCATAGCTTCTTGGGGTTTTTAATCACTGCAACACGGATATACTTTCTAAGCCTTATTATTATTACTATTCTTATTAGTTGATACTACTGAGGGAATCTAATGACCAGAAACAAATCTAAAGGACACCAAAGTTTAGTACTATATTCTCTAGCATTTTTTCTTCATATTCTCCATACTATTCATTTTCATCTGAAAATAAAAATCACCTGAATCATCTTTAGAAATGCAAACCTGGCCTTCACTCTGTTAAAACAATGCCATGCTGAGGCCATGTTCAAACACAGTGAGACAATGGCAGTGGCAAAGCTTTGATTGTGTTTCTCATTTATCTTAATAGGATGATAGCTTTAAATAGTAGAGCCTGCCTCTTCTTCCATTGAAGAATGGTAAATCTCTTATTTCAATGAGACATGCCCTGGGCCAAGTGAATTGAAAATGCACATTACATTCAAATCATTATTATGAAATGCTGAAATAATGTATATAGTTTCCCCATCTTTTTCTGCGGGATTCAAAGGTTTTGCTTTTATTGGTTAACATAGGTGTGATCTAGCAGAAACAAAACCTGGGAAGAATATGTCTCAATGTACAGCTGGGCCACTTTGGAGGGAAAGAAGCTGAGCGGAGAAGGTGAAGTGATGAGCCTGAGGCATTTCACTAGTGTGGACAGGGTGGATTACAGCCATCCTCTCATATGGAGAGAATAAAGCATGGCCATACTTCAGCTTAGCTGACCACAACCATAACAAATTCTGCTGGTCTGCTTTTCAGGCCTGAGGGTAGCAGTCCTGGAAGTCTGGGTCATGGATGGCACTAGTGCATCCAAGCAAGGCTGCAGCTCGGTTGATCTCTAGACTTCACTTAAAAATAATAATGTCAGAACTAAACTCATATAACTTCAAAACTGAATGCCAGCTGGAGAGAAAAAAGCACCATGTGAGGACAGAATATTTTTCTCAGGTAAATCTGGATAGGTGAAGATAAATGAAAACACCTTTTGATTGTTTTTACACTTTAGTCATTGTTTTTGAGCAAGACAACACAAACAAAAATGCAAGTCACTACATTATTGGGTGAAATCATACCATAAAGACAGAACTCCAGATGTCTCACTCTAGAAGATGAAGAACATAATGCTGATAATTTCCATATCAGAAGGATACAGCCACACTTTATATTTACCGTTCTCTTGAAAGAATATTATTTTTTTTTACAATTCCCAAGACTAAATTCAGACCTGAGGTGTTTACTGGTTTAATAATGACTTCAGAGCACTATGTTTTTTCATTATAACAGCAGGCAAAGCCCTAACTTTCATACCCACTTTGCTACAAGTCACCCCATGGACAACCAAGTTAGTACCTTTTCTCCCCAAAAGGCAAAAGTTCCATTCCAAATCCCAATTTCCTTTGATGGTACTTCTGGTATGCCAAGCTACAAGAACAGACGCAGAAGCTCTGAACATTTGTCTGCATTTATCCACATTCAGAACTGCTGGACATGGACAATTCTCAACCCAGAAGCTCTAGAGCCATGTTAGTTCTGTACTGGGTCTCATCTAACCCACCTTCCTGAGATTCAAGAGAGGAGTAATAAAATGAAGGGAGGGGAGAGGTTAGGAAGAGAAAGAGAGACACAAATATTGTTTGAGCATGTGAGTACAAAGTCATGTTGGGAATGCTGACGTAATGAAGCAGCAAGGCTGCTCATATTGAAACATAGAGATAAAAAACACAGCTTCAACCCAGCTTTGTTACCAAGGCGATGAGAGTGCGAGCAACTAAGTTAAATGAAAACAGAGATCAAAAATGACCTCAAATCCTTCACACCACCAAAAGTTGTATCCCGCTTCGTAAGACATCTGTATGTTCTGTGCCCCAGCCACCTATAATAGCAAGAGAATAGTCTTAGAGTCATGTACGCAGAGTTTCTTTCCAAGGCTTGATTTTACACTGACCTTTGGAACAGATGTGGAGTCATACCATACTCTAGAGAAAAAAAAGATGCTGCTGAGTGGATAGATCTAAAATCTGCAGTCTAGGCACAGAAGTTCAGACAGGTCTGGAAAAGTTGCAGAAGGTTGTGAAGTCTATCCAAATGTCTTCTGAATTACTCACCAAATGTATGTACCAAACCATTCCCACAAACAAAACACCTGGCAGACAAGTAATTCCCTGATTTGGGCTGTTTTGAAAGTTCCATCATTTATATTATTTTTTAATCATCAGTTATTCCTTTTCACATCAATTCTTTGGGTTTCATTCAAGAATATAGAAGACCAATGGTTTCACATTTGTCTAAATAAGGTAATGGTGTGCCAGATAGCCACAGAAATAGGGCAACAGTTGTCTTTCTGTGCCATGATGTGGCTCACCCAGAATGCAAGATGAAGACTGTTGTTAAATAACCAGTCACAATCTTCTCAAACAAACTGCTTGGAAGCAGCTTGTCTCTTAACAGAAGAACAGCAAAGGAGATGTTAAAAATTATGTCAAAGAAATTCTTTCAAGTCAAAGGGAAAGATTCCTGTGAGCCTGAATGGATTGTGAACTTGGTTTAAAATCAATGGGTCGTTAGTATAGGTGAGAATGTCATCAGGTAAGGCTACCTTGTGTGAATAGGCACACACTGAAATGAATTAAAACTAGAGCAGGATGTATGATGAAGTATGATTGATACTGAACTTAAGCCAGAAAAGTTGCTTTTGATATAAAGTGGGATTTCAAGAAATGTTCAAACTGTATAATTGTATATGTTCAAAGGATGAAGAGAATGATATCTTACTAAACGCAATGCAAGTTTTGGAAAAAAAAGCCACACATCATTTTCAAAGAAAAATATTATTAAGAAAATTGTCAAATGACTTTATGGTAACACCACCTAAGGAGCAGCTATCACTGCTGGACTAGCAGTAACCCACTTCCTTTGTGTATGCCACTGCAGTAATACAATAGTTTCTGCAGAAATGTACCTGCCACAGGAATTAATATACGGTCATTTACTATAGAATTTCCCTGTTAAGTTAAAGAACAGTGTCGTAACATTTTTGTGTAACTTATTCCCACCTTCCCCCAAAAATACCTCAGCAAACTTTTGCATACCTGCTTAGAGATTGTTGTTAATAAGTTTGTGTGTCATCTGGGCATCACATGAGGCGATCGACATAACAGGCAGTTAATATTTATAAAAGGTTGTGGTTTTTTTCTATATCTGTCACATACTTTTTTATCTATGTGGAAGTATTTGGTATAAAAAAGAAGTCTGAAAGCATGTAATCTACTCCAATTTACGTAATAATTCCAGCACAGTGTCCTGACTCTATGAGGCCTTGCCCAATCTTCATATTTATGGCTTGTTACACTAACAGTCTCATGCCCCATTCTTGTGTACAGCAAGATTCATTTACCTTCCTACTGGCCAGAGGCATACCTGATATTTTATTATTCAAAGTGTCAGTCACTTTTACTGTTGTGAATTGTTGCTCGTGTGTTGCACAGAGCTGGGTAGGCAAAAGTGTCTTTGTTGAAAAAAAGCAGTAAAATTAATACAATTCCTCACTTGTATCTGTGTTTCTTCAATATGATCCTATTGCTTTACAAAAAGCCACCTTTATTTGCACTACTGTAAACTCCAAGACACAACATTTCTATCCCTGCTACCAAGTCACAAAGTCAGGCCTATTTCCTGAACACAAAAAACTTCCATGAAAACTTCATGCAATCCATAACCTACTGAAATTCAAATTAACCCTTGACATGATGTGTCTTGAGAAGAATGCCAAAGCCTTGAAGCCCCTCACTGGAGGTTATTTAATAAAAAACCTGAAGGATTACATATATCAAAAGCCTGTTGGGCAGGGTGATAATAAATAAAGGCAAATTACCTTCCTGACTCACTTGAGGTTCTGCTTTTCATGACTTATGAACCACTTTCTCTCTAGTGGAGATTATTAGTAGTAATGATATGCAATAGATTGACTTGCTGTTATTACATATATTTTTTATTATTAAAAATGAAAAGTATATGTGTGCTATAGAGATGGATAGACACACATGTAAACACACAAACATTGCAACTGGTGACTATTGCACATACCTTAGAAAGTTTAAGTTGAAACAAAAGAAAGAAACAAAGAAAAGCTGAATGAGTTCAGCAAGTCAGTGTCAAGACCTCTAGTTTCAGCAGTACAAATAGAGGCAAGACACTAGAACAATGACAGCGTTACCTCTTTACATACTGCATTGTGTGGCCAATAGTAAATAAACCTTCATAACTTCCTGTTATGAAGGGGACAAAAACGATGTAAAGACTAAGATGGCCTCTATTTGAACATGTTTGTGTCTGTTTTGGTTTTCACAAAAATCCATTATCTTGAATTATAGATAAGAGCAGTCCCATGTTTATGAGAACAAATTCAGTCATTATATGACCATTAAAAGAAGAACTATTTGTTAGAGTCTCAGTCATTCTCATGCTATCTGAACAGAACAAAGCTCAGCTCTTTCCTGGACGTGGTTACCTTGTATGTTTCTATAATTGCCTACTTTCGTGAATACAGACTGTTGACTATTTGTCATCTGGTTTCTACTCTTTAACATCTCTGGCTTAGACAGCCCAATTCCTAGGGAGCATTGCTAAGAAAATTACCCAGGCCGTGAATTACTTAAAGGCTGATGACTTACAGAAACTGTTGACATATTTTATGAACACGTGAAGTGTGTATATAAGTTTGTGTTAGGATTTTAGTTTAAGCATGTTAACAACATTTGATTAAATTTCAATATTATATAACCTTCTGTGGTCTACATACGATTTTGCAAAGTAGTTGTATTATTAAATTAAATGTCTCAGTTTACCTACACACAGACCTCAGCTCCAAGCAAAGGAAACCTAACTGCAGCTAGTAAACTTCTGAATGCTTGTCAAGGCAAAATCTCTGTGGTAAGTAGAAGGCAGAGGAAGGGAAGACACTCATGAAGGGTAGCCCAGGGCTAGCCTGGGCAGTCTTACGTCACTGGGCATCCCATAGATGAGAGAAACTGCCACATACACAGGGGAATAAATTCACATGGCTGGTCTGGAAACAGCCCTAGGAAGCTTCTCAGGGAAGTAGTAGGAACCAAACAAATGCAAACACAACCAACTAGAGGAAGCAAGTTGCTGTTAGCAGAATGTGGAAAGAAGGTGACCTTTAAATATGAAATAAGCTACAGGTAAAATATAGATAGCATTGCTAATGAACAAGAACAAGAAAAAAAAATTAAAAGTAGAATACCTGGTAGTCTCCCTGCAGAGTTCAGATAATATTCTGTGCTTCTGCAGTACACAGGAGCTGTTTGGATTGTCTGTAAGCTATATTAATGTCTTATTATCATAAATTAAGACCTGAGCAAACCATAGATATGGAAGGAACCATAGATAGAACCATAGATCATAGCACTGGAAGGAGTTTTATCGTGGCATCTCAGCCTTCATTTTGTTTCCTTACATTTTGATGATGCACACTGGGAAGAGGAGACCTTTCGCTTCACCTTCTCCCCCTTCCTGGTGGAAAGACAGGAAAAAGTCTTCCAAAATAAAGGAAAATCCTTCCCTATCCACTTGGAGTTTAAACACCTGTCAGTATAGTTTCCAGCATGATTCCCTTGGAGACTTCATCTCAACAAGTCTACAGTACCTGTAGAAAGTTGACTAGTAATATATACAATGTGCTTCAGTATCGACACATTGAAAGTTGGCATCATTACTCTCTTACTGCATAGATGGAGAAATGGGATAACAGAAAGGGAAGAACATGGAATAAGTCATTAGTCATTTAGCAAGCTGGTGTGAAGAACTCAGATTAGACTCTAATCCCAAGAGTCATGCATCATGGCCCGTTCTCTGAGTCACCCTGCCTAAAATACCATTACAAACTCAAGACAATCAATAGCTCAGCAGATACCCAAATAATATAAGTCATCTATTTCCAGTATCTACCTAAGTTTCTGTATAGCTCAATTACCTTAAACAATCTTTGAATTCATGTGTCTCAAGTTGCCTAGCTGTAGAACAGTGACAATAATAGTAACAAAAAAATTTGGGAAAAACCGGTATTTCAAAAAAACATGAGGGAATTGTTTTTCCTTGGTTATGAAAATCTGGACTTCAAACTAAAACTTCAAGGTTACCTGTAACTTCACAGACTGTACATTTAATTTACAGGATTTCCCAAAAATTATGTTGGGTGAGTACAAGGAAATTCTAAACCTGGATAGTCAAGTGTGAAGGAGAAAAAGAGCTGTAACAGTAGTTTTCAGTGCTCACTTCTAAGAAAGACCAACAAAGTCACAGATCGGCAGGACTTTCTGCATAAAATGTAAGTCTTTAAGCTAGCCTTATGAGCAAACACCTTGTGTTGCCTGTGCCACCAGTAGGAGCCAAAATATGAGATGTAAAACCTGTTCTTAGAAGCAAACACAAATCCCACTCAAAGGATATCCAGCACAGCCTTTGCTTTATGGATCCAAAGTTAATAGATGAAAAAGGAGCACAGGATCAGAAGAACGCACTATGATTTTCATTCATACTGCTTGCATTGCAGTTCATGAAAATACCAATATAAAGCATAGCATATGATTCCCTGACTCAGCTTTTTGCTACCGCTGGCCAGTGGCATCATGGGGCCATGCATGGAGTCAGACTGGTATGGGAAAACAGCAAGGGCATGTGCATTTTGTCACAGCCTCCTCAACAAACTGCGGCTGTTAAGCAATCCGTCCCCAGCTAAACTGCAGGTTCCTTTGAAGACTTACGTCTGATTTTTTTAATATATGTGTATTAAAAAAGCAATAGACGGATATCGAGTTGGCCTGCTAAAGGCAGGGAGGGGGGAAGAAAAAATGGGGAAGCCACTGAGACCTGCAGTGTGCAGGGAAAGAATAGAGTCAGGCAAGAGTATGATGCTGTATGTTATCAAATATCACATTGATTAAAAGCGAGTTTTTTGCCTCACCCCACCTCAACAAACCACTAACCACAGCTATTTCATAGGGTCTTTCTTTGCCCTGCTCACTTCACGCACACAGAGATGACTGTTGTGGTTCAGACAGTTTACATTTGGTGTGTTTGAAGAGTAAGAGAGAAAATGTCCCATTGTTTCCTACAATATGCTGTTGATGCATGGAAAGTGCTCCTGATTTTAACTACAGGGATGCAAAAGCTGTGTTGCCACACTGAGTGAATGACTATGCTACCCTTTGTTCGAATACCGACGGATCGGAGGCCTTTCACCACTTGGGTGGGAATGCACTGCCTGACGGGTAGGAGCTTTCCACATGCTACAGGCGTGCAGTTAAGCACGTTAGCTCTCTGCAAGAAAGATCACAGTCGTGTTGCTCTGTAAGCTCTGGAGGACTTACTGTAGACATAAAGCAAAGCTTGAAGCAAAAAATCTGAAAGCAAGCAGAATAACATAAACAATTGCTTTTAAATCCTGTGGTAGGCATCACTTTGGCATATTTTCAATGTTTATTACACACTTAGAAAAAATGTTACTGCCACAGAACTGTGTTATCATGAAGTTACATATCAACAGAAATTGTGAATAATAGCTGTGCATTTGGGGGGAGCTTTCTGAATTTGGAGCCGACTCTCACTACTTGTTTATATGCCTTCTGAGGCGCTTTAATGCCTTTGAAAACCTGGTCTTGGTCTTAAAAACCTTGTAGTCTCTAGCCAAGGGCATAGATTCTATATCTAAAAATTAATGATCATAATAAGTTTCTGCTTTTGTCACAGAGTCCAGCTTAATGATTCAGTGATTCAGGCAGTGTCCTGTGTGGTTTGAAAGGCAAAGCCTGCGAGTGAGAGACTCGGAGAGAATAATCCCTCCCAGCATTTCAGGAAGGTTAAGGAAAACAAATTGTGGTGTAATATTTTCTGAACTGCACCCATGCAGCAAATGGCAGTGGGGAAGAGAAAGTGGGCGATTCTCAGGAACAGGAAGACACCATTCTCCCCAGTGCCCAGCAGAGCAAGCCAGCTCTTGCTCAGCTTTCCAGAAGACATGACCACACAGATCCTGAGAAAAGGAAAGCCATCTATGACTGGTTCTTTATGTACCTTCTTATTCTCTATGTCCATGCCTGAGTTGAGGAACAATCCTATCACACAAGAGGTGATCAGTATCAAGGAATGTGAAATCAGTCTCAGATTATACATCAAGTGATTGAAAGTGAATATTTATATTCCATGTTACAAGTAAAAAATATTTTCTTCTGGAGTAGTGGACAAGAGAGGCCTTGATATGGAATACAGAATTCAGTCTGGGATGTGAATGGTAAGAAATTTTAAAATTGTGGAAGTCCAGAAAATAAAGAGTTAGAGATATAGCAAGATTTGCATATGAAGGTTGCAAGAGCTAGGGTGATTTAGGAGCAAAAAAGAAATACTAGAAGGGATTTAATTAAAGCATTTAAGATTATGAAGGGTAGAGTCAAAAACTAGCTGGTCCATCTTTTTAACAGTGTCTCAGAACACCAGAACAACAGGAGGGTCACTTGAAGTTAATGACAGGTAAATGTAAAACAAAAGAGAGAGAATAATACTTCACACAGCATGTAATCAGCCTGTGGGATTTCTGTCATGGAGGGTCACTGAGTCAAATACTTCAGCTGAATTTTAAAAAGGGGAAGGTAATTTTATGGCCAAGATGATAATTTTATGAACAATGGTATTTATGTTTGCTAAAATAGGGATCATTAAAATTCACATGGCCAGGCGTAAGACTATTACCAGGAAGAAATTCATTCTACCTTTCTCACTATCCACCCCAGACTCGTCCCACATTGCACAGCTGTCAAAGAATATTTTCTGATTTGATCACTATTGTTTGAGACATTAGTTGAATGTCATCCTTGAAGAGGGAGTTTGTCTACTCTAGTGCAGAGAGTCCTGAAAACTGGACTTCTGAGTGCATCATGAGCCATGTACTATACTATTACAATTCTCTGTGGCTTTGAGGATACCACGGACAAGATGTAGTTCAGGTTCACATCACTCGAGAAGGTCTACCACTGAAATCTTTATGGTGTCTATCAAAGAGAATTCCATGTAGAGTCACTGTAGCAGATAGACAACTTCCTAAAGTAAATACTTCAATTGAGCTAGAGGTGATTGCACATTATGTTGCTTAAAGAGCAAGGAAGAGTAATTTCCTCTGGTTTAAGAATTACAGAACGAAATGTGATGAATCATGTGATGATAGTGATCTGAATAGACCACTATAATGCACACTTCTATGAAAAATTATTTGCCATTTTATCTTTGTGTCCTCTTGTCTTTTGATCACATCAGATTTCTTAAAATGTACTTTTCACTATTCAGTGCCACAAGATTATTTGAGAGGTGAGTTGATAGGGAAACAAATGGGGATGGTTCACATTAGTCAGCTAAACTTGATTTATCAAACCAATTTTAAAAATACACTTTTTTCACTGTATCTTCCATTCCTGAAAGGTCTCCTATTTGGGTATTTTTGGGAAGGTTCTGTGAATAGTTTTAATACACAGTCTTCAGTGTGAACTCTTGAACATCAAAAAACTGTTTCTCAGAAGTCCAAAGGGCATCCTAATGGTTTCTCTAAAGTTCGTAGGCGAACTACCTAGAGCGAAGGCTATTAATGTTTAGATGTAGTTTTGAGGAAACTTGCACAGATTCTAGGGGCAATTATGTTCAGGAATATAACTGTGAGCTGGTCTGTAATGTTACTCGCAGATATGGTAGGAAATAATTGGTTCCACAGTACAAACCTACCAATATGTTTCATTAGCAGCTTTATTATAGAAACAAAATTAATTCCCATAAATAAATGTCCATTAATTTTGAATTAATTTTGTAAACATATAGCAATTATGTAAAGGAAGGTGAAGGGGAAACCTTATTAAAATAGCATGGAACATAAATAATAAAAAAAGATAAATATCTTTAAATTCTCAGCTTCACAACTTGGATTGTCATCCCATGATAATAGCATTATTAATGTAATGTTTAATTACTAATAAGTAAAATAATGGTGATTATTAACATGATCTAAAAATCCATTTCCCTGGACACAGAGTTTAGATTGTGCCTATAATCCTCCTTACAAAGAAAAAAAAAAAAGTAAAAATAAAATATAGTAATTAATCCAGAACATAAGTCAATAACTAGGGATTGCAGAGCTTTGCTTGTTCTTTCAGTACTTTCAGCCCACAGAACATGTTTATGAACAAGGTGGTAGCGAGTTCTGGGTTACCACTGAGCAATGTGATTACAAGCCAGTACTGCTGTAGTCAATGGCTTTTCAGTGTGATTCGGATCACACAGTAACATGCCCCCAGCTGAATTTAAAATCCTAATCGTAGTATTGACATCAGAAACCTGTGTCTAACCATTACACTACTCCCCCAATCAGACAAAAGAAACGTACTATGTAATTATATTTCCAGCAAACAGAGCTCAAAATGAACTGCGGCTCAAGACTTCTTCATAACGTATTGTCAGTAAAGCAATAAGAGCAAATGCATTTGAGAAAATCACAGCCTAATCCCAAACAATTCACAGAGACAAAACTCATTCAGTGAGCAATTTGTTAAAATACATTCAGTTCTGGTTTATGCTTACATGAAGTTTTTAATATATATGAAAATCCTATCATTTTTACTAGTCCCTCTTTGTTTTTAAAGCAAGTTAATTTTCTTCATTTCCAGTAGAACTGTTGTTACAGCTTCAGCCATATTCTGCATTTTACCATGACCATATTCTACCTGTGGGGAAAAAAAGGTTTTCTTCAGTTCACAAATCCATTTTAAGGTAAACATCACTGCCCACCCACAGATTGTGATGTTTGCTTAGGAAAGTTTCTTTTTTAAATGGAATGACCTTGCAATGATCAGTGAAAACGCATAAAATAAGTTTTTCATCTCTGAGGGCCTGATTCTATTAAAGTAAGTGCAAGTGATTTCATTGACCTCAGTGAACTTTGGAAATTGTCCTAAGTTGAGAAGAGTTTAATGTGTGTGAGTGTGAACAGATGAAACATAAGCTGTGATACAATTCAAGTGGAGAAAGTACCTTTTGATGATCAGAGAAGTTCACTGAACAGCAGTAAGAGTTCTAGAATGAGTTAGACAAACATCTCCCAAGAATGACATAGGTGCAATTTGCTCTGCCTTGAGAGAGATGTTAATGCCCCAGCACAATCTAGGAACCAAAAGACTTCAAAGGACCATTAAAGTAAAAGCCAAAGTATTTCAAAGAATTCATTTTAAAATACTGAAACTATTAATCAAAGAATACAGTGAATCAATTTAAAAGAGTCTAGTGCAGACATTTTATTAACAAGTATACATAGAATATAATTTTATAATTGTAAATGCATTTAAAAAAATAGTAGTGACATTTATAAACTTAGCAGCATTTCTTAAGCTGCTAGGAAAGATTATTTGGTAGCAGTATAATGGAGCTAAATTTTGCCCAGGCCTCATTTATTGCATTTAAAGGAAGCACAGGTCTCCTCACTTCTGCAGGTGGCAACCTCCATATGAGCATAGGTACAAAGCAAGAACGTCAGTATGAAGCAAAGCCTTCTTGTTGTTACTAATTATGGCAAGTGGATGTACTTAATCTGTCATCCTGTCTTTGGGCAGACTAGGTCTAACCTTTAGCCTGAGTTTTATATCCTGTGGTTACCTAAACCAGACTGCTCTTGGGCTGTGGTCAGTTGTAGCTGTGGAGGTGAAAACATAATTCTTTCTACAGTCTCTTGTCTATGACCATTTCCTTTAATTCATCTTTCCTTGGCATTTCTTTTTTGGCCTTAGCATAAGAGCTGAAGTTATACAGCATCCTAAGGCCTACTGAAGATCTACAGCAGTCTTAGCATTACCACATCCCTTCAATCATTCTTGATATACCTTTCCAGTTTTTAAGATTAAGAGCAGTCTTCTTGCTCTGAATTATACACACCTGACATAATAGCATTTTGGTCTGTGACTGGGGTCCCAGTTATTGCTAAAAGCTAAATGATTTCTCACATCCCGTCCAGTTCTATTTCTGTGATAAATAAATCAGATTACAGAGAAAACTGTTCTGAGACATGAAATTAAAATGCAGGGAATCCTGAAATTCAGACTTCTGTTGTACTTATTAGACCTGCCTTCTAGTGGCACTTCTGAAAATCAGAGAACGGGCATTGAGAATACATGAAGGTTTGAAGTCAATAGGAATCAGGCCCAAGCCATGTTAGTTGCCTGCTTCTGAAAAATAACAGGCTGTAATCTGTCTTTGAATTTGTGTTAGTTTAGTGTCATTCACTTTGAAAGATATTGACCATCACAAAGGGATTTAGGACCCAGTCCTGCAAACACTTATGCTGCTATTCAGCAGCAGATAACCCCATGGACTCAGTGTGATTGTCAGTCTGCCATTAATTCAAGCATAAATGTTTGAAGGATCAGACCATTAGGTAACAGAGTAAATAGGTGCTGTGGGCTAAACTTCATCCCAGGAGGACTGCTGTTTGTGTCATGAATCATTGTGCAATTCACCCCGATTGCTGACAGACTCTGACCCATATTATAGCAGGGGAACGTGATGGTCGGGAAGTGGGTGATCCAGCACAGCTGCACTACTGCAGAACGGGATGGAGCCTCGATGGAGCTCGACTCCTCCATCCTACTTACACATCATCATGCATGCAAGACAGAGTTGCCAAGTAGATGAGGGACTTCTTACCTGTTTGACACCATAGCTGTGCACCAGCTCACTCTATCTGAAGCAGGTGGTCAAAGAACTGGAAAGCAGCTATAATGCTGGTCCAGAAGCGTGAGGCTTCCCTAATGCTGCTGGGGGCTTAGAAGATGCATCCCTGTTTGGGCGAGCTGGATTCCCTGAACTGTCCTGGCAAATCTGTCCCTGACTTGCTTGGCACCGGTAAAGACATCATCAGCTATGCGCTTTTCTTGTATTTTTGCACTTTTCCACCATTAGCATCAGGTGGTTAATTTTATTGCTTTCTTGCTGAAAGCAAGACAAATGAAGTAAATATAAATAGCATCCAGATTCTTTCATACCTTTGTCCTTGTGTGAACATTTATCATAGAACTTTAAGATACCTCTGTAGGGACACAGCAGCTCTCTGCCTTCACAGTTCATATACTAGTAACACTTTACTCCAGCTGCCTTTAAATGAATAACTTGAAAGAGTCTTTTCCTCTCCATGTAGGTGATTATTACAAGGGGGAAGAATTCTGTCTCAGGTAAGGTGGGGTTGTTTGGAGTTTTTTTGTTTGGTTTTTTTTCCCAGTATTTGGCTTTTTTTTCTTGATTATGCCTTTCTATATTGTATTTTTTTTATAAAAGCACTAAGTATCATTCTCTGGAATAGCCTCCTTTCAGAAAATCTATAGGATGTTGCCATGCTTCCTAAATTCAAGCCAGACCTTGAAACTTCAATTATTCTGATCTTTCATCCCATAAATTATTTTCACTGGTTTTCTATCTTGTACTATTGCTCTCTTGAAGCAATAGTCCTTCCAAGATTGCCAATACCTGTCTGGTAGGAAGTTTGACAGAAGCAAGCCCAATAATTTGGATGTGGCATGCTAGAGCTGTGTAAGGAGAACATATTACTGCCCACTCTTTTGCTTATTATTCTGTGGTGATGGAGTCCCCTCTGCTCTCTCTTTTCCACTCTCTTACTTAATCCTTGTTATAACTTAAAATATAAATTGTTTAAAAATAAATCAGGAAAATATTCACCTAAGTTCTGTGTTAGCTTGTTTTGTGGTGTATATATTAAAAAAACCCTTAAAAAATCAAGAAGATTCTTCCCTTGTCAAATCCAGTTGGACAGGAGCCTAAGGAAGAACTGCTGATGCTGCTGATTATGCAGCAGAGCCCAAAAGTAGCAAATCACAGTATCAAGCCACACTGATGCATGATGTTCACTCACTGAGGTGAATATGATGGCTATACAGCATAGTAGATTCCTCTGTTGGATCTGCATTCCTGTGGGGATATTAACATTTGGAATTGCATTGAAAAGTCATTCTTTAGCTCTCAAGGGCATATGTCTGAACTTGTATGGAAGATCTCACCCTTGCATTTTTCCAATGATGAATGAGCACGGTGTAATGAAAATCACAATATTTTTTATTGGCAGTAGCTATACTGGCAAAATTTTATACTGCAAGCTCTCTCCATGAGGTAGCATGCATTCTACCCTCATTTGAATGTGGTCAGAATGTTATGAGAGGTTAAAGCTTTCTCTTTTAATGGAAATGTTTTTAACAATGTTTACTTTAATTAAGAGCCAAAGCTGAACAGCTCCTTGACAATGCCTTGAACTCTCATTTTTTTGCACTGAAGATGATAGTTAAAGTTATCTGCTCTGCACTTCAGATGAATAGATGAGAGAAAATGTTAATGTGCTAACTGCTGACATCACTGACTACTTCATTTCCAGTTTTCATTAACCTTTGTGTGCCAGCAGTCCAGGGAATGCACAGGTAGGGAAGTGAATCTCAGGCAGTTTTTCTTGCCTTTTCTTTTTTTTTGTCTTAAATAATAAAATGAATACTTTGTATTATTATTCATGCAGTCAATAGCAATGTATTTTGACTCTGCAAAACATTCTGGCTAAGACCTGAGGACGCTGAAAGACTGTACTGGTGTTCATTCATTGCCAGTAAGAGTATTAAACTTAGTGTGTGGCTGGATTTTATCATCTTTAAAAATAGCATGTGATAGATCATTCCCCGAAGAGTTCTACTGAGTCAGTGCAGTTACTCATAAATATTACATGTCACTAAGAACAAAAAAATTAACTAATAAAATCAAGGTACTAATCAAGGTGCAAAAAAGAAAGACGAGATACAGATATTTATGAGAATATCTGTGAAATATTTGTCCTTTTTCTTCACCAAAATTTTATATAGGAACATGCTGACATTTGCATCCAACCCCATGAAGGACCAGATTTTCACAGACTTAAAGATTCAGCTGAGTATGAATTCCAAGTACCTTGTATGAGTGCTCAAAACAATGGAAAATCAAGACATTTCTGAATAACCAAGAAACACACATTAAATCAGTGCTACATCCAAGTGCTACATCACTGTCATTATTAATGTATGGCTAAATGCAAAGTATTCAACTGTTCTCAGAAAAATATGGGTTACTGGGATGCTCAGAGCTGGAAAGATATTTGACTATTCATCTCACTTTTTTATTATGAATATTTTCAGTTAGGCTTTACAGCAACATCTCTAAAACCAAAATGTTACCAGATGCCAAAGATGCACAGGAGACTGTGAATCTAGCTATAAGAATTGGGCAGAGCAGAGAGGATCTACCTAACCACATCTATTTATAAAATAAAATGTTTTAAGCATTGACTTTCTATTTGGACAGCCTGAAAGCATATGGACATCCAAGAGAATTACTCCTGTCAGTAAGAAGTGGACTTTTGACACACAGGTGGTAACTGGGTATTGAAGTAGTGGACCGTTTTTTAACAGTACTTGGTGGGCCTTCCAATTCTCAATCCCAAACTAAGACCTGAAACAACTTGAGAGCACCCGAATGCTGCTACAGCAGGCCAGATCATGAGAAATGTAATGGGCCAACATCCATGTCTCAGGAAAGCCGGTGTAACTAAAGCTGTTATCTTGCTGGTACGCGCCTCAGAATAAGCAGCAATGGCAAAGGCAATCTCCTGTTTGTCAGAGGAGACCCTCCAGCTCAGACCCAAGGAAGACTGGTAGAACAGGGTAGAGGATACCAGCTGTTGAGTTTTGTTGTTTTTTAATTGCTAAACAGAGGACACCCGTTTCCAATCTGTTAATTCAGTGCCTTTCACAGACACTAATCACATTAAAATAATGTGGAGCAATGCTTTCTATTGAAATTGTATCATTCAATATATCAGAGGAATGCATTTTCTTTTCGTGATTTTAGTTTATATCCTGGCAGCAGAGCAAATGTGATTTCTTTGACTGATGGCTTGTTGCATTTGTGTGCATATTTAATCAACAATAGACTCAACGTATAAACAGTATATATATCTATGGAGTCACAGTCGCCACGCTCTGCTGTCAGCTAAGCCAGGGTAATTCAAGAATAAATGCCACTGAACTCAGTGGAGTTTCTCTGGATTTACATTGGGGTAGCAGGGAGCAGAATCTGTTCCCCTTTCTTTAGCTGCTGAAATACAACCACAGTGTACACAAATAAGGACCTCAAATTAAAATCCCTGGTCTTTAAGTACATTTGAATTTCCTACCTCCACATTTTGGCTTTAAATAATTTAAAAATAGGAAAGAACTGAATTATGATTTCAGTTAAAGCTTCAGAATTATTTTAATAATCTAATTAATTGGGGGCAGAGGGAGATTATGCTTTGAGCTTCTGTGGTACAGACAGCACAAGCCCCAGTGGCTCCATCCCCTCTTTTGGGGGAAATGGATCCTGATGCCTCCCTGGCTCCCCTCAAGGACAAACCAGGTCCAGGAGTCAAAAAGCCCACTCCCTTCAGCCTTGCAAGCACGACCGGCAGAGTGGGGATGGCAACTTACAGTCACAGGGGGGATGTAGCAGTAACTTCACTTCCCCTCCATCTAGGAGGTAGTATTTTTCCCCAGAAAGGGATAAAGGCTGGCCCTGAGATTGTGTTGTCCTTAAATGGAACAACTTGGGACCTTCCTTTGTTTGTTTATTTTAGAAGTGAACTTGAGCTGTGTCTGGTAGCATTTTGCTACAAAACTCCACGTGCATCGAGCATTTTATAGTTCTGCAGCTCTACATGCTTTCTTAGTTCCAGCACAGGCTGATTCAATAAATGACTTTTATTCACTCTCAAGATTCACACTTAGCTATTCAATAAGGGCTTTAATGAAATGTTTTCATTGTAACAAATAAAAAAAATAATGTAATGGGCATTGAGATATAAAATCCCATTTTCTGTAATAAGGTCATTCAAATAAATCTAGCATGAAAGAAAGCAACTACTCTGTGAAGTCTCAGCAGGAACTTAAGTGGAGAGTTTGAATTTACGGAACTGGTCTACATTTCTAACCAAAGTGCAAGGTCTTCCCTCGCCTCACCCAAGCAGACAATGTTTTGAACAGTTTACTGCAGTGCCTACAGATTTTCCAGACACTATTTCTGGGTCTGGGTACAGCAGGAGTTTCAGCTATTGATGTGTCATCTGTACACAAAAATGTGTGTTAATGGATGGACTGAGCGACTTAAGAAGTTGCAAAGTTAACCCCCTACAGGGAAGTATGAACGTCTTTGAAATACTAGCTCAGTCATGACACAGTTTCTCAGTCATAAGCAGCCCTCCCTGCCCTTTTCTAACCCTACGACATCCTCTCCTTCAGAGTGGAAGCTTATAGGCGTACATAAATGTGTGATAAATTCTTGTGGCAACTCTTACTGTCTAAGGACAGCATATTCGCATGTATTCTTAGCAAGTCAGTGGTACAGACTTCATTGGTACTGTTTTAAAAAGTCTTTGGTGCAGACAGACATTGAAAAGACTGCACCAGGAAACCTTTCAGAGCATTCTATTGTCTCTCTATCAGAATATGAACACAAGGAGGTTTGCACAGGACTCAGGCTTGACACCCCACATTCAGATGAGTATGACAAAAATAATTCTCTCCTGGCTTGAGGGGAGAGCGTGCACAGATAATGCTCCTATGTCTACCCTAGCTGTGATTTATTTACTGTGTTTCTGGATCCAGGTTAACACTTCACACAGCATGCAAGCAATGGGCTGCTGTGTGAAAAGATTTTCTGCACTCCCCTAGTGCCTGATCAGTGTTTCACCAGCATCTGTCACTTCGTCTTTGTTAGTGTCTTAAATATGCCCTTGGTGAAAACTTCCCTGAACAGAAATCAGTGCAAGTCATACCTTTCCAAGAATTGGATGAATTTATTGAGTGGACCTAACACTTTCTTCCCATTGTATCCTCAGCTTTTTAGGCTGTCATTCCAAAATACTGCAGTGAATGCTACAGGGATTGCAAGCCTATTGCTCCACAGTCTAACTCCCTCCTGGATCTAGATTTTAACTGTAAAACTTAACACTAGAGCTCTGTGAATAGATGCCTAGAGTATTGCTTTAGGGTACAGTGTGATACCATGTTGATATACCTTTAATGTGCTTATAGTGGGTAATGATCACAAGCTATATGTCAAAAACATCTTTACTAATGAATCCAAAGCGAGTCTGACATGTGCTGCTGTCCAGCTACTTCATTTTTCAGAAGCAAAGGAGAGATCAAATATCTCATCACATCCTAACCCTCTAGTCCTTTTCCTGACTGGCTACACATTTGTACTGGTAGGACTTGACAACTCGGAGAAAAGTGAGCAAAATAGATAAAAAGGTATTCCCAGGCCATCTCTTTCGTGTTGCACTGGCACTGTAGTGCCCATCTCTTCTGGTGAAAGTACCTGCCCTTGTTCCACACTGTTGTCCCAACTGAATAAGACACCCTCACCCTTCCCAGATCATGAGAACAGCTCATTGTAAACACTGGAAAACTACATTTCAATTCCTGCTTTGTGATTAGTCTATGTATGGGGAGACATGCTGGAGTACCAAACTGTGTGGTTAAACAGAAGATGCTACAAGAAGATCTCTGGATGCAAAGAGGGGAAATAAGACTGGAGAAGGAGAAAAGGACACAGAGGAGGAACCGACAGAGGGGAGCTGGATGTTGCAGTCATTGCATCACCAGAGTTATGTCTTGAATGTCCATAAACTGCAGGTTATGGTTCTATGATTGTATCCTGAGCATAGACAGGTCTGTGTTGAAATGGAGAGCAGTGTTATTGCACCCACACATGCAGGAGGGGAGGTCACACTCAAGTGCAGGGATCATTCACTTACTGTGCTAAAAATATTGGTGTTTTGTAAAATGCTGCTGAGAGAGATGTTTGCTTAAGACAAGTTTCCTCTGTTCCTCACCCCCTGCACCCCTTATTAATTTATTGGTTCTCTATTTGAGGAGACTTGCCAAAAGATTAGTCAGCACAGTCCATATTTCTAGGATGATGTTGGCAAGGCAAATGGAGAGAAATTGATACACACAAGTTTTGTAGAGAGGTCAGCTGGAAAAGGGCTGCATTGCTCAGGAAGATATGTTATACTCAGCTCACCTCCCTTTTCAGAGAAAGACAACTTCTCAGAAGTACAAAAACAAGAGCCATTGCTCAGGTATGTGAAACATTTCTTAATGTTAAGGTGTTTTTTCCTTATGCATAATGAATGCTATTAATTTCTACTTTTTCCAGTGAAACATAACCGTCTTTCAATATTCTAGCAGGAAATCTTATTGACAAGTTCCCTGAAGTTCTCTAATGAGGTTTTTTTCAGATTTTTATTTGCAGCAACAGAAATCCAGCACATTGAACAACTCTGGCTTTCACTCAGTTAGGCCTTTGCCAGCATCATTCTTAGTGCAGAGTGTGTGCCAGTTCTCCTCTACCTCCCTGGCTGATATACTTGCTTGCCTGCATAGACTTATCACCTGCAAAATATAATACCTCTGCCTTCTGTCCCTCCTTTATTAGCCCTGGTAAATAATAATATCTCAGCACCCATGAGCTCACCTAGGGACCTAATTTTTATGGTGCATTTCTCTGTAGCAGTAAAGTTTGCACTGACATTTCTTCTCCATATGCCCAGGTGGGTTGTTTTGGTTTTGTTTGGCTTTTTTGTTTGTCTGTTTGTTTTGCAGCTAAGAAGAACAAAATACACAGAACTGGTCATGCTGTCAACAGTGTGCTCCCCTCATCTCCACCAGTTTATCCACGTTTCACTACCTTCCAGCAAAAGTTACAGTCTGATTACTCCTTCTTCTCTCAAAATGTTTTAATTGATTGCCAGTTACCTTGTGCTGGGCTTTCTTCAAGGCTGGTTATTCCTTGGATTAGCTGAGCATATCACTAGCACTGATGCCCTCTCTTTGAGTCACCTCTGGTTTCCATCTGTTGTGATGGTTTTTCTAGATTGTGATAATGTTTGGCATTGTTTTTCACTAAGCAAAACATGCTCCCAAATCCTCTTATGGGTTCCCCACGGCTTTCACTATGTGTAAAGAGCCCAGAAGAGACTACTTCTGTAGCCCTGAAAGGGTCTGGAAACAGAGAAGAAAGTTGCAAGTCAAAAGAGCATGGTCTGAGGGTAAGGAATCCCAGCTTCCACTGACCTGAGGGATTAAAGAGCAAGAGAATAAGGTCTTGGAGTATGTCTGGTTGAAAAGAGGCAGATTACTGCTGGAAACTGTTTGGTGCTGGCACCCAAAGCCTTTTCCGTGAGTGCTACCAGTCTGCACAGACTGAGGTCCTATGGCAAAGGCCTAAATCCCTCTAAACACCTGCTGCTTCTGCTGTGGCCTCTTGCTTTGCTTGTGCTTTCTGAATCACTCAAAGGCATTTAGCTCTCTTCACTACCCCAGCACAGGGTCATACATGGAATACAGCCAAATGTTTACATGTCATTCTGCCTGCTCTTCAGATTTTAAAATGTCCATCGCTTCCTATACCCGTGTACCCATTATTCTGAGATCAATGTGTGACCTCAGATTCAAGGCCAGAAGGAGCTTTTAGATCATCCAGTCTGACCTTGTTTATGATTCAGACTTCATAATTTCATCCCATTCTCCCTGTATGTGAAAGCATAATGCACATTCTTAAGTAATTGCTATGCATAACATGTGGTGCTGTTTAATTTAGTAAATAATAATAAAATATATCCAAATGGCACCTCAGTATAAAAGAAGGCTGAATTCACCTTGCAATATTATTGGCCAACTGAGGATTTCAGGCATTTGCTGGAAAGTTTAATGCAAGCTTTGAAATTTGGAAAGCATGCTTCTTTGTGTAAGAAATCCTCCATTTCTCATCATGAGTTTCTCAGAAACCATTAACATTTTTTATTTAAAGTAATAAGCTCAGAAGAAGAGGATATAGCCATGAGATAATAGCCTTTGTGAAATCACTAGGTGTGCTGAGGTGAATCCATGGGTACTCAACATAATGACAGGATCATCAGCTAATGCCTACTTTTATAGAGTTTTAATATTCTAATCACTTTTCCAAGAAATAATCTTTATATTTAAAGGTATAAGGACAGTCTTAGAGCCAAAAATGTTAAAATAATATTATGTTACTCTACGAATCTTGTAGACAATTAGTTTCAATAGAACCTAATACACCAATCTGATTCACTAAGACAGTGAGGTTTTCAGCTAAAAGAATTACAGCAGCTATGCCTGCTCATTATATTTCAGCTCTAAGCCAATTCAGCTTCTCTTCCTCAGAGTCCTCAGGATCCTCTGCTTGGTGTCTTGATTAGGACGGCAAGGGAGCCCGATGGTCCCTTGTGGCTGGCGTTACGATTAAGCCCCCCCTGTGGCTGGAATTTCAGCATGACTGTGGAAGTCAAGACACACATATTTGACTCCAGACTCTTGCTCACATTTCATTCCTACACACGAAACCCTATGTTAAGCCATGCCTGAGTACCAGAAGTCTTAATGAAGTGATGATTGTGCAGAAGGTTTGAGACCCCCACCACTGCAATTATATGTACAAAGTGCTGTCCTTAGATGGCCTGCAAGGAAAAAGTTATTACTATTAAAAAATAATTTCTTCAAGCACTGCTAGTTTCTTGGCTGCTAAGGAGGAGTTAGCAAAATCTTATTGTGAAAAGGGGAAAGTAGGGCTGGAGAATACCATTATATGCAACCATATACAGCAGAACCTACTGTGTCAGAGCAAATACTTCCCTGCTTTGCCAGCCATTTATTTCTTGCAGGTGGGAGTTCACTGTTTCTGACAACTAATGCTGTTCAAATTACAGAGAAAGTGGTTTTGTTTGTTTGCATGCTTTCTTGGTGTAGATGTACTGGTCAGCATTCACTTCTCCCAGGACAGTCCCAGAAATATCAGATGCACACTGACTATCTGCAGGTATAATATCTAACCTGATTTAGAGATAGGCACCTCCAGAGAATATGGCACCTCTGTCTGTTGTTATGTCTCTAACAGAAGTGGGATAAATAGCAATTTGAAGAAGCCTAACAGGACTAAATTAGATCAGCTGCCTAACTCTTAATGGGTATAATTAGGTGAGAAAAACATTTTACTTTACATTGAGGTGATAGTGCCTCAAAAATGCTTTCTCATCCAGACCTACAGGCAAGTCTGCAAACACATATGTACATGCTACATGTGGTTTAAAAGAGCTGTCAGAGGTTGTCCTCAGGTATGAGCCAGTTTCCAGTTTCTCCAGATAGGCCTCTGGAAAGGAACTAAAGGTTAAACTCATAAAATTACTAGTCAGGCTACAACCATTTAGCAAGTATCTAATCAATACCATTGTTAAAAAGCAAAATATATTTCAGGATGAGCAGGCAAACTTTTCCTCTCATCATTCTGCACATCACAAGGTCATATAAATTCTCAGGCAAGAAAGTTCATTGCATCTGGGATAAAGCTGTGTATGACAGCACAAGAAAACATGACCGAATAAGAGGGGTTTATTAGCTGTATTCTATAACAAAGCTACAAAGTCATTTTACTCATGTGCTTTCAGATATGATTAAATAGTAGCCATGGGGTTATTTTCTGATTCTTTCTGACTGAAAATTCAAACATTTTCAGTATTATAACGAGGATTTTACTACACTGCTTGTGATGCTACTGAGATCCAAGTATCCCTGTATTAAAGTAAGCAAGAAACATAATGTTACTCAAGTTACATTTTCCACTTGAACTGGCAATGAGATTGTGCGTTCCTAAGCCACAAGAATAAAATCTTTGGAAACTAAAAGCAACCAACAGTACAAACTGGGATGTCAATGATCCATGACGACTATATATAGATTTATATAGCAGATAAATACTATGCTGTCATTAGACGGCAAGTAAGAGTTTAATATTTGGATCCTATGTCAGATTTCTGCAGAACATTACTCTCCAACAGAGAGTAGAAAAACCCTCTTCAGGAGGACAGCAAATCAAGAGACAGCGTTCTCAACAATCAGGCAGCCAAGTCAACCACACGATTCAATTTTAGCCTCACAGGGGATCCAGTGAGAAGTTTGCGATGTAAAGGGACCAAAGAAATTATTTGCAACTATTCTGGCAGTTCCTGGTAAACCTAAGAGACAATACCAGCAGTTCGTGCTGTTGCTGGCATTGCAAGTTCACATTAGGTGCTCAGGAAAAGTCATCTCAGTTGCTTCAGTATTTTTGCCCTGTATTCAGCTTTGGTTCATGGTGGCTTCCTATTATAGAATTAGTGACTGTCTTAAACAATGAATTCTTCTTTGGGCTTTTTTTTTTCCTTTTCTGGCAATTTGCTGTGGGATTTCCCATTGTCCCTTATGGCTAAATTAGGGAGATATGCAGAGACTATTTCTGTTTTCCATAACCCAACAGGGGTTAAGAAAGCTCATCACTGTAAAGGGCCAACCACTTAATCTATTTTCCTTCTATGAATCTAAGCCCAAATCAGACTATTTTTTTCCTTTAAGTTTTTTGTCTTTCCTGTAACCTGAATCACTGTTGCTGCCATGCACAGGAGATCCAAACAAATGTCCCTTTCATCAGAACTTTGTCTCCTTTAAATACCAAAAGAGTTCTTTCTTTATAATATGATGGCCAAAATTATGTTACTGAACTCTCTTCCAGCTGTCAAATGACATGCCTGAACAATCTTTGCTTCCAAACAGTGTACACATCCTAATATTCACCTATTTCTATTTAATTTTCACTATACGCATAGTGATCAAGATGGTGATATCATGGGCTTTAAATTTACCAGTGCCTAAATTTTGTAGGCATCCTTGTCTCTGTTGTCAAACCTATCTGTCTCCTAACCGCTGAAGTTCACATCTCTCAAGAAAGGTTCAGTTTGTGACTATTACATAATGCCTTTGATATGTTTTATTTTGAGCTGCTGTCTCTGGGCTGGTTTCCATAGAAGATGTAAGCCTTGTGGAAGGTCTGCCTCTGTCCTAGGCACGTGTTCCCAACTTCCAGCAGTGGAGTCATGCTCCTTCTTCCTCACTCTTCTGTGGCCTTATGAACCTGTACACAGCTTCCACAGGGAAGCGTGTGCAGAGATTGGACTCAGAGCTTTCCTACCAGATTACCCATCTGAAGACTTTGCAAGACTTTTGAAGGGTGTGGGTTGGGGAGGGCGGAGCTGATAATTTTGTTGTTCATAAAGGTCAGGCTGGATGTAAGGACACACACTCTCACTGAGAGAGTCCGAATATAAAAGCCTGCAATCTGGCTACAGGGCTTCATTCCAGTAATGAAGGCGGCCAACTGTGCTGGCCTGCAGGCCAAGGACTCTACCCTATTCCAGGCCCACTTAAATGCTGGTTTAAAGAATTAAATGGATCCTATCCAACACATATAATCTTGGCTGGTCCATCACACAGAAATTTATTGATGATGTACACAGTGCAAAAATTATTCTAGAACTATAACTTGAAGGACCGACACATAAGCCTCTTGCCACCATGTGTTGAAATCTTATCCCTTATCAGTGTTACCCACAACTGAAGTTAAGATAATGCCATTATTCTTTATGTCATTTCCTGAACCAGTAACAAAGCACAGACCAATACCTGGACAAAGCACATTTCATGGCTTGGTGATCAAGAATAGTGGTGTCACCTGGGCCTCACACATAGCCAAAGCTGAAAATCCCACAATCTGAAAGTGGTTAAAAAGGTGGAGGGAGATGAAGAGAAAAAAAAAAGCTTTAATTTTTTATCATTGGCTGCTTTCAAATTTTTTTTTTTTCAGGATCAAGTTTACAAGGTACTGAATTCCTTAACCTTTCACGCTGTTGTAAGAAAGATTCTTGACCTTTAAGTGCAGAGTTTATTACTTTAAAGAGTTAAAAACTGAATAAAATAAAATGTAAATGATTTCCATTTTGTTTTCAAGTCAGTTTGTTTTGCTGTGATGCATAAATTTTAGGGAGATCAAATCATCATTTGATTCCCATACATTCACACACCACCATTTTGATTTGTGTTTTTTAAATCTACTTTTAGTGTCATATTAGAAACTATGTACCTGTTATTTAGATGCAGATTACCTCGTAGACTACTCAGCAGTTCTATCAGTTCATGCAGCACCCTCAGTGCAGTGATATATGCTTATCAATACCTCAGTAAGAACTTCCTGGAAAATTATTTCCTCCCCTTTATAAAATTTTAGCTTGTCATTATGAAATCAAACCACAGAATGTGTTGATCAAGACCTTTAAAAAAATAAGGTTTTATTTCCCCAGTTAAACAAATCAAATTCTGAAGCTTTCAGAAAGGTGTCTTTAATTTTAATATCTATGTGTCCTCCACTGAAAACTAGTTTAAGAAAACCAGGTGCACCGCACAATATGAAACACTAGACACATCCATTTTTCTCTAGTAATATAGACTTGTTCCTTTCTAAAATGCATCCCTCATTTCTTGATGTGACATGAGTTGAGAACTTTGAGTAGGTAGGAGAGGATTATGGCATTTGTTTCTCTCCCCTTAATCTTGTTGCTTCCAAAGATCAGGCTTTTGCTCAGGAGTATACTCTTCTCTTCAGGATATATAAATAAAGGGCAAATAGCCCCTGAGTGTGTGACTCTTGTATGGTGAGGTCAGCACTAGTTGAGAGCTCTCATTGATCTGTTGAGTCAGGCTGAAGAGTATGAAATTCCTCTTAAGCGTGATCCAGCATTCATCCATGCCCTCTGAAAACTTTGTCTTCACTGAGCACTCGAAACAGGGAAAGGAGACAAATATTCATGAAAAAAATTATTTATTAAGGCTCTTTTGTTAACATACACTGAATAAACTTTATTCCCAGTTATCTTATTTGTTATCAGAATTTCTTGATGAATTCATTATTTTTACTATATCGTATGAAAGCAATTCAGCTCTCACATAGATAATACAGTACTATTCACTTCCAAAACAGAGGAATTTGGCTGCCTATATAAACTCTTCTTTTCCATCTCACTATGTTACTGGTTGGTGTTATTATACTATTATTATATTGTAATCATGGTCATTTTCAAAGAAGTTTGCCCTTTTAGTTAGCTATTGGTTCCATTTTAGACCTCTGGCTTTGAAACTATTTTAAAAGTTCTGGAATTTTTCAGAGAAGTAGGCCAGGAAGGAGTACTGGGAATATGGAGTGTGAACTAGTTATACCTGGTTTACTGTCTCCAAATTTATGAGTCACAAAGAGCAAACAAAGAAAGCTGTCATCATCATACCCCCACGTTGTCCCAGTCACTATATCAATCAAAATAACCAGTGTTATCATTATATTATTATTAACTGAAGCAGTATTTGGAGATTTGAGCAGAGAATGGGCAGTATTGTACCATGTGTTGCTGAAATACAAAATAAGATGCTCAAGCTTATAGGTTTGGGGTTTTTTTTAAAAAACATGCTTTCTTTATAAGAAGCCAGTGGTTTAGCTTCTTAGTCTATATGCTCTAGTCTGAATCACCTAAACATATCTAATTCAGAGGAATTCCTGAGAGTGTTTTGTCTTTTGTTTGAATTGGTTAGGGTTTTTTACAAGGAAAAAGTAGAGGGGGTTGTGAAAGCTGGAGGCTGCACTGGTCATGATATGGTGGACTTCTGGATCCTGAGAGAACAAGGATAAGCAGGGTCACAGCCCTGGACTTGAGGAGAAGAGACTCTGGCCTGATCAGAAATCTACTTTGAAAAATCCTATGAGTTGCAGTCCTAGACAGAAAAGAAGTCAAGGAGAGCTGGTTGATTTTCAAGGATCACCTCCTCTAAGTTCAGAAATGGTCCATCCCTATGTACAGGAGGTGACAGGGCCCTGGATGAACAGGAAGCTCAAAAAACCCCCTACAGACATAAAAAGGAAGGATACAAGAGGTGGAAGCAGGAATAGGTGACCCAGAAGGAAGACAGAGACACTGTCTCAGTGTGCAGGGAAAGGATTAAGAAAACCAAAGCCCATCTGCAGTTGAATTTAGCAAGGGATGCGAGGGGCATCAAGAAAGGCTTCTACAAGTATATCATCAACAAAAGGAAGCGGAGGGAAAGTGTGACTCTACTGCCGAATGCGAGAAAGGACCCAGTGATGAAGGCCACGGAAAAAGCCAAGGTATTCAGTGCGTTCTTCATCAATAAGACCTGCTTTCAGGAATCCCAGAATCCTGAGAACAGTGGGAAAGTCTGGAGCAAGGAAGACCTACTCTCAGTGGAAGAGGATCAGGCTAGGCAATGTTTAAACAAACTGGACATACACAAGTCTGTGCGATTTGATAGTATGCAGCCACAAGTGCTGAGGGAGCTGGCAGATGTCATTTTGAGGCTGCTCTCTACTATCTTTGAAAGGTCAGGGTGATGAGCAAAGAAGAAATTGAGGAACTATTCGCCTGTCAATCTCACCTCAGTCTTATGGCGCCAAAAATTCTGGAAGCCATTTCCAAACCTATTAAGGAGAAGGAAAACAAGTTAAGGACAAGGAGGTGATTAGAAGTCAGCACGCATTTTCAAAAGGGAAATAATGCCTGACCAACCTGAGACCCTTCTATGATCCAATGAGTAGCTTGATGGAGCCAGTACTGTTCAACATCTACTAATGCGGTCTCCTGGGCTCCATTAGGAAGACTGTTGCTATCAGATTGGAAGAGGAGACCTGTGCTCAACACAAGTAAGACATCTGGAGTGCTGGGTCCAGTTCTGGGCTCCCTAGTGCAAGAAGGACACGGACTTACTTAAGCAAGTTCACCGAAGGGATGCAAAGTTTATTAAGGGTCTGGAGTATCCTTCATATGAAAAAAGGCTGAGAGAGATAGGACTGTTTAGCCTCGAGAAGAAAAGGCTTGGGGGCAGTCATATCAGTGTGTGATATCATACCTGATTTAGGGTGGGGAGTAAAGACAAAGCCAGACTCTTCTCAGTGGTGCCCACTGAAAGGACAAGAGGCAATGGGCACAAACTGAAATATAGGAAATCCCATTTAATCATAAGAAAAAAAAACTTTTATACTGTGAGGACAGTTGAACATGGGAACAGGTTTCCGAGAAAGGCTGGGGAGTCTCCATCCTTGGAAATATTAAAAATCTGACTGGACGCAGCCCTGGGAAACCTGTTCTGATTAACCCTGCTCAGAACATTGGTTGGACTAGATGATCTCCAGAGTCCCTTTCCAACCTTAACTGTTGCCTGATTCTGTGATACCCCCTAGGAAGTTTTAGTGCTAGAAAGTCTGATAGAAATTTTAAATGAAAGCGCTGTGAACTCTGCCATATTTTCCACTTCAGGGGGGAAAAGGGAAAGAAAAATGAATAAAAATAAAGAAAAAGAAAAAAACCCGCACCATCACCACCCTCTTGGATGCCTCTCAATTAAAAACTGATATTTGTTTGAAGTAATTCTTTCAGAAATCCCAGTGTGACTGAGGCTATTATAAAAGCTTTTGTTTACATGCATTAAATTACAACAGTTTTCCAAGAAATCTGTTTTCATTCAGTTATTTACTCTCAAAAACAGGTTTCTTGAGACCAGGGAGAAGGCTGCTTGCGACCATATGGAATCCTCTGACCATCACAGCTTCCCCTTAGAAGTTCCCATCTATCTATCTTTTGCAAATGCAAATCAATCTGACTCTGTAACACTTTCCAAGGCAATAAAAGTTTATAATGCATTTGGAGGCCACTACACAGGAGAAATGAATACTTTCCCACCACACTCCCCCTTCTCTTTCCCCCTGCCAATGAAAATTGAAAAAAACCCCAACACTATACATTTGCACTTGAACTAAAATAGTATTGGTGGTTACATGAGAGTGGAAAAGAGAGAGTCCTGGAGCTGGAGCTAACTCCAGGCATTTAGTGGTCATAAGTATTATACAAGCCTGTAAATTAAAGAGTGTATAACTCATAAACCCAACGTCCCCCTCCTGTCTCTCTTTTTTTTTTTTTTAATTGAAGCCAAATTCCACTTTCAACCAGCAGAAATTCCCTGCCCCCGCTGCCCCATTGTTGGGAATCTCTGGAAAGGCCAGATGTTGGTGGCAGTAATTCAGGGGATGGATGAGCACTTGCAATATCCACTGCCCTCTGGAGGAGGAGAGCATGGCTGTGCTGCTGGAACCCTTCCGCCAGTGCGGGCTGTAATGCATTGTATGTTTCTGTTGTGGTTTTGCCGAAGAACAAATGGGGATTAAAACTGGAAACTACTTAATGGTGCAAAAAATTAACATAGCCCCTAAAGGCCTGGAAATTTAAATCTGAGTTTGTACTCACTGATATTCTGTGGTGTCTCATGTTAATTCATGTCCCATTTTTATGTCTTATTATGAGAAATATTGCTTATTATAGAAGGGAAAAATCTGTCAGATATGATCAATGCCTTCATGTCTAAGATAGTAGCCTTGTTGTAGCCACACAGGCCTAGGATTTAAAAGAAACAAAGTTTTCAGGAAGATGTAATTTCTTTCTTTTAAAAAAACTAGCACAGGTGGAAAAAGCACATATCCCTTCAGGCACAGTACTTCAGTTTTTAAATTCTGAGGTACTGAAATGTGTACAGATGAAGTAGGGCATAATTGATGAATATTTGTACTCATGTACTTAAACAGGAGAACCAAATTCAAACTTAATCTTTAACTAAAGATTCCCATGTTATAAAAAAAATGTAGAAAAATAATGAATGGTGAGCCAAGTCCTAAGTTGCTGAACAACCATAAAATGTCATAACTCTTGAGATTTGCAGAAACATTTTCAGGTAAAAGTAAACCATAGTATTTCACTTTTATAAGCATAATTTTAACACCACAAACAAAAAGTGTTTCCATATTTTACTTTTAAGTGCAGCTACAAAAAGTTAAATAAGAGACAAAACTGTCTCACCACAATCGTAAGCTAAAGATTCCAGTGTTGGTACATGAAAACTTAAGAGATAAATTGACTGTAAACAGTAGTAAAAATGATTGGTCACTTTTTCATTGTGGTAGATGGAAGCATAAACAACCAGCAAAAATGGCAGAAAACAAATTTGATTTTTTTTTAAATCTTTTTTTTTTAAAATGCAGAATTTTCATAATTGCTGTGAGTTAACATAGAAGTGTTTCTTAAAAAATCAAAGCCCTTGAAAAATGAGAGATTAAACAGCCTGACAAACAAGACCTAATAAAAGGCATAAAGTCCTCTATTCCATCCAACTTTTCAGTCATCCATCATGATCCTAATACAAAATATTAATAGGAAGAGATTTGTTCTGGAAGGGTCTAATATTTAAAACAGACCACTTGTATTGAAAGTTTCCAGGATTCAGTCTCTCAGTAATCCTTCCTTTCCCTCAGGAGAGCAGAATGGAGAGATGTGAGAGCAATCGATTGCACATCTCCAGGAGGAAGCCTCCCTGAAGCCTTTTTTAACTGATTGTGCAAACAGATGATCCACAGCCAACTTAAGATCGGACAAGATATACAGCCACCAAGAACAGCAGTACCCCCTCCCTCCCACAAAATCTGCATGGCTTCTCTCTGGCTCCCTCAGCAATGCAGAGCTCTACTGAGACCTCACGGATCACTCCTACGTACACACTGCTTTCCAAAACCTGCCCTGGCCCTGCTGGTTCCTCATCCACCTCGCCCTTACTGGCCTCCCTCAGTCCTCAGCACCTCCCTGCATGCACTCCTTGAATATTCTGTGTCATTATCACAAAACTCAATTTTGCTTTTCAGGGAAGCCTTGGAAAGGTGGAAGTGAATGTTGCCTCCATAACTAAAAAGCCTTGAGTGGGTCCTGGCACTATGTGAGGAATTGTATCCTTCAGTGAGGAATGAGATCTGAAGAGCTCTATTCAGTCTATGAATCATTTACTCAAAAGACTACAATAGACACCAGGCAGAAAATAGTATGAATACAGAAAAAAAAATGTAAAATGGCAGCCTCAATCCTGCAAACACTTATGCGTGTACTTAGTGTAATGTGGATGAATATTGATTTCAATAGGAGTGCTTATATGCATAAAGCAAGGCATATGCATGCTTATAGGATCAAGGCCAAGACTGTTAAGTACAGCAAGCTGAGCTTTAATGACTGATAAAGCAACTTAGAAATACAGAAAAATATGTTAAAGGAATCTTCAGGATGCCTAGCTGGTTTCAGTGCTTACAAATTGGTATCTCTACCCTCAGTCTGAAATAAGAAAAATAATTTGCTAGTAAATTAATGACAATCACTTAAAACTAGAATGTAACATAATGTATGAGCAAAAGGAACACACATATGTAGCTGAATAATTCTACCTCTTGCTAGAACGCATCCATTTCTGTTAATATGGCAGCTATTGAAAAACACACAAAAACATAACAGTTTATGTCAAGAAGGTGAATGATCCTCCTATTTGCAACCGCCAGGGAAAATTAAAGATGGAATGGAATTGCTCACAATAAAATTCATCCTGCAAGTATACAGACTGGGAGTTGTGAAGCCAATGGGTGCTCATTTCAGGCTCCACTGTACAAGCTCAGTTTTAATGTAGATGGACATACTGGCCACACAAATTATCTCATGGTCTGTGTCGTAGTACAGTCTGAAACACTGATCTAGCATTTTACCAAAATTAATTTTTTCTTCAGCCCTCTATGAAAAAGAATGGATGTGAAATGCTTTGTGGAAATGCACTCTCTGGTTCCTTTTTAAATGCTCTCATGGAGACTGTTTAATTCCATAACCAAAATGACAGTGTGGGACAGTGACTGGTAACTTAATGCCGGAGACTTTGAAAACCTTAATCTTAATTCCCCGCTCAGTAACAACACAACTAATTTAGCAGTGATTAACATGGAAAACAGACCCTCAGCTCAGCCTGAATGCCTAACAGATACTGTTTTCAATTATGGTGACCGCTCTGGTCTTTAACGATCCTGAGTGAGAACGCAGCGTTTGTGAAGAGTGCTGGATTGACAGGGGAGAATATTCCAACTTTCCAGACCCTACAAGCCACACACCTAAATCTTTTTTAGAAGTATCGTGCATATTTTAGAAAGCCAGGCTGAGGGGCACTCTAGGAGTAGCTCGCAGGAAGGAGACAGCAACAGTGTCCCAGGGAAGGAGGCTTGGCTGAGCACTTAACTAATGTGCTCAGAGCCCTGTGGTGAAACGGCTGTGCTGTCTCCAGCCCTGAAGTTAGGTGGTGTAGCCCTGCCAGATGCATGGTGCGCACACTGGATAGAGTTCAGAGCTGTCGTGGAGGAATCTTCTCTGAAGGTGAGATGATGGGTAAGTGTCTCTTCAGACCTGGTCATCTCTGCTAACATTACCAGCTCATGACTACCAGTGTCTGGTGAAAATGGAGTTTTGTAGGAAACTTCAACTTCAGAAATCCCTCAAGGAGCTGTATGAGATCAGGATCACTTTTTCCACTTTTCTCCAGGATGACCAAAGTAACAATAACCAAATACAGCAACAAATTGCTAGCTTTCCACCTACAGTGCCTCAGCATTTTTGGCCAAGGAAGTAGTGTCCTCTACTGCACAGCCTGTTTATTCCTGCCTACCTAGGGGACTATTGTAGAGGCATACACTAACTTGCATTATTTTTGGCTCAAGGTAAGTTCTACTCTGGTCTCTAAAGACCTTGAGAGCTGGTTGCACTCTGCCTTACCTTTTTTTCCTCTCTCCCTGCTGCATGCCTTCTTGAGGACCTTTCCAGTTTTCTGTATTTGATTTAACAGCAATACAACTCTGTGACTGCTATTTACCAGTCTGCAATGCAGTGAGCATAAGTATAAAAAAGACTATAAAGAACACATTTAAAGGCAGAAAATATCATGCTTTTTTTAGTATATAAAGTGGCTATTTTAATAAAATATTGTTTGTACTGCCCAGTGCAGAATTGTGGTGCTTTTCGTCCAAAATTATACTTTAACATAGTGTTCTTTGCCCCAGCCCTACAATTTTCATTATGTCTATATTCTTCAAGAAATAAAACACAATATAGGAACAGCCCAGTGAAATTAAACTGTTACCCCAGAGAAAACAGAAAACAACCCCCAACAACCCAAACCTGTGAACTTTGAGGATGGGGCTTCAAAATAGTTATGTACACTTTAAAACCAGATTTTTAGCTGATGAAAGTCAGCATGCCTCCACTGAAGCAAATGAAATGATGCCAAAACACGCCAGGCGAGTATTTGACACTCAGTGTGCACAGCAATTCCCTGGTCTCTGGCCGTTTTATGAACAGTTGAACTGGCAGTTTGCTCAGGCAGGTTTTCGACTTGTCCGTGGAACTGCAAGGATTTTCTCACCTCTCGTCAGCGTGGATCTTCAGCCAACATCTTTAAAAATCTATCCCAATCTCATTCAGCTCAAAGTTTTATATTGAAATGAGGCAAGCCCTGAGATGAATTAGAAGCGAAGGGCCTCATTGCACACTTGAACTCTATGTGTGGCTTTCGTTGACATCAGTGTGAGCTGTGTCTGCAAATCAGTGGCCCCCCTTTGTTATGGAATAACAAATCTTTAGCACACAGCCTGCTTCTGACAGAGCCAAAGTCTTCTTTGAACAAGCACATTCTTCCCTCAGATTCATGCAAAGACATCAACCAGCATTGCCAGATGACACACTCAGAAAATCAGGATGCTGTCTTGGACCAGTAGGGCAGAGACTGACTGACAAGGACTGTGCGAATCTGAATAAATCAAGACTTTTACTACTTATGTGAGATATCAGGAAAAATGCCTCCAAAATAAGAGCATCCTAATTTTAATCATAGTAACTAAATCCTAACACTAACTAACTGATAGCAACACCAGTGACAGCAGAAATGTGTCTGAGGTGTAGGCAAAGAGTAATGCAGGGTCATAATTCAAATTTCTCAACACGTACAGTTAAGGCCATATTTTGCAGGAACTCATTTAAGCACTTATAAAAGGATATGTTTTTTCAAGCATGCTATGCATCCAAAAACTTCTGTTCTGGCTTTGTCTGTAACCAGATTTTCCAAATGTCTCTATTTCCCAATGCTGAGAACTTTTGCAGACCTGAGTCTCAATCTGAACATTTCAGAAATGTTGACCTTATAATGTAACTTAGTCAAGAAAGGTACGTAGCTCTGCTTTGGAGTGCGGTAAGTAACCCCCAGTCACGGTGCACACACTACTTACACATAAAGAAAATCTGTTTTGTTCTCTGAACTTCTAACCATGTAATGGTTAAAAAAACTGAAGGGCCAGAACTATCAGCACTGAGAGAGAGACTGAGAGTGAATGGAAGGAGGAGTGTGGTACTGCACTTTGCAAGCTCAGCAGTTCTTCAGATGTGGTCTGGCATCTAGTTCATAAAGTCAAGCAAATCTGCTCATTTCAGTTGTATATACAGACACATATGCACCAGCAGAGATATATACATAGATTTTAAACTCTCTGAAGAGTAAAGTAAAGCACTATCATGTACATCTTTAGTAGGTCAGCAGGAACAAATAAATGAAGTTAAAAAAAAAAATCATTGCTTTGTAGTATTTCAGCACAAAAACACTAGCTGAAAGTTTCAGGTATGTGACAACTAGGGTAGGTTTTCTCTAAAAGGACACTGATGATGATATCATTTGAACTTTCTGCTTCACTTTGAGTTTCTTGTGATTATATTTTTTACTGGAATTGATAGAAACATGTTAACAGAAAAGACTCTCATCCAAAACCCACTGTTTTGTCAGAGAAAAATAATTTCATTGAAACAGAGTAATTTGAAAATCTTTTAGCTAGAAACTTTTTGAGGTCTCTCTTGTTAATTCTGATTAGGGAGAGAAAAAAGAAAAGCAGATGGAAGGGAAAAAAAACCAGAGGAAGAGAGAAGGATGCATGTGCACATTCATGTAGGAAAAAGAATTTTGGCACACTTCTGGGCAAATGCATGAGAGAGGAAGAAGCAAATTCCAGAATGTTGAAATACAGGCATGAAACTGGAATTTTCTCTCTAGGCCTGCTTCAGTTTTTTCTTATTGGAGTGCAGGACTTCTGGTTCTTATGTGTTCTTTCTTTCAAATCTTCCATGGAATGTGGGATTTCTTGCACTGTGCCAGACTCGGCAATGCCCATGCAACCAGACGTAACAAATGTTAGATTGGCCAAAACAGCTATCTAGAACAAGTTACAGCAGGGACAGTATTTTTTTAAGAGTGTGTGGCAGGAAAAATATTGTGTGAGCCTTAGAATTGGATAATAGGATTTGAGGTGATGACTAGGGATGTTTTTTCTAAGCAATGTAAAGATGTCCCAACTCAACAGTGGGAGATTTAGTGATAGGACTATGAGGTGAACAGGTAAATCTCTGCAGGTTGAGAAAAATATGTGGCTTATCAATGTAGACAGTAGATCTCAGTCCCTTCGTCTTTTGTCAAATAAATAATGGAAGAGGCATTTTTTAATGCAAAAGAAAACAAGATGTTTGGTAGATCCCTCTCCAGACTGGAGCTCTTATGAAAGATTTAGACAGAGTGAAAACGTGTGTGACTTTCTCAGTCTGCATGAAGCAGCATCTGATTTTTCAGACTCTGTCATGCCAACTTAGAATAATAAGAACCTATTGTTTCTACATAAAATAGAAAATAGTATCTAACAATAAAATAGATACATCTTTGGCTGAGGATGCCCACTGCTAAGTTTTGGGTCATTCACATGAGCAAATGTACAGGGTGTTGCACAACCCTTCTGTACTCTGTTTTTTCTACCTCTTTGAAGCAGGGCAGTTATGTCATGCTACCTAAAGTAAATGTGGAAACTCAAAGCTTCTGCACTTTTGGCATAGATGGGCCCATGGGAAGCCTATTTCATAAGTTTTATCCTGCTTAGAGCAGGTTAGCAACTATGATGAGCCATAGCCTTTTTTCCTATCTACTCCTCTTTCCACCTGTGCCAGTTACCTGTCCTCTCTACAGCCTGGTTTCCGTAAGTATCATACAGAGATTGTCCCAGTCTTATGGTAAGGATCTAATTCCTAAAATTGATAAAGAACTGGGGGAACATTCAGCAAAAATGATAGTTGTGAACACAGAATACTCTTTGTCTCAGGAACTGATTACCACAAGGTTACTGTGGCCTAGGGGCTGGGCAGGATTCAAAAAAGGTTGGACATTTTCAGGGTGGACAAATAACCTGAGAGATATTATTCCACGTGTGTGTGCATATGTATTTGAAATAAATACATGCATACATACATATGTGTGTGTATATATATATATATATATACATAAAAGAAATACGTGAAAAGCAAGCCATGATTCAAAATTGAAACCAATCTGTATTGAGACTAAGGCAGGTACTTTATTGGGATTGATTATTCCTCAGATGCCCTGTTGTGCTTTCTCCTCTAAAGCAGCCTGCACTGGCTGTTGAAAAAGAAAATTTCACATGCCTGATCCTGTATGCCATTTCCTAAAATCTCTCAGCAAAAGGCAAATTCTCAGACTTCAGTGCAAGGACCCAAGGTCTTGGAGATAAACTAACCATGCTACAGTCCATCTGCTTTAGCTGCCATTCCTTGTAAAAGGGAAGAACTCCAGGTCTGCAGCTTATGATAGCCAAAACCAGTCATAGAGACTTCTGAGCCAGGACAGATCATGTCTGGTTTCTCAGAGCCCTGAATCCTTCATGGTGTTATAATGCACACTGGTGATGATGATGGTGATATCGTAGCCTTAGAGATCAGTTTAGGAGCTTGCTAAACCATGCCATTCTTTATAGTTCATGCTTCACACTTCCACTACACAGGCCATAGGGTGAATGTAGCTCAGGGCCAAGCTGCCGTAGCATAGCTGAACCTCAGGCTCTCTGTAGACCCTCTTCCCTTGCAGCCTGTGACTCGGACCGCTGATGCTAAGCCACCACAGATTTCTCTCTGGCTAATATAAAGCGCCCTGATGTCACCACCTGGGCAGGTGGGGTAGACATAGGCAGACAGCGCAGGGGAAGAAAAGGGCATGGCTGGACCAATGCAAGGTGATAACAAAAACCACCCGAGGCATCCCCCAGAGACTACCCACCTCCCGTACTTCAGTCTGAGCTTGTGTCCAAACGACGTTGAGATCACAATCAAAATACACATGGTCTTCATCTTAAAACCTTTACTTGCTGTAACTAATGACAATTTTAAATTTAGTGTCTTGCGTCTAATTTTTCTATTTGATGAATTACTCTCTTTATTACCGGATTGAGGTCCCCCATAAACTAGCTACAAATTACCTATTGATACTTTCTTTTTCTTCTATTTCTTTTCCCCCGCAATGCAATTCTCTGCTGTATAGCAATTGCATTTGCCTGGGACTATGGAAAGAGTTACGTAAATCAATTTTAAGCAAACCATATATTGTATGCTTATATAGTTTCATTTCCAATAAATAACCTGGAATAGCTAGTCAACTTTACATGCAATCTTAATTTGAGTTTCATATGCATAACGGAAGCAAGGAAAAATGGGACAGACTTGAGAAGGGAAGAAAGATTATATGGCTACAAGCACAGTGCGATGTAAACTCATTTACAAGGGCATCTGCATCTGTATGTCCAGTCAAGTGGCACAGTGAATTGCGAGGAGATTATTGATTTCAAAATGACTTAACTGCAGTCATGCAGTACTGAGAATACCTTATTGCTTCCCTTAGCTTCATGTACCAATTTGATCATATTTTGTGTATGTCTCAGCAGTCACACATGTAAGTCCTGAAAATAAGGTGATTAAAAGGGCAACAACCAAAAAAAAAAAAAAAAAAAAAAAAAAAAAAAATTAAGGAAAGCAGTCTCATACCACATAAAAGATCAGGTTTTCTCTTTATTTTCAAGAGCCACAAATAGTATACTTAGAACACCTCTCTTGAAACAATTAAAATGCAACTTCTTACAGCAATGCTGAGCACCAGCCCTCTGAAAATCAGGTCCCAAACTGGAGCCACCCAAACAAATTTAGATGACTTTTATGGCTTGAATTTTTTAACTTCCACAGTCAGCATGAGTACAACTTTCTGAATGTGTGCTTAAAAGGGACCTAAGAGAACTTTGAAATGGCCCATTGCAAGCCTTTAAAACATCCATGTGCACACAGGCCTGATAAATTTTTAAAACTGTATTTCAGTAGAAGGAACAAGAAATAAGCATCATCTCCCCTAACATATGGATTAAAATCTTTACACTGAAACTAATTAAAATACCATGACAAATTAAGAGCTGATAAAAGGCCACAGCTAAAGATTTATGATTTTTTTTTTAAGCATCTTTAAGCTTTACCAAATGTACAGTGCTCCATGTACTTCATCTCTAACATCTGAATCCAGTTAGCAACGATTTTCAACTAACAGGGTGTTCCTTTGCATCAAAATGTGTAGCAAGATCTCTGTGTTACGCATGTCATCTTATGACAGTCAGTTAGCTCTCTTGCTGAAGTGCATTAGGAAACTGTTTTAAAGAGCTTGCACCTTTTGTCAGAGTGGTTAAAAAAAACCCAACATTGTTTAACAGCCCTGTATGTCTTACCGTTATACTCTCCACCTTTTGTAAAGGTCAGGGAAGTGTCATTTTGTGACTGTACTAATTTATTCAGAAAGCACAGCTTAACTCTTCCTGTGACTTGTTAAAATCATGACAACACCATATCGGGGCGGGGGGGGCAGGATTCAAAAGTGTAGACAACACACGTTTAGTGAGTAGCTTTTTACTTGTGTCTTACATCAATCACTCCTGACATTTCCAAGGAGAAATCCTATCTGGACCCTAAAAGTCTATTTCCTTTTCTCATGACAGCTGTGATTAAGGCAGGGCAGCTTGTATCATGCAGTTCTCTAATGATGAAGGCAGCTCTTCATGTCAACTTTCTTCTTAAAGTTGCAGTTATCAAGAAATATTCCAACTTGAAATATTTCCCCTTTTATTTGTTCTGTGCACATTTCCAATAAAAATCAGCTTCATTTGGGTGGTTTACAGAACTATCCCTAGAGGTCCACTGCAGCCAGTAAGAAATCAAACCTTCTGGTTTCCAAAAGGTAAAGGTGGTTGCCTCTCAGCACGGCACCTGGTATTTCTAAGGAATAGAAAAAGGAATCATAGTGCCAACTTGTCATCTGGAGCCACCCTCGCATTGCTTTGTATAATGTGAATGGGATGTGAGAGTAGTTCAGTGCCTCGTGTTATATTAGTGTTCTGCTCAGGGCAGTGTAGACTCAAATCTCATTAAATATGGTTGTTTGAAATGACTTAGACATTGAATGGCATTGGGTCTGTATTATCAGCACTTACAGTAGGTCCAGAGGCTCATTGTCTGGGTTGTATCAACGCACAGTTTCACTACCTTTCTTCACTTATCTGAGAAATACCCACACTAGTTAAAATTAGAAATGCTCTGACAGTGGATTATCTGCTGCTCACTCCTACCCATAGGTGATGGCAAAAAGCCCTGCTTTTTATTGAGTTAATAATTACCAATCTTTTGGGGAAAGAAAATGATCTATCTTTATATTTCTGATATAATGCAACACAGGCCTCCTTGTCACATGATTCAGCACTCAATAACCAGACTTCAGGAGACAAGAACAAGTACTGTGCTACATTAGAAGTCAAAAAAGCTCCCTCCTTTCTCCCTCAACTCTCGCTAGGCTACTAAAGTTTATACCGGAGCCATCCACTGGTTACTGAACACTTTCCAGCACTCCAGCTTTAGAAGTTTTTTCTCCTTTTTATGAAGAGTACTGTAATTCTGTTGGGCCTCAGATGGGTTTTCAACGTCAACCTGAGGTCAAGTGTGTGAATCTCAAGACAAGATCAGGACACATCTGGAGGGCTGTGCATTACTGTCCTACCCTATTAAAAAGCAGCAACAACAACAACTGCTTAGGAGTTCCTGGGGCTGAGCCTGACAGCGAAAACAGATGGATCACACTTCAGGATTTAATTTTCAGATGTGATTCCCCCATGCAGCTGAATGGTTGGCACAATTTATGATCTTAAACCAGGTTAATTTTGAAAAGTCAGATTCTGTTCTAAGATGTACGAGACATCGTAAGAAGTTGTGATAGCCTCTTGTGTGTGACATATTGTACTCTGGATCACGAACTCTATGTAGTGCAGTATCTCCATTGCAATAAACTCACAGAGCCCCACTGACTGTGACAATTTGGAGAGCTGCTGACCTGGCAGATCACCTTTCACCCGTGTAATAGGTTTGCCTCCTTTTATCCATTAGAGCAAGCAGCAAACCAAAGCTCATCAACATCGTAGCATGTTCATAGGTAATTACTAACTCTGACACATTTTTTAGACAATGACAACTGAAAATAGGAAGCAAGAAAATAACCACACAAAGATGATTAGGTTCTAAGTGACTAGTTTACATACTTACGTCCTTACATGTGGATCAGAAAAGTTATGTGTTGTTTATGGAAGAAAGCCTGTGCCTTTTAAACATTATTCATGACAAAATTCAGCCTGCCAGTCAACCACATAGCACAGTGCAGGTGAATTTAAAGCCTAGGGCTTGCACAGCTTTTTTGTTGGTTGAGGGTTTTTTGTGTTTGGTTTGCTTTGGGGCGGGGGGGTGGGGTGTTGATGCTAGAACTATGTATGTGCTCTCAGTATAAATATGTAATAGAGAGACTGCTTGCTTAAATACATTCACCCCCCACACTCACATCTACACGCACACATACACTGCTGCATGCACCATTGTCATACCATAGGGGTAAGCAGAAAAAGAGAATGAATCCCTATGTATTTTCCTGAAGAAAATGAGCTTATTTCATAAAAGCCAGCAATTAGTCCTGATGAGTTTTCTGCACTGTATTTCAAATTAGGTGCCCAAAACTTTTCTGAAGTTTCCACTTGTTCTCAATTAGAATCTGTTTTTAGATTGTGTTTTATTCACTTAAATACACTTTCCTGAAGGTTGTGCAAATAGCAAATATGAGACCAAATACCAGGTTGAATGATACATCTTTGAATTTTACAGTGATGCTATAACGCCCTTTTTTTGCATAATCCTCACAAGGTCCTGGAAGCCAATGCGTGTGCCTTGTACTGTGGTAAAATGCATTCAGCTGTCATGCACACCTGTGTAATGGCTGTTGCAGAGATGAAAGCACAGATGAGACATAAGCAGAGTCTGGATCTATAATCCCTTTCCTTTTCTGCTTCAGTTTTGCAATAATTCAGCTCTCCACGACTCCATCCTGTTTTTACAGTGGCCCATGTGGAAACACAAACTATTGAACCACTCAGATCCATATCTGCAGTTGCCTACCTTTCAAGTAAGTCAAGGGAAGCCAAAATGCAAAAATAAATTAAAAAAAAAAGTATCCAAGAAACAAGTTTTTGCAGCAGGCTAAAGAAAAGGATTATAATTTTGTTAACAGCAAGGTCTATCAGTTGTCACTTAAAAAAAAATATTTGTCAAAGAATTACCATCTGGGATATACACTTTTTAACAGTTATCAGTGCGTGAAGAGTCCGTATGATCTTAACTCCCTTAAGTTTATCTAAGCACTATCACACTCCTATTGGATTTAAGGTGAAACAACTATTTTCTAAGCATTACCTGTTGTTCTTCATTTCCTGTTGTACCTGGTATTCCTTCAATTAGCCACATGTGTCAAAGTTAAACTTAATGACAGCTAATCTTCAAGCAAAGTCTGTTAATTTTATCTGTCTGTTTCTGGATCACGATAGGGAGCAGGGAACTGCCCATTAGCTAATATATCCTTCAAGCCCAAAAGCTGAAGAACAAACTATAAGGCAGAAATAGACTCAACTGAGGTTTTTCTCATTGTGTGGGAGATAGTATCTCTGCTAATCAAGTAGTATGTAGTCATCTGCTCCAGCCTGCATGAATTAGAAATAAACAAACATAATTATAAAGTAGGAAAAAAAATTGGAGTCTTGTTTATTCCAATAAAGAGTCAGAAAGTTGAAGCTTTCAGAGTATTTCTTTCTTTTTCATTTTCCCCCAACTTTATTAGAGGAGGAGGAGGATTCTCAGTTTGGAGAAAGAACTAACATTTAGGGAAAATAACCTCAGAGTTTTTGTTATAAAAAGAAAAGATCTTCCCCTATTTTCAAGACCTCTGCTATGGAGGTTGCATGAACAAATAAGAAAACCAAGGTAGTCACAGAACTCCCCAACCTGCCCCAAGAATCTTTCCCCAACCCAGTATTACAAGCAACAAGTGTAAGTAAAATTTTTTAACAGAGCACAATCATTCCCAAGCATCACTTGCAAGTCATTGGTGTCAAACCAGAATAGCTAAAGTCAAAGGCCCAAAGACCTGCATAATCAAATTAATAGCAAATCTGTCATCTTTGCTCATGGTAAGACTTTGTCTTCTGTTATCCAAAAGTACAGTGAGATATAAACATATTTTGTGGATTAGACACATATTTTACATAAAGCCCAAACCTACAATATTTATGAAAATGCCTATGTGTCTGAAAGCTTGCAGTAGTTGTTGCAGTTTGGAAAAAAAAAAAAAAAAAAGAAATTAAGGCTCCACAAGACATTTATTAAAATTTAAAATGTAAATAACATCCTATAACTTTTGCTTTCCTTCAGACGACATTTCTTCTTATCAACAATAATATCTCAGCAAGAATTCACTAGACATATGGCAGCAAGGCAGAAGAAAAATGTCCTGCCCCTACCAACAATACAGTTTTACATTCATAAACCACACCTAGGCAAGATTTTCTGAAAATAACAAGCAGTTCCAGGAACCCAACTTGTGACACTTAAAAAGATTTGATTTTCAAAGTGCAGGTGCTCGAAGTCTTAAATTGCCTCCTTCCTCCAACCCCGGCCACCTCAGAACTGAAGTGCCCTTAACTTATTATCTGCATTAAAAATTGTTCTCAAAATCACTTTTTATCCCAGTTAATATGGAAATCAAGTTATCTGCAAGGCACGCTGTATACCATGGTTACACCATTTAACCCTTAATTTTAAAATGACAGTTACAAGATATTTCTGACCTACATAAAGTGGGCTTGGACCCCCCCACTACCAGAAATATGCTGGAGAGTTAGAAATGCACATTGCTGGGTCAAAAATAAACTTCTCCTGAAACAATATACCTGTGCAGCATTTCCTATACGTATAATCTCTTGAAGGACTGCAGCCATTAAGTATCTTGAGCTAAAATTCTCGGCCAGTAAAAGCTGACTCAAAGTGAGAATTAATAAATAGACTCCAAAGCAGACATCCTCTTGCCTATGAGCACACTCAACAATTTTTCTTCCAACCAAGTAATTCCCATAAAGAACATTGTGACTTGCACTAATTAGTTAAACTGTCGTGTCCCCCCCCCACCCCGCCTTTGTGTTGAAGTAGTTGCTATATTGTAACGTAATTGGTTCAGGGGTTAATCCCTGGCTTCCTTTCTGTCTCAGAGGTAAGTGGATACAAATATGTCCATTCTTTAGAATGTTATCACAGTGCCCTCTCTTGTCAAAAGTAAATCAAGAGGGACTAACAACAGATAAAGGGTGTGGGATTTATGGGGTTTTTTTGTGAGGGGGGAGGGGGGAGGGAGATGTTTTGTTTTGGTTGGCTGTTTTCTGAGTGTTTTTTACACACCAGATTCAAATGTAACTTTCTCTCCGAAGACTCACTAAGCAGAGACACCTTAATGAATTGCTCAAATGTGTTGCTAAGCTGCATACGAAGAACAGACATTCAGGAAACCGACACCAGTATCACATATGTTTCATAGCATCACGTTTTATCCTTAACCCTGGAATTCAATTATTTCCTTTAAACTGGAACAATAATTATGAGATTAATCCATGCCTATGATACAAATTCACTTAATTTGTCCGCAGTAGTTTAGGAAATTATAAACTTTCAAGTGTATAAACAGTTGTAAATGCTGGTAATAATTCAAAGACTTGTGAGTGGGAAATTTCCATGTCAGTAGGTTATGTCAGACAAATTTAACAGGAAATAAAGATAACTACAAATTCCCATTTTCTTTTAAAAACAGAAGAGTTTTCAACCAAAAAAAGAAAACTGTTTTTTATTTGTGAATTCTGCAAGGTAAACTTGCCACAATGATGACATGTAAAATGAGAAGGAAGATAGATAACACAGAGTGACACACCTGAAGGAAACAGCTCCCTTTATGGAGAAATGAGGATTTAAGGTATAGTCTTTTCCCTGGGTTTCTGTTGGAATACAGAGAGGTGGACATGATTGAAATTTGCATTTAAATGGAAATGGTTAAAGGTAAAGGCACAATGTTTAGAAAAATGAGAGTATCCATTTTTCTAAGAGGGAGGCATACTGTTATTGTATACCATTAAGGTGTCACAGAGCCTAAAAATGTTTAGAAATATTAGACACTGCTACAGAACAAAGAACAGCAAAATGCCATTTGGAAATGACTATACACTGTGAATGAATCTGACCGAATACTACATCATATACAATTGTCTTTAATGTTTTCTGCTGCCATTACCTAATGTGAGTCCTGTTCACTAAACAGTAGAAGATCTATTAGATAGATTCCTGCTAGTTTTCAACTGCAATATAATCCAGAATCCATTCATCATTCTATCCTGGTGATTTCTGCAGGTCTTTCTCCATAGGACACCACCAGACCCTAAAATGTTTGCCTGGTACACTTTCTGAGAATGCACTGTGAATTTTAAGTGTCACATGAAAACCCTGATGTGTTTCCATGATACCAATGAGGAAATACACATTTTGCTGAAGATAATAAAATATAGGATGCAACGAGTCATGGAATTGTTCAAATCTTGTGTTGATTGGAAAATGCCTTAGCAAATATTTGTGTGTGAATCTGAGACAGACACAAGAAAAAAATTGCCAAGAGGACTTCTCTGCTTTCCTTTCCCAAACAAGAAGATAGCAAATAAACCATGTATATGTCTGGACTCTATACTGATACACACAGGCACAAATATATGAATATTCTATATTTGTATAAGTAGACAGTATAAATGTGTGTGTATGTGTGTGTATCCAGACATTAAGAGATTTACTCACTAAATCATCCTATTTTAGAAGGTTTGGATCTGTTAATGCCTAACTTTTTAAAGCAAGTGAATAATTATGAGACTTGAAAAGACTTTGGGTTTTGACTTTTTTTTACTACTATAATTTTCTCCATTTCTCTAGCCTTTTTCTCTCACCTTCTCTATCCTCTTTCTCTCAGTAGTTTTACAGTGATGTTAGCCATTTACTCTAAAACAGCATTTGTGCAGCTAAAATCAGAATGTACTGAAATCTCAGTCAGCAGGATCATTTTCAGAGCATTTCTTATCTGGGAGAAAACAGAAAAGACCAGAATTGTCTGCAGTAAAACTCCAAATAGATATTAGTCTTAGCTGTCACAACCCAGTTCAGATTCATATTTACCCCAAATCTACTAAGGGATTTTAACAGTCTTTCTTAGCCTTTCTGGATTCATAAAAGTAAGCTCCATTTCATTCACCTATCTTTTGTCTGTACTGATATGAAGGACTTCTCCTTTTTTCCAAGGCAGTGGCATTTTGGGCTTTTGAACTTTTCTTCAGCTGAGGGAACTAAACTTCAGTGCTTGTGTGGGGTTAGCTCATGGGAGACGGTGCTTCTCCCACCACCAGTCCCTCCCAGCCTCCCTGAGTCTCCCGATAATAAGAAAGCCACAAAAAGCTGCCCATCTGTGGTGTTCATGACAGAAATATAGGCAAAGGAAGGATTTTTTGTCATCCTTCTGTTGGACCAGGATAATTTTGAAGAAAAAGATTCACTTGCATATCCTGGCCCATGAAACCAGGTTTATGGTTGTTACATGCTAAGCCACTAGAATACATTGATAAATCAGCTCCAGACTATACCTGTGAAGTTGTCTCTTTACAGGAGTAAATCCCTTGTCACTGAAGACAAACTTTAGCTATTTGCACACCCAGCAGCAGTGGCACTGTCAGCTGACCATTTTTGTACTGTTGATACCAATGGAGATAGGTCTTATACCTGAGATGAGAACTTAGTCTTGGATGTCTTTGGTAAGGCAGTTAGCAAAAACACAGTGCCAACCGCAAAGGCACCTGATGATATGGCAACACCTTCAGCAATAACTAGACTACATCATCATTGAACAGCCCAACAGAGGAGGTGGAAATCTTCTCTGGTCTTTACCCACAGACCTAAGTGCCCAAGAGCTAAAAGGTATTTATCTCAAGACTGTCATCCAGTTCCCAGAAAACTGGATACAAATATGCACCATGGGCACCAATGGAAGTCAGATCAGCCCCTTCAAGATTATTTGTTTTGGTCTTTGCACAATTGGTTTCATTAGGACTGACCCCTAGAATGAGCCAGGCAGAGCTGCAGACTCTTAAACTAGGCCATTATTGCCAAGAAAAAAAAAAAGGGGAAAAAAAAGTGAATCTTCAAGTGAACTCAAACAGATGGACCCCTCCATAAGAGTCCACATTTTTATTTAAATGTCATGTATACCCCACATGAAAAGCAACATAGTTCAAATATATACAACTCCACCATTAAAGATTCCTTTTTCATACACCTGTGACTGTTTTCACTTCCCAAGACTTCAACTGTCTGCACTGCCAGCGACAAAAAATAAAATTGTAATTGAAATACAGATAAGATAGAAACCTTTAATTTACCTTCTCCCTGAGCAACAGGACTTTTCCAGCTGCATCTGATATACTTTTCTTTTTCATGCCTGGGCTGGTGCAAAATTATCTTATCTTTAGATAAAATATTTTAGGGATTTGGGGATTTTGTGTGCCTCAGGACAAAGGACAGTGTTTGTGAGAAGATCACTGCCCTCTTTTTGAGGCAAAATTCCACTCTTATTGAAATTTCAGTGTAACAGAAAAGTATGCCATTTCATTAACATACTATGTCATACACTGTAGTCACTTTTACTACAGGAGTGCTTGAACATCAACAGCTGAGTGTCAAAAAGAACTGGTAGTAGAAAATGACATGTGTATTTTCCCAATAAATCTATGGGTCATTTTTTTTTAACTTTTTGATTTTCTCATAAAAGTGGACCTTTTTTTGGCACACTACAGAACTATATGCAAAGCTGATTCCAGGAAAATAGGGTTATGCTGTAACTTGCCTATCTGATAACATTGGTTCTTTCAATATACATTTGTGAATCAATAAAGAATAAAACCATAAAGTACTGAAGAGAGAGGACAATGGTATGACCCCCATTCAGGACTGACAATGAAACATTTTCTACTGAATCAATGAAGAGGTTGGAAATAAACTCCTGGAAGCAACTTTTAATGAAAATATATGTTTGCAAACCTTTTCAGCTAAGGAAAATACAGGCCACAGCACCTTTCTGTAAATATGGTAAAGCCAACTTGGAAGGAGTTGTGCTGATTTATAGCACCTGATGATGCCAAAAACTGAGCTCTGCATAGTTTAATCTATTTCCCTAGAAACAGTTTCAGAAATTACTCTTAAGAAGTAGCTCCATGCTCTCTTTATTTCTTATTTTATGAATATAGACACCTCTTCTGTGGACAGGTTAGATCTTTTCTTCATGTACTACATTCTTGTTAATAATATCATGGACAATTCAAAGTATGTTGCTATGACAAACACCCGTTCCTGGTTTCCAAAGGCAAGGGGAGAGGGGTTTAGTAACTCTGTCTTAGTTCACTTCATACATGTGTGCAATGCTGTATCTGATCAAAAACCCCCTGCAAAGCAGTGGGAAGAACAATACTGAAACATCTATGCTGGACTTGCTTGATCTTTTCACATCTCAAAGCCAGTATTTCTGAGTTATCTGCATCTTCCCGTGAGACACGGTATCAGAGGAGCAACCCTTCTTCCCATTCCCACCCCAATTCCTCTTTATTCCAGATAGTAGAAATAAGAGTGTTTTAATTACAAAATGTTTGAGGAAAGGATAATTATTAATTATTGATTACTTTGATTTGTACAGCACCCAGCATAGTAAATGTTCCTTCTCATATCGGGCAGCGCACCAAAACCATGAAAATCAATACATGTAACTAGTGCATGATTCCCACTACTCAGGAAAGAAAGGGAGGAGGAAATGAAATTTCATCCAGCACCTCAGTTGGATGGCTGGTGCTCCAGGCTGCCTAACAGCACAACTTCAAGTCATAGAAAAGATGAGAACACTCAGGAAATTATAATTTCCCTGTTTATATCTACACTCTTACTCCTGCAAATACGGATTCATATTATCACTTCCTTGTGATGTTTGGCACTGAGTACTCCAATGTTAGTACCTGGATAACAAACAGCCCAGCTGTTTTAACTGCTTACAGTCCTTCCACAGCAAATCAAATTTCCTCCATTATTCACTATAGCAACCGCAACAGAGGAATAAAAGTAAGAAAAAGTTTTCTGTCATACCCATCTGCAGATTTCCCAGACACTGGTTCAGACACACTGAGTAAGCACTTCTGCTTAGCCTTTGTCCACACATTCCTCCTTTGGCCAGGAAGGTGAGGAATAAGATGGAAAGGTATGACTTGAAGAGCCATGCCAAAGCAGTGAAAGAAGGGAAATAACTTTCCTGCTGATAGACCCATGTGATAAATGTTTGCCTTCTTCAAAGACATGTAAACCACACACTTGCATGCCTAAATGTTTAACCTCTGTGTGTTGATTTTACAAGTATTTACACACACAAAAAAAGCAAAATGTAAAAAAAAAAATAAAAAAAATGTTAAGCATGAGTGACATTCTGCACTGGTTCTAGACTTTTTTGAAATTGGGGTGTTTTGACTTCAGGCCTCCAGACTTTAAAGTATCATTTTACTTTTCCCCTGAACTATCTTAGAACAGTCTTTGTTTCCTATTTATGTGCTAATGTGCTCCCTGAACAGTCAAAAAGAGTCATTGCTGATTATTTGCACTGACTGAAAACTTAGCCTGTTAATAGCTGTAAAAAGAAGGAAAAAGAAAAAAAAGGAGCGAAAGAGAGAGACAGGATAATGGATAAATAGATGAAGTTGGGGAAAAAGTTTATGCAGAGAATAGGAAGAAAAAGGGGAAAAAAAAACCCAAACGACAGACTATTCTTCCTCCTGCTGTTTCAGTGATAGCTATTAATGCGTTTTAAAGTCTTCCAGATTGGTCTTAAGAAATCAGTTATCCTGGTCCTTGTTTCAGTAGAAAGACCCATGGGAGCTATTAGCAGTAATCTAAGTTAATAAACTGTAAACTAACTTTTTTTAAGGGAGGAAAAAACCCTACAACCTTTGACAAAATAATTGCACCAGTTATAAAACAGCCAAATGCCGGTTAACAGTCACATCAAGCCACTGGGGTGGAAAGAAGATATCCATAACCAGGCCACTTCCAACAAAACTGTTTGTTTTCTCTTATTTAAAGTGTTCTTTAAAAAAAAAAAAAAAGAATAATTCCTTTGCAAGCCGTAAAATGTTTGAATAATGTCTGATGGTGCTTATCCACTGACTAAAGTCTCCAGTTAAAATAAAGACAGGATTTAGGGCTTGATTCACAAAACACTTATCTGCAACTTATAGAGCCCTTTATGTTAGAGAAACAGGGCATTTGCATGCAAAAAGTAACTAGCACTCTGTATCCCAATATTTCCTATTCACAGAATAAAACCCATCATGTGCAACTCCTCCGGTATCAGCTACGGTCTCTTGCCTACATATGTGAGGGAAAGGATAGAGTGCATACCCAAACGAGGTTGTCTGGGGCTCTAGAGAGGCAGCTCCCTATTGTCAAATAAGCCATTTTCTTTCCTTCCAGGAAGCAGCAATAGTGACACAAACACAAGGGACTGCAGTAGTGGTGACTTGAGGTGAGGGTACAACTGGTTCTTCTGATGATCCAAAGAACAAGGAGAGGGAGAACTGCACCTTGCAAGCAATCTTTGACCTCTGTCTCTGAGTGGATCATGGAATTATATTTGTCTCACCTAGATAATTCCAGTGGAATTAGCATTTTTGCGTTTGGGCATCTAAAAACAATCCTTTGAGTGTAAAATTAAATTTGGGTAAAAATTTCCCCTTGAAAAAACTACTCTTTGGTTGTCTGAGTGCTTTACCTGGATAGTCCTAATAATCTTTTGAACTTTAGCTGAGAGATAGAGAAGACGTCTCCAGAAAAAAGACCAAAAGGCTCAGTTCCACTTCCTCCACTCCAACTTCAAAGGAGGGAGCATTCTCATTTTGTGTTTTTGCAAAACTCTGAATGGAGCTTGCTCATTTGGACATTTTCCATAGAGCCGTGAGGGGAGAAACTATATAGACATGAACGGACATCAATCCTCCAGCACAAGTAACTCCCCTTAATGCTGGTCTAGCAGCACATAGAAAACAAAAAGCTTGCAAACATCTCATCTGGAAATTCCCCTGGCATTAACGCTAGGAGGGACTGCAAGTGGAAAGGTGTTGCAAGGAAAAAGTGACTGTTATCACCAAAGATATATTATTCCTGGCATAACCTAAAAGATCCATATAGCCTTAAGCAACTCAAGGGAAGCTAAGGACTAAAACCACTTTTGCTTTCCCATTTTACTTACCCTTCTTTGTGCACCTACACATAGGCTGTGCAGCCAGGTTAATTCTTCCTCCCATGATGCATATTTGACTTGTGTTCTTTGGACAGCAGCTGGCCAATGCTCATCCAAGACTGTTAAGTAACCTTCTCAGAGAGAGAAACAGATGGGAATAATTTCTAGCTGGTCACACAATGCTGGGCTGCGCCCATTCTGGTATTCCTGCAATATAGAACAGCAATGAAGTTAGAAATCATTACACATTGTGCAGTTGATTAACTCTGTGTTTGTATCGCATCCAGAACAATGGGACCTAGTTACAGCCTGGACTTCAGAGCACTGCTGCCCTAAACACAAGAGCTATATAAGTAACGAATAAAAATAAGTCGAGGCCCAGTGGTTCATTAAAATGTATGGAAGACCCCACTAATGTACCTCATTTCCCTAAAAAAAAAAAAAAAATCTTTACCACAGTGCATGAAAATAAATGTATTAGAAGGATGGAGGAAATGTTATTCTTACTCTGTTCAAACACTATCTGTAGTCAGTCATGTTTAACAAATCATATTGCAGCCCAACTGAGCCTTGGTGAAACACTATTTAAGGGCATGGTATTGCAAGGGAAAATGGTCCTTACTCACTTACGTTTTGGCCTTTTACCAATATTTGTTTTATTAGGCAGCTACAATAACAAAAGTTTTGCACCAAGGTTCTGAGCATAGAAAGTATGTATTTATTTATGCCCTGTATCAGGTAACAGGGCTATAGACACATAATAGCCAAAATCTTCTGCTTACAGGCCCACTGAGACAATCCAAGCAGAGCACCCTTGTCAGGGATATTTAATATCTAGAGCAAATAAAATAAACTGGCCTGCTCACACCAGGGGTAAAATTTGAAATCCACCCATAGTCCATGGTAAAACTCTTACTGACCGCAATGGGGTCATGATTTCACCCCAGAGGCACAGGCTGTGAAAGACCTGCGGTGACTTGCGTGGGTTGAGGGGAAGCCAGGAGCATCTGCTAAACCAGGGCCCTCCAATTCCCTGCAGCTGCCTTTCATCCAGCTTGCAGACATAAGGCTCAATAGAAAACCCATCAAAATCAATGGGGTCTTTTGATTGGCTGCTGCTGGCTTTGGATTAGGACTACAGAGAGGAGGCAGGTCATCATTCTTCCTTACTAAAGTATTTAAAAGTTGTCCTTTAATAACACTAATTTAATACACACTGACTACTGATAAAACACTGGCTATACATATTTCCATCTGGCTCATACCCTGTGGAAGCACATCTCAGACTTTGTATCGCTCTTCCTGGGGGCTGAATGTTTTGCACTTCTTGTTGACTCGGGCCATTAATGTTAAATTATCTACAAGGGCCCGTTTGTTTTTAAAACTCCCCAGTCTGCAAGTGAGCATGTGGATTTTAAACTCTGGTTCTAGAAGTCCGAAGTTTTCTATGGGGATTATTGCATTTATACATCACAGCCAATCCGACGGTTTCTAAAGCCTTCAAACAACTGACACCATATGTCTGGGTACAATGGAATCTACAAAATTATCAGCAACAGCAAAAATGTCTCATTACACACCGAGAGCTACAAACACATAACAAGTATATTGAGTAGCACGTATGCTCGCAGAGAAATTAATCGACTCAGATGCATACAAAGGGATTTCCAAAGTGCTAAAAACATATTTCAGTGAAGAAATGCACTATGCTAGGCTGTGATTTGCAATATAATAAATAATCCTCCTAAAATTCACTTAACTTTCACTCTGTCTAATGTGAGGCTTCACAGATTGTACAGAATATGCTTTGTGTGACAAAACATACAGAAAACAGCACATGAGAGAAAAAAAAAAATCCTTTTTCAGGTCAGTAAAAAATGTTCCCAGAATCCTGGCAAAATCTGCAGAATGTATTGTATTTGTATTTACTCTGTTTACGTATTTGTTTGTTTGTCACATGCTGGCAGAATTGTACCAAACATTCACCTCAGATACTTAGCAATGTCTACAAAATTATAGCTGTATTTTCGGAGAAGTGGGGAATACAAAGTGACGATTCACATCTAGAAATCTGGTTTCATGAAAAGAAAACAGGATAGGAAAGTGCTAGCATTATTTATTCACTTATTATCATACAATCTGGACTAAGTTGTAGGAAGAGAAATTTTTATGAGCAAGTTAAAAATAGTGAGTTATAAATGGAAATAATAATGGATAATAATAAATGGTAATTAGCAGTGTTTTTCACTGCAATATCATCTTTTATCCACAATTGCACAGTACCTTAAAGAAACAGGTTATGAATTCTGAACCCCTGAATATTTTATTCACAGAAGTGAATGAATAGTTCATCCGTAAAAAATGCGGGCATTCCTTTGAGTAAGTGCTCCCTAACATGAAATATAGGGTCCTCATTCGGCATAAAAGCTGAGCCCTCCAGTATTTCTGTGAGGGGTACATATTACTAGCCCTTACAGGGGAGGTGAAGAATAAAAAAAATAAATACCTTGTAGATCTGGTTGCATTTTTTTTTTTTAATGAGAAGAGTATTAATTTGAACTGCTGTTTAAATGGAATCAAATGCTTCTTGAAAGAACATCAATATTTACAAATGGTTCATCTTTTGTGAAAGTTCATCGTATTTAATTGTAACTCTTTTGGTTCTATTTTGATTCACCAAACAGGTAAACTTTTGCTTTCAACAACCTAAAATAACTTTCCAGAAAGTTCTGGGCTAATCAGTGACCAAGGCAGGAATAACAATATTTACCTATTGAATAACATTGGCCAGTAAACTGTTCATTGTCTTTAAAGTCTCTTGTGGGTTTTAATCATGACATGAGTCACAATTTCTAGTTCCAGACAGAGTAGTTCATCCTGTAACACCAGGCAAACATCTGCCTTCCTCACTGTCACCTTAAATGAGGACAGTAATAAAGATATGCCTGGATAGAGTAATCTGTAAATTGCTGTACAGTTTGGTTTTAAAACTTTGCTATTAAATAATTATTATAATTGATTAATTAGAATTAGAATTATTTAATTAGAATTATTGTTTTGTATTGTATTGTATTAGTGCTACCACTGCTAGGAAATATCAGTTGGGATCCAAATTGGTCTGACTCTTCATTTGCAAAGGTGAATTAAGAAGCTAAGAAAAGTATTTGTTTTTCTTTTTTCTGCTTTGTCTATCAAAGTCTTAATTCAAACGTTTAAGTACATACTTAAAGCTAAGCAGAATAAAAGTGAAACATAAACATACATAACTGTTGAACTAAGGCCCAGAAGTAAAAGACCTTATTGTCTATGAGAAGTAAGGTTGTTTTCCAATTTTTCTGACCTTTTCATGGCACGAGGTATGAAGAATGCCATACAAAAGTGGCTGTTCCCAAAAGACTCTCAGACACAGCTTGCAGCATGATGAATTTGGGGTAGTTGGAACAATTATCAAGGGTATAGGTATTTAGTCCTAACTGAACCAACAAACCTTTTAAAGTGAATTTCCTAAAGATTTCAGCAATATTTTCTTAACCGTTACCCATTAGCCCTCTACTGCTGTGTCTGACCATAAATGTAATTGTTGAAGTGAAAATTTTCTTCTATCTAATTGCAGTTTGCAAACATACTACAAACTAATCTTGAAAAAAACCATCGTTCACTCTGGATAAAAAAACCTCAGTAGAGAAGAAGTACGAGTAACACCTTATTTGTGCGTTATCTGTGGGAGATGACTTGCTTTGCACACAGCAATAACAATTATCCTCAGATCTTTTGTGAGTGTCGGTACTAAAAAGGTAAATACCCACGTAACTCATATGGCACCTAATCGGTGACAACAAAAAGCTCAGGTTTGGCCCTTGACAGTGAAGGAAATTAATACTTTTATAAGAAAAGAGATGTGTTTCACTCTGGACTGGGGCAAATTTCCCATTGGAATTACCTTTAGAATATGGCTGGGTTGGGTGCTAAGGGAGACCATTGTGCCAGCAGGAAGGAGAATGCAGCACTGAATGGGCTCCGGGTTCAACATGCAACATTTTTGTCTCAACACAAAAGGTTTTTTGCAATGCTGTTGGGAGAGCCTTCTTCTGGAAGACGAGGTGGCTGTGCCTAAGTCTCAGGCTGGATGCTTCGCCTCCAGAGCTGGAAGGCCAACTTGTTTATCCTCCACACAGTGAAGCAAAAAGAGCGGTAGTAATACGCTGGGGCAGGCTCCAGCTTTTGATGTGCTGCCACATAGGTCAGAGAATCTCTCATGTTTCCTCACGGTGTCATGAGTGCAGCCTGGCACACAGGAGCCAGGTGTTTATTTGAATAGGGACCCAGTCATTCTCCTCTCCTGTTACTGTCCCTGCACAGATGCTGTTTCTTTCCCACAGTCCATTACTGGAGTAGAGAGCAGGAATCTGAGGGTCTTCTCACTTCAGGATGAGGAAAGAAAGCAACCACGGACCCCATAAAAAAGCACAAACCTAAAATGAAATTATATTGGAGAAAAAACCTAAACACTACAAGTTGACCTTAAACATCAGGAACTTGAAAGAGGATGATGATCCTTCACGCAAAACAAGAATGTACAAGATTTTCTACTGTCTTGCTAGACTGTGATGCTATGAAAGAGGGTCAGAGGGGGACCCAGGTGAGCCATACACTCACAGAGAGGGGAATTTCCTTTGCAGTGACCACAATGAATGTGTTTGCTGAACCAAATACAAGCAGAGAGCAAACACCTGCGATCCTGACGTTGAAGAAAAAGCAAAACATAACCACAAACCTGAACTCCTTTGGTTCTAACATTTTGGAAGTAAAAATTGTTCAGTGATAATTCTGGGGTTAAACCACGACATTCAGTCTCCTCAAAAAATGACTTTTGTTCCCAAGGCTACTTTTTGGACCAAAACCAGCAATCTGATTTACAGAAACATTTTTAACTATACTGAAAGTGCTGGTGATTCTATATATTGGTTTTGAATTTTAAACCATGTATTCTAAACAGCAGTGTCTCAAAAGTAGATTGCCCTTATTGCACAGGCATTTGTGTTCGCCACGGCTGCTAGGATGATCACTTGTGTTACTGTAGTTTAGAAAGCCACCCAAAGAAACTGGGGAACCCTCAGCTTTGCTTTAAGAAATTTATAGTATGGTGTAGGCTGTTCTGAGTATAATTCAGACTCTTTGCACCCGTGCAGATACCTTCTTGTTGGTACAAAGAGTTCATGATATTATGGGATCACAAACTTTTAATACATACCAAATTATTATTTGACTTCCTTTTCATGACTCCCTAAAGGGCAGGGAGTTTTTCTGTAGGGACTTAATACTCAAGCCCCATTTCTTTATTCACATTGTATTGCATGTTGCTCTTCATTGGTCTTCAAGTCACTGGTGGAGAACAAGTATAAAACAATTCTGTCTCAGTCTCCTTTCCATTAAAAAAGGGTTGAAAAGTGAAATGGCATTGTAATGGCATATGGCTATCCAACACTGGTAGCTGGGTAACAGATTACAGCAGGACCTGTTGCAGATGGATGTGCTGTAGGGTCCACTGAATAGGGCAAGTATTTATGTTTCACAATAGATACTCTACAAAACAGAAATTGATTACTGCCTTATAGTTAGGCTGGATTTAGAGAAGTAGTTATTTGTTTCACTCCTGCTGATTTCATCTGGGAGATCTCAAATTCCTTTCAGACTCCAGCCTTCACTGCTTTCATGATTTTTGAAAACAGAACTTAAGCACATTGAAAAATTCTTCCCACAGTTTGCAAGAGGATGTCAATGTTCGATCCAACATTCAGGCATTTTGTATTCACTGAGACTGCATTTAAATTGACTTCTGAATATATATTGGGGCACGACTCAAGGTACTGAGTGTCCACATCAGGGTTATGAATTTGTAGACAGAAATATCCAGCAGCTTCATGGGCCATCAACCTATCTGTGGTCTTTTTGATTGCTGTGAGGGGTCTTGGGGGAGAGGAGAGGATTGCAGCCATAGAGATGAGCATGCTCATTCTATAATGCTTATGGAGTTTCCTAAGTTCTAAAAAGACTGTCAATGGTGATGAGTTTTTGAATAACAGATTTTGGAATTATAAAATAATCTATTGTTTCAACTACAATTTGCATCAGAAAAGAATAAACTTCAGATCAGCTTTCTTGACTTTGCTCTTGAGCTTTCAGAGACCAAGTGAACTCTTGCGAGGGCACGTTCTTCCATGAAAAAGACTTGAAAACCACATGAAAAACTTCTCAAGGTTTTATTTTTCTTCTTTTTCATGCTGCACAAGGGAATTATTGCTGATATCTTGAAATATTACAGATGGGAAATGGTTTCCTGTCTGCTCTACCTACTATTAATGGTTTCCAATGTATTTCTGGATATGTAACTGGGGTAAAGGCTGCAAAATTACCAATTAGATTGCCATTGTGAGAGTTTTCTGTGGGTATTGCACTTCATTTGACTTAATTTCATTTTTCCTTATAACTGCTTCCATTTTCAGGTAATCTTGGAGTATTGCAATCTTTACTGGAATCTTAATCAAACTCCATTGTTTATTTAATTTTCTACTTGTATATTTGCATTTTTCCTAGAAATCTTAAAGAAACACCTATTCTATTTTTGAAACAATATTCAATGTTCATGATACTTGAGCATCACCCTTTAATGCTTGGCTCAGCATTCTTCACCCTTTTGTCACAAGTGAAACCGAGCGATCAACAGCCCATGGTGGATCTGGACACTGGGTTTATTTAAGAACCAACAGGATCAGAGCTTTACTCAACTTGATTATCTCATACACTTACTTATACACTGCCCTCCTGAGCATTACGTTTGCTAAACTTCGACTTCCCTTCCAGCCAGGAATCACTGATGGCCCCAGAGGGCTGGCCAGAAGGTCATTCTGGTCAGTGCTTGCCCCTGGGCATGCCTTGGCATTTGTTTTCATCTTCTTGATCCCCCAGATCTTTCCCATTTCCAGGATCTTTCCCCCAGCCTTCTTCTTTCTGGGCCACCTTCTTCTTTCTGAGACCACTCCTTCTCAGGAACCCTTTGTTTTGGCACCAGGTTTATCTTTCTAGAACCCAAGTATCCCATTTTCACTGTCTAGATAGCCTATGTGCAGAAACCCAACAGATGAGCAGCCACCTACTTGCTAATTTTGTCTAATTCCTCTTTATTAACTGGATGATTCAAGATGCACCACTTTTATTTAGTCCAGGTGTTATCAAAATTTACAGCCAGACCGTAAAGATTGCAACCACCAAGTAGCAGGTTTCTGCTTGAGAGTTCAAAAGTTCAGTTTCAGACATTCACCCACACACCCACCCATGCACCCAATTACCTGTTGCCTGCTAGCATTCATAATTTAAGCCTTTTTTTTTTTCACCTGCATGCCATCTTTCCATGCTTTTGCTGACTTTCTCTGAATTGCAATACTTAACAGTGGGGTTTAGAGCCATGTGGCTAAGTCTGACCTTGTGTGGTCCAGAGCATTCCCTCCACCTGCTTTTGTCAGCGAAAATGGAGGATACTCAAAAGACCTTAGAAAAGCAGCATCCCCATTCAGGCAACACACAGCTCGAGGTGGGGCTGCCCCAGCCACCGCAGACCTGCCTGTGGCAATGCAGGTGCAAAACGCAGCCTGCAGTCCTCAGCCTTGCCAGCTCCCACGTAACAAGTGAAGGACTTGACCCACCATATTTCAAAGCCTGGTGAGTAAAGCAATTGAAGTTTATTCTATGGTAAAACATGCTTGAAGGACTTATGCCAAACAGGGGTTCATACCGGTGTAACTATGTATGTTTACAGCCAGACTGTAATTGCAGAATTGAGGCCTAAGCTACATTTTGGTGATTATCACTCGAGGATATATTTGCAAATGCTAATATTCCATTTACTAACTGAAGGATCATGTGAAGAGATAAGAGAAAAAAGGGGAAAAAAAAACAAGACATACCTCTACTTTCCTGATCATGGTTAACTAGCGACGCCCAGGGTACAAAACAACAAAACCACACAGAGTTGCCTTTATCTGCACAGATAACTTTACATAGGTCTGTGGTCAAAGCCCATGGGGGCTTTACTGTAAAGCTCAGTAAGAAAACATATTCATGTTTTTGATGTCTAACATTCTTACTACATAACATTTCTTGAATCTTTTTTTTTTTTTTCATGCAATAATGTTCACAATCTTCACTAATATTCCTTTCGGTCAAAGCTGAAAAGAAGGGAGAAAAAAATGAAATAAAGCACCATGGAGAGAAACTTAAATGGAATGGGACATAAAAATTCAGGACATCTATGTTTGATGCCATCATTAGAAAAAAAAAATAATAAAAAGAAGGAGGAGGCAGAGAGGGATGACAAAGTGAAAAGAAAAAATGCAGCAACTCTTTTATGTGAAGATTACATTTAAAAATAACTAACTAACAGTCTGCACTTTTCAAAAGACTGACGTCCTGAAACGCATTTAGATTGATGCAGCCTGAGCCTGAAGTTCTCTTGCTGAGTAAACAGTCAAGTGTTCTTAATAGGAATTGCAGTTTCTCGACATCTGTTGGGGAAAAGGGAATGGTGAAACAACAATTTAGATTGAGATTGGTTTTGTTAAATGCATTTAAATTCCAAGATTAGTGGTGTTCTTTCTTTTTCAATTAGCATTTACTTGCAGAAAGGTTACAGATGAAGGGGCTGAGAAAGAGTTCTTTGGGGGAGGGGGGTTAGCTCCCAGGGCAGTACAGAACGCACTAAAACGTGTAACACAGACTAGCAAAGGACTTTAACATAAACTTACAACTTATGCAAAAGTGAGTGCCTTTGAAAAGCTCTATGAAGGAGCAAAAAAATTAAAAAAACAATAACCGTGTCTTCACTTTGTTGAGCTCCTAAGAACCAAGCTGGAATTCATATATGAAAAAATATTATTATTGCCTTTCAAAGGAATTTTCCAGCCCATTCATTCTGCAATTCCCCATGCTGATTAGACTGTGAGAGGACTGTGACTTCTTAGGGGTCATAGAAAGGTAAAAAGAAAGGAAAGCTATAAGAAATGTCCTATCAGCTTTGCCGCCTTTCAAAAAACAATCTCTCTTTATGAGTTTTGTCAGGCAAAGGAAGATTCTTTTAGCCCAGTGAAACAGTTGTTGCCATTTTGGGGAAACTGCAATAATAACAAAAGCTGGAATGTTCTGAATTGTCTTGCCCTGTTTTGCTCTGGAACGTATGTCAGGGCTTGAGTCATCATTCCAGACTGAGGCTGCTGCAGCTGCTTCAATTTCAGGGTAAAGATGAAGTGATGAAGCATACTTCCAAACCTGTACCATGCAGAGGATTCCCCCCCCCAATATTACATATTTTTCAGCATACGGATTTCAACTAATTCCATCCTTTATATCTATGGAACTTATGACTGTGCTATGTTGCTTTGGCTTTTTAAGTTTGTTATCACTGTTCTTTTAAATTTCTGGAATCAAGATGTTGTGTTTGTTTTCTACATTTGGAGCATTTTGGGTTATTCTTTTTCCTTTGCAAATCCTGGAAATACATGTTATTCCTTAGTCACTGACAATGCACTCAGAGCAGGACAAAGATTATTCAGTCCCTGCTTGAATACCTGGGAAATGTAAAAAGAGATGCAAAACAAGATAAACTTCAACCCATTTGGAAAACCAAAGAAAAGGAAGAACTGTATAGATACATTTTTTTCTATCACTGCAAATTCAAACAATATTTTAAACACTTATTCCAAAGCATCCATAAAGCAACAGAAAGAGTACTGTTGGCTCTGCTGTTTAAGTGCAAGAAGCATTATAAGGGGCAACACACATGTTAGCATCAGTACAGTGCGTTTGGTGTTCTCTCTGCTGGTAAAGCAGTGTCAGCCTACAGGAGTTCTGTTTAAATCTCTCTCTGGACACTTAAAACTAGCTGAGATTGATTGCACTATTTATTGATCTCATTTATATTGTCTTGGAGATTTCAACCTGATTCTGATCTGATGAAGTGCAGATGAAGTAGGCTATGGTGGTTAGCACTGTGTACTTTATTGCACAGAGCCATTAAAGGACCAGTGTGAACAGAAAGTATGAACAAACGAGTGCGCAGTTGGCCCTGTGGAATATTTAATTCTCTAACCACAAGTAGATGTGATCACAAGAGACTTTACAGGAAACTGCGTTTTGGACTCTTGCTTTTTCAAAGGGATAGTCCCCCACCCCTTCCTTTTCTCCTTCTCAGAAGCCTTCATTTTTTTCTATATCTGCCTCACCTCGTAAAACACAGAAAGTAGCAGGCATGTCCTGTGCTTTCTGCTTAACACCCTGGTTTCCAGCAGGCCTCCCCATCATATGCAAATGCCACTCAGCCTGCTGTCTCATTTCAGTATTATAGCTATGCCCATGGTGTGATAGCCTGGTCAACTATTGTAAAGCCAGGCTGTTCCATGGGTGACAGGAGCCATTTTATTGATGGCAGTGGAGCCGTGACAGGTTACACCCTCTGAGGACCAGGCGCACAGAGCAGTGTTTTGTTTTGGAAGAAACAACTAGCTTTAAGTAACTACAGCTTTTCTCCTGCAGCAATCTTGATCCACACTTCAGGATCCTTGATGTTTCCTTATCATGTATCTTCTATCACAAAAAATAAAGGTTTAGTTAGACAAGTTTTTCTCCTGTAGCTAGTTTCACTACTGCTAGAAGAACAATTTCATATAAATAAAGGTTGCAAGCTCATCCCTTCAATTATTCTGTTCAATACAAATAGCCAGGTAATTTGCCGAAAATAACATTTCACAGGAAAATGGAAGCTGGCAAGTCCTCTGTGTTTGTTTTAAGTAGAACTACTCTGTCTCCTATTAAAAAAAAAAAAAAAAAAAAGACGACAAATCTTTAGGTAAGGGCTGGGCTGAGCCTTCAATTTCCACGTAAAGAGAAGTGCTAAATAAACTGTACCACATCAGCTGTATCTCCAGGAGGTGCTGTGTCACAGATACACTGCTCTGACACACACTTTTTCCCAACTTCTATCCTGTCTTGGGTGCAGTAGGTATTTATATCAGCAGCAAAGCATAATGTACCATATGTCTGTCCAGCTGTACACATGGTAGGGAGAAGATGATCCTTGGTTTTACCCATTTGCCTGCCATGAAACAGGCAATGTAGGTATTTGGCCACTACAGAAAGGACATTTACTGTTTCAGATCAGGTTAGTTCACCCACTGCTTTAAACCAGACTTTTAGTAAGGTCTCTGGGTTGGGTGAGCATGTTCAAGACACAGTCTAGTCTATGGAAACATTGCATTTTATATCATGCCAAAACACACTGTGAATGATCTAAAGATCTAGACACACACTGACAGATAAATATTACTGTGCAGCTAGCTATCTGGGAGGGGTTAGATAGCAGCACTGCATATTGTACTACTTGGAAAGGGACTGTGAACAGCTTTGGATTTCTTCCTGCCTAAGAACTAGTTGAGCCCCAGTGATGTTCCTGCAGCTGGGGAAGGACATACTGCTGAACACAAAATATTCTTACCTGTAGCTGCGGGCATCAGGTCCTGATCAGGCCAGCTTTACTCATTTTAGACATACTCGGACTCCTCCCAGGAGAAGTTACACATGTACAAAGATACTTAACTTTTTCTCAAGCCAGTGGCTCAAAAGATGAAATGTAAAGAGCTGAAAGAGGAAAAACAATTTTCCTTATAAAGGAGAAGTTGTGGCACAATGGATCGTGTTTTTTTACATGGATTCCACTCAGCTGAATTCAAAGGAAAGACAGAGAGACATGCTTGAAGAGGCTGAGGAGGCAGAAAACTAAACCTGAATGAATCTGGGTCTGTAATTTGTACAAGTTGTCCCCTTTAGTTTGCTTGGGGCTGAATTTATTGTATATTAAAGGCTTTAATCAAATGCTCTGGGTCATATGAATGTATTTTTAATGCTTTTATGGTGTGGCATGTTCTAAGCAAAAAGTGTCATCCCACATATATCACATTTGTCTAAATTTGCATTCTCCCAGATGGCCACATTTATTGACTTTGTGAAGTTAACTGTCTCTCCCTGCTTCCAGCCAATCAGGGTTTGCTGGAGGATCAAAGAAAGTGAATCCCTCATTGTTTCATCTACTGCTGAGAATGACCCAAAACCAAAATCTCTTGACACCAACACCCCCAAATGTCAATCCCAGATTAGCACAGAAAGTTCCTGGCCCAAATTCTATTTTCATTTTTTACAACTTCCATGAAATTCAAAAATATTTTACCTGTGAACATGAGCACGTCTCTTGCTATCATGTTACTTGCAGCCTCCAATATTAATCACATTTAGAGGTAAAAAAAAGCCCATTTCACACCTGCTGAACAAAACTAACATTCCAGCTATTATTCCAAATATACTGATTTACACTTATGTGACCCAGAACCCAAGAAAAGTACTCAATTCCTTGCATTCCTAGAAACTGAACTTTAAATAACTTGCAGGGGAATAATTTTTTTCTTGTCCTTCTAAGACTGCTCTTTGCAGCTATCAATCTTTATTAATTAAAATTCCACAAAATTAAATCAAATTCCTTTCCTTTAAATCAAGCTAAAGGAAAGTGAACAACAAAATGCCCACAGTCCAGGTAGCTGCCAAATCCTTTTCTAGTAAGTGTTTAATCACTGATTATTTTTTTTTAAGTCCAAGTGTAATAGTATGGGAATTTAATCATCATTTCTATTAGTACAACTGCTTGAGAGGGTCTTGAAGACATTTCCTTTCACTTTAGTTTGCCCTGTGGATAAGTAGAGCACTTTGGTTCTGTATTGATTTGTCCTTTACTGCAGTGATCACCTTTCATTTTCAAGCATTCACCTTCCATTCATGAGCATTAAATCCCTATTTAAAAGAAATAATAGAACTGGAATGGTGGCTCAATAGGGCAATGATCAGTGGAAGAACCCAGATGACTTTATCTGGGTCAGAACTTTATTTCATTAGGTTGAATAGTGATTTCTTGCTTTCCCCTTCTCTGTCTCTCAGGCGGTGACAGGCCTTCCCTCTCCCTAAGGATGTGGAGACCAGCTGCCTTGAGATAAGAGAAAAGGAAGGGAAAGAAAGTGCATTTATAAAGGACACTGGTCTACACGTGCAGTTTGCGGCATATAAAAGCCCCCTGTGTGTGAATATGGGCTAACACATCAGCACATGTCTGTTTTGAAATGAAGAGCAGCAGGTACATTTTGACACAAATTCAAATCAAACGTGTGCCTTTGATATCATACTGGCAAAACTTGATCATATGCTTTGCTAATCGAGTGTGCCGAGTCTCCTATGCTTATGTTTTTTGGAATTAAATTGCATGACTGTGCTTTGCTCTGTAAAATGTGTAAATGTGTAAATTATGTCAGGACAGATTGCAAATGCCAGTTGAAGAAATAAAAAATATGCTGCACTCATTGTAAAGAGTGCAGGGGTGTGGCCTGGGAGATGGTGAGAAGGGGTTAATGCCTCCTAGCAAAATTCCTGGAAGAAACAGATTGATTTATTAACTGTTATTTGTATTACTAGTATTAACAGCTCATTGAAGAAACACCAGAAAACCCAGAAAACCCCATTCAGGACTTAGAGCTGGCAAAACTGTACTCTATCAATACACGTAGAGCCATGGTTTCTACCTGGAAGAGTTTGTTGCACTAGAGTCAAGATGGAGTAAGTGACTGGCAGAGTGTCTGAGTGAAAATGGCATGGAGTTATATGCTGGGCCTGTTTCAAGAGAGCACTTAAATGAGAACTTAAGACCATTACCTCTAAGAAAAGCACTTAAGCAGAAGCTTATGTGCAGTAATGAACAGGAATGTGCCCTAGAAAAAGGGCCAATATATATAGTTTGCTTGATACATTATATTTCCATATAGAATTATTTGATCATCTTTTAATGTATTTTAATTATATTTTAAATATCCAATTAAGTCACAATTCCCTCTGCTCCCTCATTGTTTATCTCTTTTCTGCATTCTTTCTCCCTTGAAAAAATTACTTGGGATTACTGTCCAGATACTCCCCTATTCTAGTATCCTATCATCTTATTTAAAAGGGATCCTGAAAACCAAGGATTGTATTTGAACTTAAGGCACACAAAGATCTCAAAGGGTTGCTTCCTCTTTCAAAGTCTGATCTTTCTCATTTTAGAGACAACAAATTCCTGTTCCCATTGAAATCAGGATCAGCAAGCATTTGTCCCTGAGTTCAGCTGTATTAGCATACATCCCACTGTGCGAAGGAATTGTCACCCAGGAGTGATCTTGCACTTCTTAGACAAGATTCATTTAAATAGGTATCAGATGACTGTGCTGAAGCAGATATGAGTTGATTGTGAGATCAATTTAAACATATGTCATTCAGAGCACTGGGAATAAATACACTGATTTTACAGACTCTCTTTTTTAGCCCCAGCTATTTGTTTAAGTGGGTCATGTTTAACCTACAGAGTTATATAATCATTTCTGTGCCTTTATTACCAAATGTTTAATATTTTATCATCAAACATATTTTGTAGTGATGTTTGAACTTTTTGCTTTGATGGCCTGAACTTCAGAACTGTACCTTTTCATGAAGGGGAAAAATCCTTTAAAACCAGTGTGAAAAAAGTATTCCGAGGAAAGGCCATTTGCTATAAATACCTATCTCTGATTAGATGCAACCTAGTATTACCAAATTTCTAGAAATCACAGATTAAAGTTTCTTAGGGTTTATTTTTCAAACAAGGATCTGTAAATCTCATATGTGATGATTTTCCTTCCCCCAGGAGCAGAACAGACTTACTGCTTTACAGCAAGCTTCCAGATTTGTATGGAACTGCTGAACATCACTATTTACATGGCCACGGGTCCTTTTGAGCATCTAGACATATGACTTAGTGGTTCTGCGTTCAAGAACTGGGATCCACACCATATTTATACCTATTTGTATAGTACCCAGTAATCTAGAATACTCATTTAATTTTAAGCTTTGGAGGTTGTGGGTAGTATATGCGGATTACAATTAAATAGCGTAAAAAATCCCAAGAACTGTCCCTCCACAGCACTAAAAGCATTGGTATTGTCCAGGACTTTTCATAAATGTCATGCAAGAAAACCAGAGAGAAAGAAAGTATGAACAGTCATGGTAAGAAATTCTAAATATCTTGAATACCTTAAAGTATCTCAGAGGGGAGTGCTGCAGCTATTGGATAGATTGGAACAACTGAACAATTGTCACTAATTTTGCAGTAACCTATGGAGAGCATCACCAGCCGATAACTTCAGGGGCAAAAGACATTTTCTCCTCTTCCTGCATGTAATTTGCCATCTATCCAGTGCCCTGACTCCTTAAAGACCAGCTGCTCCTTCCCATCCAGTTAATGGGAGGAAAGAAGGGCACTATTAGATTCAATAAATGTAACCTGGCCCTATAGCAATTTCCCAGACTGCTATATATATTTCATCTTTTACTTTCAATTAAGGTAATGTAACAATCAAGCCGACTATCTTCTGAAATACATGATTATGTGAAAAATATTTCATCAAACATTTCACAATGTCAGGTGTTTTCCTTTAACCTCTGGAATCTGATTCACGTTATGGCTTTGATGATTACGTACTGTCTATGCCAAAACCTCTCCTAACATTATGAAAAGCTATTTTGTTTGACTTTATGTCTTAAACCTACTCTGTGGTGCTGCACTCTTGTTTCACTGGGGTTCATCAATTAGCTGTGGAGTTAGCTTCATTTTTTAAAAGGAATTGGATGAAGGTGATGGGAATACAGGGTGGAATGTTATCTCACAGAAATAATCTGGGAGACTATAGTAATAGGAATGTATTTGCAAAGCATGTCTAGTTAGGAAACATATTCTGGAAGTGAACATTTAAGTTGAAAAGGCTCTGTGTCTTTTTAGGCAATCAAAAATGGTTGAAGGAGAGAATTACAAATATAAAAAGAATGGAATTTCTTTCTTGGGAAAGATTCTGAAATTTTTTAACTGGATATTCTTCAAATTGCGAAATCCTGCAGATTTCAAAATTTGCTGAGAATAAAAATTCTGAGGAGGAAGAATTATATCAGCTTGGTCAAATCACTTATTTTTTTACATTTTTATATTATAATTATATGATGGATTGTGACAGAGAAAATAAAAAATCTTTTCTGAAATGCCACTTTAAAATTAAAGAACAGAAATGCTTTGCTCTGAGAACACTGTTATTTGTTGGGATTCCCACCCTTTTATTTTCATGTAACTCCACATGCTTGTATATTCACCTTCTTTCACAAAGCTTTTTATTTCAAATGAACCACATGTTCCAAAGGAAAATAATATTGTTTCTTATACCTACAGTACCATGAATCACATTTCCTGGATTTTCTACCAAATTCAGCATAATATTTGCTTTTGAAAATCTGACTTTTGATTTTGATGTTTAACTGGTCACATCAGAATATTTGGCCCTTCAGTCACAGGTCTGGCACCATCCCTCTCCTCGCAAACTGCCATTCTGAATTGCTTGGACTAATATAATTTATCAGTGTATTATTATTAACTAGGAATATCTACCATGTTTTGTCCTTTGATCAAAGTCATTAATTTCTGTTGACAGCCTTCAGGTGGCACTGAAGATGAAAAGAAGAAGAGATTACTCTACCCCCCCACCCCCCCCACCCCCAACTGTAATCGTTCAGTTGTGCTTTAAAAAGAACTTGGTTCTATTTGTATGATCTTTACTGAAAGGGACTATATGGACTTCTGTGGCTTCACACACATTCCCATAAACCCCCCTAGAGAAGATGAAACATGACACTTCCTTTGTAAAGGATCCAAGAATCCTGCCCCTAATCCATAGATTTCATATGTATGTAATCAACTTTTATTGGTTTTGTGAGGATGAAGCTTCCCCTTCCAATGTGAACACAATACAAACTTTGACAGTGTCATTAATAAAGAACTGCATGGCTCAGACAAATTGGGGGAGTTTATACAAAGCCTTTCTCACTGTGCTTTCCGTGATATTTGTGTAGTGTAGTCTTGCTATGGCAGACTTGCCATGTCAGACCCCCAAATGCAAACTGCTTGGAGAAAGAGAGAAAGTTGGTGCTGTAACAAAATCACACTACAGCTGAAAAAAGTTGAGAGTTTCCTAAGTATTTTTTTCTCCTGCTAATGGTAGAAACCTTTTGGGTCATCATAGTGAGCCTAATGAAGACAATGGCAAAGAGCCAAATGATTACAGTGGCACTAAATCAAGTCATTGATGGGCAAATTTTGAAGTTCGGTGTTTTGAAGCCTTGATGTTTTTTGTTCAGAAACTTAGGTCATTATCTGAAACCCAGCAGGGACCCAGTTTGGAAATTCAAGTGGCTTTGGGGGCTCTTTTCAGCATAACACATGCAATCCATCCTTTCAAACTCAGAGGCAGTCAGAACTATAAATATTACAAGAGGACACCAAGATTTTTTGGAAGCAAGCATTCTATTTGGGTATTTATTCATCCAGATCTCCAAATAAAAATACCAGGCACTGGATACTGTTCTCAGCAAATGGTCGTTTGAATCATAAGCCAATAAAAAATGGAGCAAAGAATCGCTTCTGCTTTCCGACACAGCAAACTATTTTCCTTTCACAGTCACTAGGATTTTACAGCTGTTCTTACTAAATATCAACCACATTCAGGTGAAAAGAGTATCTTTAATGGTACCCTCATCTCCACTGAAAATTAATATTAATGAGAATGACTTTTGCATAAGCAGTTACACAAAAGTCAATTTTTAAAAACAGTATTTTTGCACAGGTCTTTCAAAGTTATGCTGTCTTGCTTTTATTTATAACTTTTTGTGTTCTAAAGATCATAGATTTCATGGGCAATGGCTTCACCAGTGCACTTAATGCACTTAAAATGCACAGCTTCACCAGTGCACAAAACTGGATGTTAATTCACAGGCTTTTTTGTGAATATTTTTTAAAAATGTGTGCTACATCTTGAAAAATTTTGTGGAAATATTAGTTTATTTAATAAGTGAATAGCTATATAGATAGCTGTAAGTCCCTGTCATGAATATATATTTTTTCTCTTCTTTTTTCTTTTCCTTCCACCTTCAACCAAAACCTCTTAAGAAGAAAAACAGCAAATCCAAATGAATCTTGGTTCTAGAAACTGTAATTCTTGAGTTATACATTTTAACATGTAACTTTTCTCTTTTTAATAAAATAAGTAAGAAAATTACTTTCCCATGAAATTATGGAATCATAGAGTAATTTAGATTAGAAGTGACGTTTGAAAGTTGTTCAACCATCAGCACTAATCAGGGCTAACTTCCAAGTTAGACCAGGTTATTCAGGACCTTTTCCAGGCAAGTGTGAAAATCCCCAAGGATGGAAAACCCACAGCCTGTCTCAGACACTGTTCCAGTGCTTCAACACTTTGCTTGTGAAAACTTTTCTTTATATTCAATTGAATTTTCCTTTGCTGTAAGTTGTGACCTCTCATCCATTTGTCTCTCATCCTTTTGCTGTAACCCTCTGAGATAAGACTGACTTTGTCTTCTCTGTAACCTCGCTTTAGCTGCACCCGAGCTGCATGTGTGCTCTATTTGGATTCCCTCTTTAGACTTTTCTTCTCCAGATTAAACAAACAAGACTCAATCAGCCTTTCTTCATTCATTTTCAGCTCCGTCCCCTTAATCCTCCCACAGGTCTCTCTTCACCTTGTCAGTCTGTCTTTCGTACTGGATCCCCAAAAGATGGACTCTGCCCCCGATGTAGCCTCACAAGTAGTGAGTAGAGGGGAATAATTACTTCCACGAACCTGCTGGCTATATCTTGCTCACACAGTCTGTGGCTAGTCTTCACTGTTGTGAGGGCATATGGCTGACCCATGTCCAGCTTGTCATCCACCAGGGCACACAAGTCCATTTTGGAAGACCTGCTTCCTACTCACTCAATCTGCACTTCAGCCTGGAGTGGTTCTCAACTAGGTGTAGGGCTTCACCTATATCTTTATTAAATTTCATTATATTCCTGCCAGCTCTGTCTGGTTCGAGATCCCTCTGAATGGCAGCCAGATCATTCATTGTATCAAACAGCCCCTCAATTGTATCACCAAGACCTCGATGAGGGTGAGATTCATCCCACCTTCCAAGTTGTTCATTGTCCCCAGAACTGAATGCTGAGGAACCAGCTACCAATTAAAATTCAAACTGTTGATCACTATCCTTTAAGGCTGATCACCCATCCAGCTTTTCTCCGGCCTCCCCTGTTCAGATACCCCCAATTTGGATACAAGGATGCCATGGGAGACTGTTTAAAACTTTTCCGAAGCCAAGGTGAACAACATACACTGCCTTCCCTTCATCCAGAGAGCCACTGGTCACTTCTTCATAGTCAGGTTCCTTGGACGCAACTTGCCTATGGTAAACCCATGCTGGCTGTTCCAAACACTGTCTTGTTTTCCATGTACCTAAAAATGTCTTCCATGAGCACTTGCATCATAGTCTTACCCAGGATTGAAGTGAAGCTGATCAGCCTGTAGTTCCCCTGATTCTTCTGCTTACCTTTTTTTGAAGACAAGCGTGACGTTTGCCATTTTCCAGTCATCAGGGACCTCTCCACATCATCACAACCTTTAGAACATGATAGAGAGCAGCCTCACAATAACATTGGCCATATTTCATTTAGCTGAGAAATCTTTGAATGAAACATTGTTGAATGCCTCTGTAGACATTGGCAAACAGACTTCCTCAGCTTTACTGCATGCACACTGCAAGAGTAATTGCTCTGAGGATGCAGCAAGGGTACAGCACATGCAGATGCAATGAAGCCAAGAAGGTCCCAGTATTTCCTGAAAGACTGTGCTGTTCAGGGTCCTATTTTTCACAGGCAAATAAAAAACCACCCATATCTGAACGAGCTTAAAAAACTGCCTATTAATATCATACAAGAAGGAAAAACAAAAAAATCCAACAAACATCCCAGAAACAGAGACTAGTTTTGAATTACTTGTTTTCTAAGCTTCAGAGCCTAGTAAGGGGAGATCTTCTTTCTAAAACAGGTTTTTGACATCCAATAAGACTTTTTTTAGCCACATGTCATCTAAGGGGGAAGGGCAAAAGAGTGTTATCTCAAAACATGTACCTTCTAACTTGAAGATTTAATGTTTCCCTTCCAAAACTCTAACTTGACCGAATATACAAGCACAAGTCACTACTGTAACTACCATACATCTTGAACTGTCTGTTTCAAAATTATTAGTATACATTGGTTGCTCTGGCTATAATTCTATGATTTTTTTTTTTTAACTGTTGCATCTAACACTCATTTTGATAGTTCATAATTATTTTTTCTCTCATGAAAAAAGCTTCTTGCTGAACTATTTTCTCATTACTCACTACTCAAAAGTTGCTTCAGATGTCACTCAGAACACTCTCATTTTGATCAGTTTCTAAGTTCTCATCCTCTGATCAACAGATGTAGCAAAACAGTGAAGCTAACTTATCTTAAATGTAATCTCTATAACCAAGGACAACAAGGCACTCAGCACTGTAATAACTGACTAATGATACTGAGCACCCCATTTCAGATGTTTGAAGGTTTTGCAAATTGTGTCCTTTGGTGGTATCTTATAGTGCGTGCAGAAATGTGGAGGAACCTTCTATAACTAGTTACTGTTGAGAATGTACAGCTGATAGGATTTAAATTATTTTGGCTGATTTCCACTGCTGAGACCTAGGGCTTCCTGCCCCTAACCTGGCTCTCCAGCTCAAAATGGTGCTAAAACGTGGTCATGAATGATTGAGACAGTGCAAATGGCAGCTAGAAGTTGTGACAGTCTGAAACATTTAGAATTAAATTAATAGATGAACAAAATAAAGGGAAATTTAAAAGGACTATTCAATGGCTATACCTCTGGATAAATGTTTTTGTGAGTGCATTCTGTCAGTTGTACTTTCACACAGCCAAACAAGTGCAAAATGATTCTGCTTTGCAATAGTGTAAGAAGCAACATATAGATTATGAAACATACATACTGCAGTCTGCTACTACGGTGAGTTTTCTAATTATGACAAGAAAAACAACCTACATAAAAGGCAAAGAATTTTAAAGTTTTAACATGGTTTCCCCCACTTCTTTTGTTATTTGTTTCTTGCAGTTCATTCAGCTCTGACATTAAGATAACACTGGTCACCTTCTTGTTAGTGGTGTTTCTGAGCTCTTTGCCACTAACATAATGCTATGTTTCAGTGTAAAAAAATGAACTGGATAATTCATTTTAAAAGGCAAAAACTTAGGTCTACTGTTTTTTAAAATAAATTAGAAGTTCTTTCTCTGTGTACATCTAATCCATGTTGGTTTACACTTTTAAAAGATTCAATTCCTGCTCTAAGAGGGCAAGTGACACCTGGATCAATATCAAAAAGGCTATGGACAACTGCAGAATCCATTTCACTAATATTCATTAATGGACAACTGCAGAAGGGCACTGGAAATACCCTTGCCCTGAGCTGAGATGTTGCAACAACAACTGGCATCAGTATTTAATTCATTTGGGACCAACAGCTTCCATCTGAGAGTCTTATAATCTCTTTCCAAGGAGTAAAATCCTTTTTACATAGGCTTAACATCATAGTTCATGAATTGCCTCAGAAGTCTTATTAAACTGGATGTTTTTTTCATTGTCTAGGCCTAAACTGCAGGTTTCACATTATCTGACAATATCCATGACTCAGTATTATTAATTGTATATTTCTCACATTAGTGAAAAAAATAAACAAACAACACACCTTGCTTGAACAATTTTTCATTGCCATCAGATACCAAACGGCCTTAGCACTGCCAACTTGATCAGCATAGATTATTAATTATGATACTGCTGGTACAGTTCAATTTAATCAGAAAAGAACATCAAGGAGTCCAAGAAGTAGGGTATATAATGCAATTTATCTTTGCCTTGTACTGATAGGGATAACAATGATTTGCAAATTGCTTCAGCTACCAATACACAATTAAAAAGAGATAAATATCAAAAGATATGCCACATTTTCAACTCAAAGCCAAAAGTGCAGGTCTTAATCTCAGTAGTCAGTTTTAAAATCATGAGTTAATTCTTCCCTTGATGTGCACGCTTAACTCCCATTAAAATTAATGGGGGTTACACATGCTCATCGAGGAAGAAATAGACCCCATAGTGTGTATATTCTTCAAATAATAAGGATTTGGTAATTACTATATTATTTGTTCATTAATTTTCAATTTATCTTGTAAATGTGCACTCTTTGTGATCTTAGGTCCAATTATATAGAGTAATTTGTAGCAAAAGGTCTAGTGGAGCATTATCCTCTTAAAGGACATGTGGTTTTATAGCACATATTGACAGTGCTCTAATTCTCAAACTTTATCACTTGCAGAATACACCAAAACAAAGGAATTTGACTCCTAGCAGCCAAATTCTCCTCCTCCATGTGGTCCAAGGTCCTTTGAAATCACTGTGTATATTCCATTGACTTCAACTAGTTTTGGAAAGGCCATTTTCCTTTAATTAGTTGGTGCCCAAGAGCAAGATTTTTAGTGTGGCTGGTGATATTCTGGTGCCTCAGTTCTGGGTGTCCAAGCTGAAGGTTGTTTATGGAGAGTATTTTTCAGAGGGCAAATGTTGAACAGTTTCTCAAAATGTCTTCTTTCTTTTTCAGAATATTTCAGAGAATTAAGGTGATTGGGATTATTTGGCAACCTTAAAAAAGTAGACATGCTGCTCCTCAAAAGGCAACTCTTTGTTAATTTAAAACATAAGGATATTGGACCTTCTAGCATTTCCTGAATGATAAAATACACATTGTTCTGGGACAGAGAGACATGCAGCTGTTCTCTCCTCCAATCCATGGGAATTTAAAATTTTAAGGTATTATCCATAAATGATTAGTATACATTATGACCCTGTTCAAAAATCTTAATTACAAGTAATGGAATTTGTAGTTTGAATGGATTTACCACAGTTTATCCCAAACTACCAGCTGAATAGGTCAGAATATTCCCACCTTTACTAACACTCAGTCATACTTTACTGACAAGAGCATTACCCATGACCCTGTCAATACTTAGCAGAGGGAATCTGGCCCAAAACCACAATGGATTTTTGACTCCCAAGCCAGCGTAGAAGCAATGAATGCAAAGAGGTACTGCCCCATTCTTCTCAGAATCCCCTGATCCCTTAAAAAACTAGAAGTTACTACAGCACAATCTATGAACAGCAGACATCAATATATTAGAGACATACAGGAGGACTGAATTCTACAACCAAAACCCCCCTCCTTTTCAACAGATATGGCTCTAGCTGGAGCATTTTACCTGATACTAAAGTGGTTTGAACCATTTTTAAAGCAATCTCTAATTTCCTACAGCCTGATTTCTCATTGCCATGTTTTTGAATGCTTAAGGGTGGTCAAACAAGCTAATGAATGTATTCTCCTTAGAAGCCTTTAGGTCTTTTTAAAGATGCAATCTTCCCTTCCTGTCTTGACTTTGTTTTTGAAAAATCCTTTGCTGGTTTGCTTACCCAGTTTTGCTATCTTAGCTACTTCCCAAATAAAGCTGCTAGTACTTATATTCTCCACCCACTCCCCTATTTTCTGGAACTGTGTCCTTCCCACTCCCTTTTTAACATAAAATATATCTCCAGTGCCTGATTTTAGGCTGATTCAGTACACATGAGATACATGGATTTATCTGATGATGGAGCGTTTCCTTCATGTACACGAAAGCAAATTCATTCCTTGGTTCACCTGGATGTGTCTGTGCCGTTCCTACATGCTGCATTAGCAACATGGATGACCAACTTGTGAAATGGTTTACCTTTGAGTGGGGTAGTACAGATCCTATGAACTAGTCATCATATTGGGTAACTAGAAACAAGTTACTGTGTAAAGGTCATAGAAGTATAAAGCACTTACCATCTGTAGCCAACGTGACCCAACGAGAATCCCATGAAAGGTATCATGTGGTCTGGCAGAAGTTTCCTACTTGCCAGTGTAATTTCGAGAAAGAGGCTGATGATTAGGTTCAATGAAAGCTGAATTCATGAAATTAAAATCTGTCTTGTGACTAGCCATCAGGAAGTCAGGAGAAATTCAAGCTGTCTTGAGCAGATATTTAAGGGCAAGGAGGAGCAATTTGTAGTACCAAGTGTAGAAAGAGAACTGTCAATGACATTTATTTTACTTAAAGTTTTTAATGCACAAGTAGCACAAAATAATTCCTACTTTTTAAAAAATTAAAGATTATGATTCTGGGGAAGGGTCAAGGGTTAACGAAAGACCTTGGAGATTGGCTAAGCCTATGAGAATGGCAGGACAGGAAAGCAACACCAAAGCAAGAGAATTCATTCTAAGAGTAAATTCCAGGATGTTTTCAGATCAGTTTAGATTTGCATGCCAGGGCCTTACAGGTTTGGAGACTTGGTGACAATTACAGCTCATTGGAAATGGTAATGTTTTGTGATATGAAGTTATTTCTCAATTATACTTTTATGTGACGTATACTTCCTCTAAATATTTCATCGTCTAAATGATTTTCTATAAAGGCTGAAGTATTTACTTTTGGAGGAGGAAGATATTTTGTAACTTCTCTTTTCTCTTACCATGCTAATTTTTTTTGAAATTAAGAAAAAAAAAAAAAAAGAAAAAAAGAATCCTTGAAAACAGAAAGAATATATTCCATCTCAGTGAAATTTTTTTATTAATAGAAATTTTATGTGGCTGTCTTGGGTTTTTAGTATTTTTAGGATGTCATAATTAGAAACACCCCCCCACACACCAAATTAATAAAGCTGTCTAGTGGTAAAAGACAATCTTATCTGTTTATCTGATTGCACAACAGAGAGACAGGCACCAAGTGGGTCTATAGAAACCTTGTTTTTTACATGCTTCGTATTTTTTAAAGGGTAACTTAGGCACTTCACCTCTTTGCATGCTTCCTTTGTCAACTTCATTTCTTTAGTACCCAGTTAGGCACTGCACAAGAGAGCTGGAGCACATCCCTGTGTCACCCTCACTGGACAGCAAGGTGCCTAAAAGCTCAACACTACAGCGGTCAGTGTTACAATTTTCAGCCCCCTTCTCTCACGCTACCGCTATCCGTACACCCCCACACACTGTGAATCCAGGCCTATTACAGCGGTCTTGTGAGAAATGAGTTGACAGGTCTCAGTCTAAGTCAGAGTAGACAGATGTGCATGCAATAAAATCCAGCAGCCCTGAAAGGTGATGTTTAACACACCCCCAGCCTTTTTTAAAGAGGGGACCAAATGCTCTGCAAAACAGTTAGGGTATATGTTGAACAGGATGAATCCAGCTGGTTGTGGATTGTAGTTCTTTTAACACAGATGCTGACTTTATTTTGCTACTGTTATATACTGCGATGTATCTTAGAAAGCTCTTTAAAAAATAGGTATTTTCATTCTGAGGCAACAGAGAGCTTCATTTGTCTGCTCTCTAGATACAGACATTCATTATCCCCATGAACAGCCTACCTGGCTTTTAAAGACAGCAGTCCAAGGAACAGTTTACAGGTTGATTAAAGTTACAAAGTCAGTGCAAATGCATGGCAATGATCTAGGTTTTCAGGCCCAAAAAGGGACATTTAGACAATTCTGACACCAGCATTTCCCTTTGATCTGTATCTACAATGTATCTCTGCAGAAAAGTTCTGCAGGTACAGTGTATGCTGGGGAAGCTGAATGTAGGTCAATGAGATGCACTCTGCTTTTTTAAATAAAATCTTTCTGCAGAAATTGCATGATTTCCTGTTATGACTGTAGACTTCACATAGAGTATCATACATTCATTTTTAAAAAATGCTTTTCTAGCTGTGCAAAAATCATTCACTTTGCTCAAAGTGCACAAACACACGCATATACACACAAGTTCCTATATATAATATACCTATTTACAAATATTTTCTTTTCATGTATTTTCCATTTCTAATTTGTGGCTGACATGGCAAACCACAGAATTTCAAGATGCCTATTCTTGAGCAGTAAAAGATGTTAGCCAAAAAGTTTAGACAAAGGGCTCAATCCAGAGAAGACTTGCCTACCGAAATCTTGTCTAACTCTCAACTTTCGATCTTCAAATTCCTAGCTCACTACCACCTAAGCTTAGCAAGACTAAAGCCTGTAAGTGCCCGGTTTAAGCCAGAAGAGATAGCTGGGTCTCAGATTTCCCTGACCTAGTGTTAATCTCTTAGCTGAGAACCCTGATGTAAGAGCAGGACTGCCAGGGCTTCCTGGGAGCACAGTGGGCAATGGCAGAGAGCGTAGCAGGTCTCCAACATGCTGACCTGGCTCTGAAAGAGCCTGGCCATCCCACTGACTGCCCAGAGACCCCACCACTAGGAGAAAGACCGGGAGGCCGTTGTGCTGGCAGTGTGGAGGAACTGCCTACCCAGCTCCGTCAGGACAGCGTTCCCCCAGCATAACCCCAGTAAAGCTTTCCTCTGTGCAACCACAGCCCTTTGGGTTCCTCTAAATGCACTTACTGCGTCAGGCCTCAACCAGAGAACAGCTGAAAGAAAGTGAGGTGGGTGAGAGAGAGCAAATGAGCCAGGAAGAGCCAGTGTCCCTGCAGTTTCCACAGCCAAGTGAATGTTTAGGCATTTGCCTGATTCGGAACCTGGCAGAATGTGACACTCACAGGGGAGCACTGAAAAAGAAAGATTTTTCTGACTCTGACTTTGTGTTATTAGCTGTGATTGGACAAAGGATTTGGGATTTTAGATGAAGAGGGTTTTCAGAATGAAAATGAACCACGGGAAAATGCATGTGGGAAAATGCAGATCTTCTCCCAGATTTAACAATGTGAGAAATGCAGTAAATTTGGGATGGATCAAAACAGATAACAAATAAAAAAAAGATTGAATACCTTAGTGAAATTTATATATAATCCTGTGCCACCAACATCCTGATTTCTATTTCAGCCATAGAGGAGGAAAGAGCTGTCCTCATGCAGCTGGAGACATTTCTTCTCTGAGCTGGTAAAAGCGCATGTTGGGTGACGGTACTGGTTGGAATTATTTCTATTATGTACCCCTGCACTTTGAAGAATTGTGTTTCAGAGGCCATGAGCTGGGTGCATGTTGGTACTGTGTTAGGCCACAGCGCACCTGGAAAAGTACCCGGCAAGCACAGGCTCGAACTGAAGTTAATGGAGTTTTGCCATTGCTTAAGTTGAAGCCAGGTTTCCAATTCTGGTGTCAAAGAGGCTCTTCCCCGCCCCCCCCCCACCTCCAGTTATGCTGCACGCACCGGCTGCACACTTAGTTTATCCCATGCCTATCACAAATATAGCAACGCAGACCTTGTTACCAGAAAGCTCAATTATTGTAATACCCTCTTAGCGGAGCTTAGAGCCAGGCTGCTCAGCGCTGCTTGCTGCTCGCTCCGAGCGTGGCAGCACGTGTGCTCAGCCCTGTGAGCCAGCAGGAACGCATTACACCACGCTGCATTCTTCACACTGCCTGCCTCCGAAGTGGCAGATTGATTTTAAGTTGGCCCTTTTGGATTTTAAAGCCTTAAATAATGCAGGCTCTGGCTATGACTGATCCCCTTCTCTCTGAGCCCTGTCCTAATGGGGAGCTGCGTTCCCACACCACCTGCTTTTCCTGGAACCCTACTGTCACATCGCAGATCTGCACCAGATTTTGACTTTTCTGCGCTGAACTGCACGATGTATCTCACCCCCCGTATCATTCCTTTCCCGTCAACCCTTTCCATTTATATACCACACTCATCCCAATGTTAGCAGAGCCTCACAAAATGATCGCTGCCATCTCACAAATACAGACTAGCCAGGTTTTTGACGGAGGTGGCGTTAGAGCAAGTTAGCCAGCGTTGCTTTACCGTACCAGTTACTCATTTTTTTCCTCCTGCAGCCAGAAAGGAGCCTTAGACCTCTCATTAGACCTGAGATAAACTGGGTTACATTTACCGCAGGTTAACAGCAGGCAAATAGGAAGTCAGAGCAGAGCAGCTGACTCTGTTAATCTATACTCTAATTTAACTTGCGGTAACTTGTTTGTGTAGCCATACCCTTGGGTGACTCTGGCCACTGTACTTCATTACACTATGCTTCTTCCTCCTTCCTTTGCCTAATGGGACTAATGATCCTTCCTTTGTAAGGTACTTGCAAATCTAGGGATAAGAAATGGAAGTTTCAGCAGGGGTATTATTAATTATCATTTATTAGCCTGTCTGTGCTTTAATTGCCCCACCCATCTTTCAGTGTCGTACACACTCCTTGTGATTTTAGTGCAGCTGTATTCTTTTCTAACAATTAATATAGTTATTGGCCCTATGGTAATTACTTTTTCTCCCTCATCCTTTTTTCACTTTAAAACATGCATTTGTTTGCTTCGAATTCTAACACAGCTTATATAACTTTGTTGTTAGTATATTTAATTTACTTTAATTACCGTTTACATTGGCATATATGTAGGGATTTTAATTAATAGAGCTATTAATAATATTAATAATAATAACACACTGGTTTTCTCTTAATTTTAAAACGTGATCCAAACGTTACAAAACATAGATGCCTAAGGTCAGATAATTAACCCAAATACAAGTTCTGGAGCAGTGAAATCCGAAGTGCTTTTTATGAATTCCACCTAAGGATTTAAGGTTTAAACTCTAGGAACCCATGTTTGAAAATCTCGGCTTTGATGTACGAACGCGGTTTTTTAATATTGGTGTGAATGAGAAAGATGGGATGGTTACCATTTCTCCATCTCTCTTCCCACTTTTAACATGAAGGCACCCCAGCAGGGGATGAGCAGCCTATACCCTGAGCGGGAGCCTTCAAACCCCCCAAACCAGAGGACAGAAATGGGGGCTTAATACTTCAAGGCCTGATGTAACCTGTCTCCCTTCAGGTACTTAAATTAATGGCTCTTTCTACACCCCTGGTTAATAGTCAGTGGAGAGGAACAGGCACTTCTGGCGATGATTCAGCCCACCTAAACCCTGAGTCACCCTGCGGAGGCACCCCTCTCCCTCTCCCCTTCAATTAGCGTGGGTGCCGCCGCTCGGCAGTCAGGTGTCTCCCTTCAACGCCCATGCAGAAGCGGGGGGATCTTGGCCTGGTTGCCTCTAGTTTCTGATGTCGCATCTTGAGTCCTTAGAAAGCTGAGACCAACATTTACACAAAGAAGGAAAAACCAGTAATGCCAGAGGTGGTTAATCTTTGTGCTATTTATCCAGCTACCTATGTATTTGCAATACTTATGGGTACTGTCTTGCTTTGATGTGCAGGGATTTACAGATGCAGTTCCATTAACATTAGTGGGAATTGGGTGCATAGATCCAGTACATCAAGATGAGAATATTTGGTAATAAATCTTTTAATATGCATGTAGCATTGACTGGATAATTTGAAACATTTTTAAAATCCAAATAAAAATTGAGTTTTCTACTACAAGAGAAGCTACCCCTAGAGACAGATAAGTGGAATCTATCTCCACATAGTCAGACCCTGTGTGATTTCATATTGTACATAGAATGATCCTTTTTTATCTTTATTGATTACTAGAAGAGTAATACAATTAAAGGTAGCAAAATGCTTTAAGGTTTTTGTTCTCTGGCAAAGAATCATGAGTTCAAAGTGGGGCTCCTTTCTTATTATTAGAGAACACCCTAAGAGACAATAATTTCCAGCAATTCTCTCTTTCTCCTCCTCCCCTTTTCATTTCCCACTTTGTGATTTTGGGGATACAGAAAAAAAACCTGTGTGTGTATTAGCACTAGCTAGTGATGTGCAGATACAAGAATAAAACCTATCCTTTCTTTTTGCAACCACAGGTATAAAAGAAGTACCTATCATTATTTCATTAACGATCTGCAGCAGTGTTTTCCTGCCTCCTTGGTCACATATATTCATGTACATGTAAACACACACAAACACACACACACGGAGGCACACTCAGACAGTCTCACGCTTGAGTTTTCTGATGTAGAACACCCCTTGATAAGCACTGCTTATGCCAGGATTATGAACACAAGGAAATAGAAAAAACATTTATAAACCATAGGAAAACAATTCTTTTGGTGTTTGAACTGCAGTGTTATTCAGACGTATATAACTACTGCTGGGTGGGGGAACTGCAGGAAATATGCCAAGGAAGAGAGACAAGGGGAGGCCATCAACAAGACAGAGAGAAAAAGACAGAAAATGCTTTTGTTTGCAGACTTGGCTGGTTGACTTGACTTGAAAATAATAATAGGTCCCCGTTGTCTCTCACAAGCCCCCTCCCCTGATTCATAGGATATAACATAATTGATTCTCACTGGAGATGGATTTGGAATATGCGTCTTCCTTGTTGCTATTGTTTATGTTTACACAGTACATTTACTGTTCGAGGAGTTTTGTTCCTCGTTTACTCACTGCCTTGTTGCAAACCCCTACTGCTTTTCCAGCTGCCACCAGTTCTTTTCTTTTTACCTCATTCTTCACACAGGGAGGTGAAGAAAGGGGGAGCTGCACCGCCTTGGGGACCATGACAGGCTAGAGGTCTTGCAGGTCATGACATTCTGCTCGATGCAGGAAACTCTACTTTCATTTGCCTGTGGACTCCTTTCAGAGAGTGGGGCTTGTGTTCCTTCACTGTTGTGTTTCTGCCTCCACGGTGAGCTAAAACTCACAGGCAGTAAGAAGAAATATTCCCACACCTGGCACAGGGCTCCCAAAAGAAGGTCATAAATTTTGCTGACTACCCATTTCAACGGGCACCTTTGGACAATGAGATGACAACTACCCAGGGCAAATCATTTCTTCAAGTTTGAGCACTACAAGGGAGCACGCTACGCAGCAGATCACCTGGCAGGGCTGATCAGGGATTGCCAGACCCTGGGGTGCTAAGGAGGACTCATGGGGGACACCTGACAGGCATCAGGAAGCAGCTTTGAGAAAAGCAACAGCCTAGCTATTTTCTTCACAATCACACACAGTCATGAGGCTAGGGAAGAGAGAGCGATGGGAAAAGCAGGAACAGGAAAGAGAGGAAAAAAGTGTGTAGAAAGAATGGAAAGAGGAGGAGTCCATCTGGGGGCTAGGGAAGAAAGATCAACAAAGCCTAATGGCAAGTGGGTGGCTAAGATGATATGTTTTAGCAGAGGAGGCATTATTTTTAAAGTACTCCTGAAGTTTTTATGGCTCCAGGCCCCTATTTCATCTTAATTCATCCTTGGGGATAAAGACTCAGCTGGATGGATCTCAATCACTCCCTTCCCTTTCTCACCCCTTGTCATCATGTTCTCTTCCTTCAGTACATTTTCACCATGGTTAGAAATTCCGACTCTCACTCCCCTTCCCAAGCGACTACCGTGGCGCCCTTTGGAAGGTGCGCAGTGCCCCGACTCCCACGGAGTCGAGTTCCATTGGAACTGCTGGTAGTGCATTCATCAGCCATCTGTCATTGCAGCTGCTTGTTGAAGAAATCAACTTCTTCCCCCCCCCCTCCTTTTTTTTTTTTTAATACTTTGGCTAGGAGGGAAAAAAAAACCCTCAACCACCAAAAATTAAACAACAACAATAATGGCCCGACTGTTTCCCCGACAATCCAAACACAATCTGCTGCCCACAGTCGCAGCAAAGTGTCACTGAGAGGAAGTGAAATTCTCATGGCCTGGCAGATCTGAGTGTGCCTATGGGCTTTGTTTTGTTCTCCTTTTCTGCAATAGGTGTAATACCCTTTTCTGATTGGAAGATAATTCCTGTGGAGTTTCTGTGACTCGAAAAGACTTAGCTATGGCACATCAAACTTTATCAGCCAGTTGTCAATGTAACTTTTAGCTGAGACTCTCAACAAAACAGGAATGCTTTTTGAAATCCCACCATGTGTTTTTTATTTCATTGTATTTTCCATTATTGAAGAGAAACATTGCAGAGAGATGACAAAAACTGCGCAAGCATCGGATAATATTTGATGGTGTCAGGAATCTAGGCTACAGGCCTTCCAGCTTTCCAGTCTTCTTGCAATCTAATTTGTTCTCTTTTCTGTAACTGTCTTTTGAAAGACAGTGAAGATGGATCTATCTTCACTTTATTTTCATCCTGGGATCTTTATACATTCAGACACCTTTCTGGGTCCCAGGTTGTGTTGTCAGCCTTGTTCATGGCCATTTCAGTGGTGACACCGAAGGAACCAGAGATCACTTCACCTCCCCAAACAGGAGTCAGGCAGCCCGAGCACAATGCTCTTGTACAACATTTGAAACAGAGCTGACAGGTCCTGACAAAGCAGAGCAGTGTCCACAGTCACACCATGGCATGTAAATTTCCCTATGCTTTTCTTTTGATTTGCCTTTGGAAAGAGAGAAAGAGAAAGGTTATGTCTCCATGTCTCCCCTGTAGGCAGCTGAGAGAGAAGCAGGATATAATGAGAAGGCTAAGTGACTGGTAAAATTAAAATACACAAACCATTAAAACATTTAAAGGGTAGGAAAAAAGAGAGCTCACAGCATCTGGTTTAGGTCAGCACCTAAGGAGTTTCTTACAGCCGATATGGGAACTCTTAAGAAACATGAATGTTGTTATACACAATACCATCTTTATCAAAAGCAAAAAAGTCACAGAGGGAGGCCATGGCACTTACAGTGTGGGAACATGAGTCTATCAAGTGCGAAAACTGTGAAAGCAGCAGAGGAAAGCCCTGACGTGGCCTCTTGGGCTGGTGGCACAGGCTGGTATGTTTGAGCTCCTGGACAGTGCATCTGGCACTCCTAGCAATAAAACCTGAATTGACAGGTTTATGTCTCCATCCATACAATAGCACTGCAGCACTGCAAACTGATATGTAACATCACACAGATTTTATACTTGAGCGTGTACATGTATGTAATTGTCCCTGAGGCCACAGAGATAGAGAGATCTTTCCTTTCCTTCCCCATTTTTTTTTTTTAAATGAAAACGAACAGTTGTCTTCCAGTCTTTCCGATCAACTGCTGGCAAAGACAGGGAGATAGACAGACTTCAAATCCAACTCAGTAACCAGCTTTTTACTTTTTTATCTATTTCTTTTTCAGTTTTCCAACTGAAGTTCTCAGCCTTTTGATTTGACTCATGTAGTAGAGGGGGCTCCAAATGAAATGGAAAGTAAACAGGCCTCATTAATCTCAAAAGGCTTCAGATTTTTATGTAAAGCTATCTTATTAAGATAGGTAGGTATTTCCAGGTGGGAGTTATTTAATGTTTTCTTTCCTTAGTAAGTGTACCATTCCTCAAAATCTCCTGTCAAAAAACTAGAGTCAAGCTGAAACACCTGCCTGAATCCTATCTCCTGTATGTGAAAGACCACATAGCTTTCTCCAGGAAAGAAATTGGGTTTAACCCAGGAATAAATATTTCATATAGTGACTTTTCTGACTGTTGTTTTGGAATAACCAAATGTGCATGCTTTGGAGGCCTCTGTCATGCAAAACTCCAAAAGCTCCATTCAGGTCCTCTAATAGTTATTTCTCCTGGTTATGAAAAAGGTTTTATAATGTGCCATCTCTACAAAGCAAAACCAGTCTCCCCATCTGTGCTTGTGGAGATCCTGCTGAAAAACAGAACGGATACGTTTGCCCAATGCAAGCAAAGTACTTAAGTAGAAGTTTTAACTTTTGCACAGGGAAGGTCCTCTTGACTCAAAACCTTTGCTGACTTGCATGTGTGCCCCTTTTCCTTGTAAATCATTTCTAATTGCCCATGGAAGCCAAATACTTTGTTTTCAGACTTTGAAATGATTAATTTTTACTTTGAATTTATTTTTAAATTTTGTATTTGAGTTTTATTTTTGTCAAATTTTATTTTAAAGGTTGTCTAAATTGGTAGTAAAACCTATCGCTCAACCTCCAATCCTTTTGCTCAAGGACAGTCCATGTGCTAAGCCTAGTTTCAGCCAATGTTTATCCTTCTGAATTTATATGTAGATGCATCTTAGATCACTGTTCATTTAATCCTATCCTATTCTTTGGCACCTGTTATTACAAGCCCTAAAGTTTGACACTATTTGTAATTTCTTCTGTACAGAACTTAGCACCATCTTTATGTCTCAGGGTATGTATTCTTATACTGATACATCCCATAAAAGGTGGTGTACTGTTTACATGCAGTTGTCAAAAATGATTGCTTTTCACAGGACTTGATGTCAGATGTGGATGCGATATTCTGCTTGCATGAGCTTTTGCAAGTGTTTATTATGGAAGAGAAGCTCAGAACTGAATTACCCCATAGAGCAGAACCCCAAAATCAGAACAAACAGAAAACCCAGTCCAAGCTGGAAATGTCCCTCTCCTTGCTCATGAAGTGGGTAACTAGCCAAGTGGTTATAATTCCAGGTACTGGATGTGAATGGTTTTCAAAGGAAAATGAAGATTTTTTCATACTTTTCATACCTTCCTCTTTAGGGATAAGAGTCTGTTCATACTCAAGGGAAACTTTACATCTGAGAAGACATAATCCAAAGAGCTACCTGCCTAGAGAGGAGCTTCTCACTACAGGGATCACTGTTTAAGACCTGAAAATTTATGTTAACAGAAAAGGGAATGTAATATAAAAGCAGTCCAACCTCAGAAAGAAATGAACTCTAATGGAAGTAAAGATATGGGGGATTTCACCCAGCATGCTTGTCCATCTCTGTCCGTGATCAACCTTCATTTCCGTATTGCTAATATTCCTCAGTGTGTCAGTCAAAGTCATTTGGGAGCTAAACATATGAGTCAGCCAAAGCCATTAGTGCAGATTATCAGCCTTTTGTCAAAGAAATGAGCAAAGTCAGTACATGCTGATGAAGAGCTTTACAACTGCAGCCTAAAAGCCACATGGAGGAAAAAGATGTTTAATTCCTGAAACAGGTCCAGCTTTCAGAAGAGTTAAAGTAGAGAAGAATCTCAGCCCAAGCTGTGAATATTACTCACGCTATTATTTGAATAATCTAAACAAATAGGACCAATGATTCTGTGTCTGCAGCTTCCCAGCTACACTGCTATTAAATTAAAGGACTGATTCCATAGTCTTGCAGAGCAATAGTCTGTTCTAGTACTTACACCATAATTCTTTGTCTTGCAATATGAAGTATTTGAGTCTGCACTTAATGCACAGGTATAACATCAATGAATGCTGGGGAAGCAAGGTCTCTGGTTTTTTATTTTTACATTAAAGAATCATATGCAAAAATAATGGCTTGGCCTTTTGGTCTCCCACAATAATTTAAGTAAGTCTATTCTGTTGATTTAACATAGCTTCAATTTCTGGAGCACTACTCAGCATATATCTATAATCAGGAATAGCTTACAAAGGTAGTGCTTAACAATGTTAAACGAGGCACGCTGTGGCAGTCTTAGAGCCACCCTTACAACTAGGAATCTGCTAGCAAGAGTAGAAATTGTGTTACATAAAGGCTTCTCATCAAGTCAATCCACTTAGCAGGGCAGGTCAAGATGGATTGGTGTTATGAGGGATATAGTCTTATAGCACTCAGAATGATGGCACTGGTGGTACCCCATGTGTTGCTAGCTGCCTTATCTGTCTAGGATAACCTCTTCTTTAACCCCTTCTTTATTACAAACTTGGTGCTAAAGGAGGTTAGTGCTGGTCTAAAATCACCTAAATGACTATGTTTTGTTTGACTTAACACAAATGAACTATATTGTTTTGGCCTGAGAGGCTGTTGTGCTATTTATTGGCACTAGGGTTTCATGCCGTCATAAAGTTCCACTCAGAGTGCACTCAAAATGCAAATTTTCAATTAAATTTCTTACATTCATGCCAATATAAGCTGGTAAAATTTTCAATTTTTTTTTCTACTGCACCAATATAAAAACTTTATAGCACTGAAATTAGGAGCTAAAGACCTTTTCCAAAAGTGTTCACAATTATTTTATCCATATTTTTAATATTCATAAAAGTGGCAAGAACAAAGTGAGGCAAATTTGCATTTCATATCGCACTAAAGCTACTCCACATATACATGATAACACATCCTGAGAACAATGAGATATCCTGTCACATGTATGCATTTTCTAAAACTGCACAAAAGGAGGATTTCAAGGATGCATAAATTAACTTCCTACCTTTAAATTATTAACCCAGGCTGTTCCCTGAATATGAACCAAAATCAAAGGACAGCTTTCCCCCACTCTTTTTCTCCCTGCAAAAAGAGTACACATATTGTCAGTTGAAGTTGATGTCTTAAGAAATTGAGTTACTTGGCTACTGAAAAATGGTTTTAAGAGAGGGGGTTTTTTACAATTCTTCTATTCATGCCATTTGGGGAGTGGGAGAGTGCATAGTGTATCTATTAGTAAGAAGCCACTTCAGCTACCCTAACATATTTCTTTTTTGGAAACAAATGATTGACCTTTCCATACTTTGATACGTGGGGAGAAACAAAGTTTAAATCACATTTCAATGAGTTTTTGAAGTAGAAGAGATGAATGAAGCCTTTATCCAGGATCCTGTCAGTGATCAGGATGTCCCAGAAGCACTTTCTTGCAGGCTGTGCAGAAATAGATGGACCTGTACATACATTTCTCTGAACTGGCATTGTTAAACTTGGCCCTTACCAGAGCTGAAGTAGCCAGTTGTGATGGACAGTTACGTTTGTTACATCTATTGAAATCCGCTTTCCAAATGTCAGAAATAGGCAAAATAATCTGCAAAAGCATTTTCGCTGACACTGTTTTTTGCAAAACCTGCAGTCTGATTGCAGATCTCTTCAGAAGGAGACAAAAAAGGTCAAATTTGTAGATAAATGGTTATGAAGTATTAACTCCCTCCTAGTAACAGGTGATATTAAAAATGCAATCTTAATTCCTTTGGGGCCACATTTATAAATTAGAACCATATATGAAAAACTTTCTGTGGGAAAACAAATTAGATTGATTACAGTAGGAACTAAAGAGGAAATGTTCACAATAGCAGCCACACTGGACAGTCAGTGTGGATGAATGCATTTTACTTGGCCAGCTAGTAACTTTACAGCTACTTTCCCTCCTACTTTTTAAGTCTTGTTTGCAGATTGCCCTGAAACGATCTACAATTGCTTTTTCAGTTGAAAATTTAGTGCTATGAACATGTTAGTAGCACTGTTTCCACACAATCTTGTAAAAAATCTAGCAAACCAATAGCTATCATAAAGTACAAATGCGTGTGTTCTCCATAATTACGCAGAAATCATGATTTAGTAGCCCTAACTTCCTACTTTAACAACTTGAAACCATTGCACTTAACATGATCTAGTAAGAGATTGTATAACAATGCAAAAATTACTCTTTTCCCCACCTAATTCAGACAAAAATCAGCAACAAACACATTCCAGACATTATTCAGGGTTTCATACTTATCATACAAAAAAGTAATTGCCTTTTATTGACCTGAACTGACGTGCATTTAAATCAAGGGAATTCTGCCAGTGATATGGGACCAGGTCTTAAATGCCTTATGTTAAATTTGCACTCCAATCACCAGTTCTTTGGTCTGTATTTGAACTGATTTCTAAGCAAATATTTTTTGCTGTGTTCATCACTGCTTAGCTATTTCACTGTTTCATTAGTTTTGCACATTGTGTAGGCTCCCACTCAGAATTAAAAGTGCTGAAATACCAGAAGAAAAAAATCATTCTTCTGGGGTTTGCAGTCTGCTTATATGGAATTATTACAAAAAAACTTGTGATGTCACCCTCTCTCGTTCCCTTTTTGTAGATTCAAGGATCTGGATAATGCATATAAGGACCCAAACTTCTGGATGATTTTGTGGAATAAAATGAATCCTTATAAATTCAACTATAATTATCCACAAGACTGAGTTAATTTGGAGCAGCATAACTAAATAAAAAAAAGAAAATGAAAAAAAGATTTAGTAAAATATTTCCTTTTGTAGCATAACTGTGAGGTATCAACATGTGATCTATGCAGTTTGAGTGTGCTGATTACCCAAAGATATTTTCATGGTAGCCTGAGACTACACACATACCAAAATGCAAAACCACATCTGTTTTCTCAGTTTAAATTACTGCATGATGCTCACTCAGCCTCTGTACTCTGGCATGTGCCAAACCCATGGCTGAATAAAGAGAATGCCTGCCAAATATATCCACTTTCTAAAACTATGCAAATGGAGGACTTTGGGGATGCATAACTCAACCTCCTTTCTCAAAGTTTCATTAACAATATCCCTCTTTGTCACTGGAGAAATGTAAACAATTGCAGTTAAAAAAAGAAGCAAATCCCTACCTATGTCATGATACTTTCTCACAGAATTTGGGTAAATTAGTTGTAGTCATAAAAAAGGGGGCCTTTCTACATTGCTTTGCATGTCTGTATTACAAAGGAACGTGATATGGTGAGCGTGGCTCAGCCAAAACAGACCTGGGCCACCCTGAGCTGGGCTGAGGAAGGGCTGTGCTGTGGTTAAGAAACTGAACTAGGACTAAAGATCTAAGTTCAAGCATTCAACCCTTCCACAGACTTTCTGTGTGATCTTGGGCTGCTCAGTATCAATAGCCTTAGATCCTGAGCTATAAAAAGGTAGTCATTATACTTCTTTTCTCCCATCCTTTGGCTGTCTGATGTGTGTAGGCTGTCTTTTGCTTTGTACAGAACCAAGTATAACATCATCCTGAGCTCATCCGATACTTCTAGCATTTCCCTATCAATAAATAGAACTATATATTGTAATTGGTCACTATGTTTTACCAGAACACTCCTCACACAGAGCCAACATAGGATTTCTCAAAATGTTTGTGTAACGTCTGAAGTCAGAACAAATCACCATGCACAAGGTTCTTGGGAATTCATAGGCATCAGTCCAGTAAATAAACAACACAGAAAATGTAGAAAGGACATGAGCTGAAGGTTTTCAGTGACTTTGCATGTCAGAACATCAACCCGTGAGCTGCTTTCCCCCTCCCAGCTCACAGATCCCCTCTACTTACCATGAGATCTTTTGAGCAAAGTCTGTGCTCTCCATCCATGCTCCTGGTCAAACTCTCCAGCACCCTTATATTTAATTATTGCTATTATGCCACAATAACTAGACTACTATTCAGAAGTAGTTTAAAATGTCCTTAATTTTAAATCAATTGATTTGTATGAGGATTCTCTCACAATGGAGTAAGGAATAGACTGCTGGATAACTGGGTTTTCAAACCCAGTCTCATATCAGCATACAGATATCTATGCCACATACATTTAGCACACAGCAGTCCATAATCCTCCTACCAGGCACATCAGGCTGCCTGATGGTTTATGGCAGGCTTAGGATCTTTAATAGAAAAGCTACAGTGTAGCAAAAGTTGCATTCGGGAGAGGTTAGGAAGATCGCTCAGATAGTAGGTGGTAAAAATCTTTCCTGACCCCAAACTGGACAATAGCTTAACCCAAGCCTCTGCGTAGTTCCTAAGTTTGGTGTTTTGAGGTCTTCCCCCAAGCAGTCACCCTTTATCATCTATCTACACCTGAATTTGAAAATGAATCAGTTCCAGACTTGACTGTGCCACAGAATGTATGGGAAAGACATGGAAGAGAGTTAGCTAGAGAGACACTACAGGTCTTTCTTAAGCACTTTGAAAAAAAGAATGTAGAACTTTCCCTTTAGCTCTGGACACGATAGAGCAAACAAGAGAAATAAATGTCAGTGGGAACAGAAGGTGAAGACTAAAATTCTATAGACATATCACTGTGGGGACATGGTGCCTAGTGGTATTTTTTTTTTTTTACATACAACATCAGTAATTGATCTTTTATTGCCACCTGAATGGAAAAGATCTGGGATTTGTTTAATCTTGTTGGTCTTACTAGAAAGAAGAACTCTTCAGGAAAAATCTGAAGAAGAAAGAGGAGGTGGGCTGCCTAGCACTCAGACTGTCCATGAGCTTTCCAGAAAAAAAGCCACACTCTTTCCACAGCAAAGTGCTGAGTAATTCCCTTGAGCTGCTAAGCACTCCCATCCTACTGAAAGCAGAGAGACCTCAGCAGCATTCATAGCTTCTCTGGAGATGCTCGACATATTGTAGGACAGATCCAGCATGAAGCGATCTCGAAGAGCAGGTTCACAGAAACAGACCTACACTATTGCCCTGAGGCAAGCATTTCTCCAGCAGTTAATTTATACAGAATTCAAAATTCAGTTAGGATAGTGATCAAACAATCTTTTCTGGAGAAGAACAAAGTAATTACAAGCAAGGAACTGTTTGTGCAATACTGTGATTGCAGTGAATGCCCCAAATGGTCAGAGCTGGAAATGTGAAGGATCCAAGAATAACGATAACATGTCCATGATGCGCACAAATAGGATTTCTCACTCTACTTTCCTCATCCAAAAAAATCTAACCTAAGAGAAATAATGATCCTGTGAAGGCAATTTTGCCCCAGATCGCGAGGCAGTTGCAGCAGAGTCAGCATCACTGCAGGAGTCCCTGAGCTGGTATTGCTGGTCATGTTTCTATCTGAGACCTGACATACAGGAGGTGGAAGGGTACTGGTTATTTTTTACCATTCTTTTTGAATGACGTTGTTCTAACTTTACACCCAGACTTCAGTTCTCAAATTCTGCACGTGCTCATATCGGACGAATCTTTACTAACTGCAGAGTAATTAGGCAGCTGAACGAATGTTTCTGCATGTATGGTCAAATGCACAAAGCCTCCGTGTGTGCGGTACGTGTGTGCATGTGCATATGTGCAAGCACTGCTCTGCATATATATTTTGATTTTTTTTTCTCTCAGAGGGCCATAGTGGGTACATAATAATGCCTTCCTCCCCCAACCCCCCCACGCTCGCTGACACATGCACACCCAATCAAATCCAAGGGACCTTGCAGGAGTCAAGGCCGGGGCTTTAATGCTTTGCTACCATTTTTGACAAGACAGCCTCCTTCTCTGAAAAGGACGAGCTGGAGCCATCTTTCAGGAGTTTTCTTTCCCTGACAGAAATCAGCAGGGTTAGAATAAACTGCATAAGTTATCAGCTCCTCAGGAAAGAACATGAAAAAAGCCCTTCTATCACTTAATGAAAAATAGCTTCTTTTTTGGACAGAACTTCATAGGCTTGCAATCAAGCCGTGGCTCCCCCCTCCCTTCCTTCCTTGACGTGCCATAGAGGCAAATCAAGTCGGCATCTATTAATAATATTTTCCCCTGCTCCTTTCATTTCTCTGCATGTCCTACCACTGTCAGGCCCCGTGATGGAGCAGCGCCTTTATCTCGTCCGAGTCTGGTCTGTCAGGGTGATAAACAATTCTAACAAGAATCAGAATAAAGATCTTCCCAGTAGACTCGGCGGAGAGATAGAGGCTTTTCTCATTTTCTCGACGGAAAAAAAAAAAATTTAATCTAGCAGCTCCGGCTTTTTTCAAGCGTCACATTCAAAGAGATGCAAATTTGTCAGAGCTGAGACCCCGGCTGACTCTCAGCACTGCGTGAATGTCAAAGGGGGGACTCGAAGCCTTTGACATCCCTGCCTTTTTTGGGGGCTATCTGCTGAAATAAAAAAAAAGGAGAGGAAAAAAAAGCAAATGCTTTGTAGTGTGTGTTTCAACAATTTTCATAAGTTTTCTTCTGAAATAAAATAGTGCCGTTGGGAAGGTAAAGTGAGAGAGAGAGGGAGAGGCAGAGAGAAGGAGTGAGAAAGAGAAAGAAAGGGGCAAAAGGGAACATAAACTTGTCCATTTGGATTTAAACATGTCATGTTAATAGTAAGATTTTTATTATTTGGAAAGAGTTAATTTAAGATTGTGGGTATTTGCTGTACCTCACACACACACATGAAAAAAGCAATCAATTTGCATAACCCTGAGATGGGTGCCATGATGATAGCATTACATGTGCATGTGACTGTCCTCATTTGTTTACATGTATGATTCTAAATATGTGAGCAACTATATATGCATTCAGATTTATAGCTATTTAAGAAGTGCAAATAGTGTGTGTATGTGCACCTACCACAATTCTGTGTATTATTATGTGTTCTTTTGCTATAAGCTGACCATGGACTCTCCGCTGAATGAATCAGAAATTAAGCTAGTCCTCTGAAGATCAGGCCATCTGAAGGACAAATACAGAAAATATACAACATGGTTATGAGCTCAAGCACGAAGACAATCTGGGGGGATTTTTGTTGTTGTTGTTTAATTGGATTGCATATTTATTATTTTATTAATTATTTACTTAAGGTTTTTTATTATTATTTTTGACCTGTACTGTAGGGATTATAGAAGCAATTAATCTTTAAAAGAGTCTTGGATAAGGAAAGACCGCTGTATAACTCTCTTAGGGTGGGTGAAATGTGTCCTCAATGTGTGTATCCCTTTAGAGTATAATCTTGCGGGAAGAAGAAGGATTTCCTAAATGTTGAATTCCTGGAGTCATGTGAATTTTCAACCGTCTCTGGTTTCATTAAAATAAATAAATATGCTTACTGCTATAAGCATGAAAATGCGACCACAGTAAATCCTGAAGCTTTAGAATTTAGCATATCCCAAGCCACACTTCTCCACCGTGTATATCTATACATGTGCAATGGTATTATTATCGCACCAGAGTCTGACCATCTCTGCCAGAGTTCCATGCCAGGATGGAGACAAAGATGGCCTTTTCCAGTCATATAAGTGCATTTCCTCCAGACTTTGGCTATCAGAGATATTTCTCCACCCCCTTAGTATTACTTATGACCACTCACAGCAATTCCCAGGAGGCTTTTGAGGCAACTGCTTTCCTCTGTAAAGGATTCTGGGATCTACTGGTGATAAGCTGCATTTAAGGGCTGAAAACTACTGTGTCAATCCAGATCAAAAGGGCCTAGTTTAATCCATTCACTGTTTAATAGGACTTGTGATGTGTGGACAAATTATTGGCAATGGGTTATGGGAACGTCCTGCTTTTCATTGCCCTTGTCTTCAGGCTCATTCTGAATTCAGGTAACACCTCCTCAGTCATACCTATTTGGGCACATTGCACTCTCTCCTCAAGACTGTTGCTGAAAACTCTGATCATTAATTACTAGACTCTTACTTACAATCAATGCAAGTGCTAATACTCTCCAGTCTCCACTCAGCCTGAATTGGTTAAATAATAAACTGCCTTTTACAGCTGTAATGATCCATTTGTAAGGGAGTTGTCCTAGAAACTCCAATACATTGCATAAGGCTCTATTCAAATGAGGTCTTGAAGTGCTTTTCTCAGAGGCTCACTTTTTTCTTTCTCTAAAAAAGGCATCCAAGTCATTATCCTAACTGGGAAGCGGACTTGCCGGGAGTTAGGGGCCTGATTCGGAACGAAATATCTCGGCTGTGCTGAATCTGCGAGGCTGTGTCTAGTCACCGTCCTGCAACACCTGGCTTGGGGCTGGGGCAAGGAAGGGGTTTGCTCATGCCCAAACCGTCCTGCTCTGTGGAGGTGCGTACCTCGGCGGGACTGACGTGCTACTCTTCCTTCAGCAAGGATGTACTTGGCAGGTCCCACTGCTATTCATCCGCTACAATCCTGCAAGTGATTGCAGTCTCCAGCAAGAAGTAAAATGCCACATTTAGGTGCTGTCTCCAAAAGCGGGGAATGACATGGAGGAACAGGCAGGTTCAATGCGCAGAGCAGCAGAGTGAGCATGGGAGGGACATGACCTGAGACCACTGAGAGAGCAGCTGGATTCGAGGGGGCAAAACACTCCTACCAAAAGTAATGGACACTGAAAGGTGCGAGAAACTTTGGGTGGATAAATGAAGCTTATATAAAAGCTTGAAACCATTTATTTGCTGGAAAGGAGTTGCTTCCTCCTCTAAAGAGAGAATACTTCTGTGTCTGCAACTGAACTGCCACAATGTCAACTGAAGCAGGTAGATCTGATTGAGACCCTGATATGACAGTAAGATCTGAGGTTAAGGTGCTCGGGATCAGTTTGCACTAACTGGTCACATATTCGAGTCCTTTAAAAAGTGCTCTGCACACCTCGCTGTTCCCACCAACCTCAGCACGAGGTTTGTTGGGTTCCTAGATCTTTTTCCATTTTTTCTCCAGAAAGTTAGACTTCTTCTTCAGATGCTTAGATACATTCAATAACTGGATTGTTTAGTGCTGGCAGTCTCCAACGCTGCTATTCCTCTGCTAAGTATATCATCAATCTGCTCTCCTGAGTTATTTCAAGAGACACATGTTGGGCTAAATCGGAACCCAACTGACTGAGTTAAAACTGCAGGATGCATCGCTAAGTCCTAACTACAGATCACATTTCATTCTAATGTAACATGATCTGCCAGAAAATTATAAGAACCCCGCAAGGAAATAAAAATAAAAAAGGAAAAACTAGCTATATGTGATTTTTCATAACTTCTGCTGTGCACAGAGCTTGCAAACAATTTTTGTGTTGAGGGAAAAAAAAACACCTTCACACACAACATCTCCTACTGGCTCTGGGTATGATCTCTGTTATATACACATTTCACATATACTGAAGAAAAAAAGACAGAGTAAAGTAAAGCATTGAGAGATTCTTCTCTTGGCTTACAAAAATATGTTTATTCTGCTTTAGAAATTCCAAAAATAATGAGTCTTCAAAAGTAGCAAATGTAGATACAAGGGAGGGGTATTAAGTTGTGTTGCAAAATCTGGTGTGTTTTCAAGCACTCTCCTTCTTTAATAATGCAAGGACAACAGCAGTGTACTTGGGATTTCTTCAATGAACATTAAAACAATGTTTACATTCAACATCTGTGAAAAGTTTTTTTCCTGAGATGCTTATAAATTCAGGAGTTGCCATAAATACTTAGCAAATAAATAGAGTCCATATTATAAGCTTCTATAAACCTTGAAACAGTTGCCTCTACATACACCCTTTTATTCGTCATTAACTGAAACAATTCCACACCTAAACCGGTGCCAAATCCTACCCTCACCCTCCCTGCAGCAAGTCCACAGGAGTCAGTGGTGTCATTGTTGACTTAATGCAGGATAAGTCAGCCTGAACCACAGCAGCAGCTCATTAGATAATTCATACTTTAGTAGATTTTGTTCAATGGGCAATCAGTTTATTATTTTTATGGGTTCACTATAGTCATTATTCTGCCTGCTGTCCTCTATAGTAAGGTTTCAGCTAAAATAGCTGGGCCCGCTCCTGCAAACCTGCAGCACTTCTGCATACAAATGGCATAGGGAGGGTTTGTAGGATTTAGCCCCTGGTTTATAAACTGCGTAAATTATTTCAGAAGTCATGTCAGGTATAGTTTATTCCAAGGTTTGCTTGCAAATTTTAATCAGAAAACACAGAAGGGATATGCAGTTTAGATTGAAATATTCTTTCACCTTGTACTCTGCCCAGGTTGACTTACTGTGGGCTGATATAACTGGCAGAAGTTACAGCATACGTGATAGAGGAAGGCTGGACACAAACTAGAGAAAACACATAAAGAAACATTTATTTAAAAAAAGTAAATCAACCATAAAGATCCTCCCAGTAGACCTGGGAGATGGAAGCCTTTCTCATTTTCTCCATGGCAAAATTTAATCTAGCGGCTTGGCTTTTCAAGCGTCATATTCAAAGAGATGCAAATTTGTCAGAGCTGAGACCCCAGCTGACTTTTAGCACTTTGTGAATGTCAAAGGGGCTTAAAGGTTGAAGTGTCTTTACCTCCCTCCATCCTTAGTAATTCAAAACCAGACTGAAAATACAAAGCACCCACCTCTACCTGTTTGTTCAGGCCTCTCTATTTCATGCGTACCTGCCGGCTATAAAAGTGTTTGTTTCAGGTGTTGTTATCTGTTTTAACTAAAAGCACACATAGAAATAAGCATGCAATTGAAAAATGTTCCACCGGAGAACCCGGCAACAGAAGAAAAACCTTCCCCTTCGGATAGCTACCCTGTCCCCCACTGCACATATACACATTTTAGAGGTTCTTGCAACATAGCCTATTCCCAATTGACTGATTTCAGAACTGCTATTAACCGAGTAGTAATCTCACCCAGTGACATGGTTCACTTCATACAGTCTCAGGAGGTAATATATCTAATAAAAATAAAAGTAATAAAAATAAAAGCAGCCCTAATGAATACTCCATACCATGTAAGGTATATACTATATCACATAGCAGTGGCCACCTGAAAGCAATGCCAATGGCTTTTTTTTCACCTGCCTCCTGTATGATGTAAATATCAATCTACTAATGGAGTTCCCATTGATGAAGGATAAGGGAAAAAAAAAAAAAGAAAAATGGCATTGAACAGATTGAGGCAGACTAATCTTGTTTGCCTAAAAATGGCAAAAAAAAAAAAAGTATATGTAAGCAAAAGCAAGAGGATTTAAGCTCAGTTCCATGGGTAGGATGTTTATTAAATTAAATTACATTAACATATACACAATCAGTGTGAAGGGAAGCCCCCAACAGCCTTTACTGAATGACAGATTCAGTGAGTGAACCGGAGCTCTGAGGCTGGACCTAGAGTAACAGTTTCAGAGAAGTGTTTCGTCTCATTTAACAATTTATCAGTCCTCTTGATGATGAATTTACTGGAAAAGGATGACTGTCTCTTTAAAAAAGTAGTTTGGGCAGTGCTTTTTGGTTTTAAAGTCTGGAGACAGTGGCATTAGATTGATTAGGTGTGTACATGTTGGCTGAGAAAGCTGTAGAAAGGGGAATGGAAGTGTTTGACAAGATGAAAGACTATTCAACATGTTAGACAGCTGGTTGAGTGAAAAGATCTATAACAGCACAGTAAAATATACTCAACAGTAAATGATACCTTCACTGCAAAAGCTACTACAAGTTAGGTCACACAATTTTAGCCTAGGATGACAGGTTCAACCAAACAAAGTTTTGAAACACACAATTAATGTGCATGTGCCTGGTAACAGACAGATAGCACTTGAGAAATTGAGACAGACAGGGGTTCCCTTTTCCAAATTTAATAGTGAATATGCAAAGTTCCTGAGCCAGATTCTGATCTCCGTTGCTTATTCAGAGCAACTGCACTGATCTCAGAGGAGCTGTTCCTAATTTACACCAAGGTAAGACAGATGAGAATCTGTGCCCTTCCTCAGCCCATTACCTTGCTATAGAAAATGAACGCTTTTGAGAAATAATGTTGTGAGGGGAACTGTGAGCCTCCTTTCTGAGATCCTGCAGTGACTGACGAGCACAGTAAATGGCTATGTGTAACTGTGTGCATCATGTTTTCTGATTTGCACATGAAGGCTTTGTAATCACCATGTGATTTTCATAATTAACGAAGCACAAAACACACCAGGATGACAGGGATAGTGAACTGTCATGGATGCTACAGATAGACAGCAGATAAACAAGAATGGATAAAGAACATTCAATTTTTTAAGAAAAAAATTGAATTTGGGTGGTTTTCTGGTGATAGGCTAGCAGGGATTATGGTAGTAGACTATAAAGTAGTCTAAAACTAAAGGATGCTTTTTCTGTAGACAATAATAGGACAATTGGACCTGGACACAGTTGGCTAATCTCATTTGATTATTCATGATGCAGTGATCACCCTGGTTAGCAGAGGTTGCACCAAAAAGCCTTTTAGTCAGAGGTAAATACAGCGCATGAAACTAAAAATGTTACCAGAACTTCTCATATTCCTTTATTTTTTCTACTGAGTTAAAGTAATAGAAATATAGAAGGTACCATTGAAGCAATATATTTTTCCCAAACTCTTTAAATCTCTTTAGACCATTATGAAAGAGTATATTTACATATATCCACACTTCTAGGTCCCTTTATGTTGCCAGAAAAGCGCAGAGAGGCCATGGTTCAAATGCTAATTAGGCCTGAGGTGATTAGGACTTTCAAATTAAAAAAAATATTTTCTTTTTTAAAACTTGGGTTCTTTTCTAACCCTGCTTATGGAGTGATGATGTAGTGCTTCAAACTCTTTTTAACATTTTATTTAGAAGACTTTAAAAAAAATGTATCTTTTTTTTGTGAAATCAGCCCTTTCATTCAATATCCTGTATGAGCTCTTTTCATCACTAGTTTTCAGGGACAGCAAGGCAAGCATTTGTTAACTTGATTCCACTGAATATTTGACCAAAAAAAAAGTATTGTTAATACTAATGTTAACACGCATTTCCTTAATTATAAAGCCCTAAAGATACGTCAAACTAAGTAAACCATTAGATTGTTAGAACATTAATAATCTGTTAGTGTACATAGAGTTGCTCATGCAGTGCAATGGTCCAGGGGGGTTGGTTTCAGGATTTGTAGTCGAGGCACAAGGCTATCCACTGCTAGCTTCCTGCCCACGAGGAACATACAGTGACCTTGAAAATGCAGCCTAGTAGTTATCATCTGCCTCAGTTTGCCCACTTGCAAAAGCCTAGACATGCTTTGAGGTCTTCAGATGAAAGACGCTACTAAATGCACAAAGTGTTTATTAATTAATATTATGCTGAGAAAAAGACATTTGTGCTTCTAAAATGTAAATAATGCATTAACACCCCCCCTCCCAATAATACCAGAAGTGCTTCTTCATAAGCAGATATTTATAAATTAGATGGTATACTGAGAAATGATTTAAGTAATCCAAATGATTAAAGACAAGACAAGATTTCTGTGGGAGTGCCGCAAACATATAAAACACTTCACCTACTCAGCAGTATCCACAATGCTTTGTTTTCTTTTTCTGGGATAAGAGGATGTAGGTTTCCAGTATCTCTCTATAGGAAGGTTAATGATTCTGGACAGAGTTTTTCTGGGGATTTAGAAGCAAAATTTCATGGTTAACATTCCAATATACTTATTAATGTAATCAACTCCTCCCCCCAGTCATTATTCTCAGGAAATTCCTTTTGCATACACAGTTATTGCTTTAACTCCTTTGAAGTTTTGCCTTGGCTGGAATTCTAGATGTCTCAAGTCACTCTTGACTCTGACAGTTCAGCAATTATATGTATAGATACTGCATAGCTGAAATGGAAGGTACAGTGCAAAACCAAGAAACTTCAAAGACAGAAATTGTTGAGCAGAGAGAGAACACCTTATATTTCTAATGCAAACTTTTCAGGCTATAAGCATTCTAAAAAAAAGAAATGCTGTACTTGACCTTTCAGCTCATTAATACAATAATTAAGGTTAGCTCTGTGACATGCCCCAAGTACCAAGTGACTTACAGATCACAAACTACATAAGATTTGTTTCAAGGATAACTCTACCTCCTGCAAGGTAAGTGGAGCAAGTTATCCATGCTAGATGTCCAGACCCAAAAAAGCTAAATGAAGACACTGACTGTGTAGCTGTTTGGCCCTTGGAAGAAAGGATCAACATCTACGCCTTGCCTCTGTAGGACAAATGGATTAGCAACCAGAGCAGCTTTAAAATCAAAGGAAGTTTCAGGTGCCAAATACAGCAAGCTACAGGCAGGATGTTCTTTTGGTTGGGCTACAGGAAGACTGAACTCTGACCTCCCTTCTCCAAAGGATGGCTGCATTTTGTCTCAGAAAATGACAGCTGCTCTTCCATTATGCCTAAAGCATCCTCTGGCTGTGAGGATGCCTCCCCTGCCATTAGTTCAAGCTGAAGAGAAACAGAGGGCTCTTCTAGGCCTTTCTTCTCCTGTATTGGGATTTTCTGCCATTCACCTAGGAGGATGAGCCAAGCAGCAGACAACTCTGCTCCTCAAAATGCAGCATTGGTGTCTAATGGCTGAAATATACCGTCTTGACCAAGTACCCTGTTTCATTTGTGTTCAAGACACGAAATGTAACTGGGTTTCTATGCTCTACGCAGTGCTAGAATCCTGCATAGTCTTTGCTGGGGATAGCAGCAGCAGCAGTGTAGCCTGGGCTTGGGGGAATCAAGGTGCAGCTGAACCGTGAGTTTGTTTGGCCCTAGGTTTTTGTGTGGTGAAGGACATGGTTTGTGGACCCAGGGTGAGCCAGCTAGACAGTTTCTTTTGAAGAAGTGCTGCGCTCAGGTACGTATATGCTTTCCTAAGTTAGTGTTATTTACCTAAGCCAATGTGCAGAGTGCTAAGGAGCACTACTGGTAGTGCTTGAGTAGCAGAAATAAAAATCAGCACTAACAGAAGAGTGTTTAAAAAAAGGCTTTAAATTTAACTAGTTTATATATAGAAAGTATATAGATATTATATACATAGTTTAGAGAGAGAGAGACACGGGGGTTTAGCATTTATTGGCTGTTCACATTAAAATAAACATTTGTGGGTTTTTTACTAAATAGTACAGTTAATTATATTTTATGAGATTCTATTTTACGAGATGAAGTATCAGACTTCAACTTTGTCTTTGTTAACCTTATTGTACACCTCAATTAAAGTCTACCAATTTATCCCTTCATGGGGTAAAATCATCCGTCACAAAGTTTCTTGGTTACAGATCACTAATTAATTGGTAACTGGGATAGAGTTTAATCGTTGCTAAAGACCCAGAATTTCTCACATCACTGTTGCAGAACTGCATAGTCAATTAAGCAACAAGAACCTGCCTATTTTACTTGGTTTATTATACTAATGCCTTGGAATGTTTGCATGAAATACATAAATTCTCTTGTATCATAGTTCATTAAACCCAAGACCATGGTCTGTAAAAGTCACCTGTCTGACATCTGGAGAATGAGTAGGAATCAATGCCAAAGACCAAACCAAAGCAGCAACTGCTTAAACTAACAAAAAGTAATTTATGTCCTTCAAAGAGCAGAAACAGAGAGAATGCAATATTTTTTAGTTCCTTTAAGTTTTATTGTGACTTTATGATACCATTCTTGCTGGCAGAGAAGAGGTTGGTGTCAGGGGACTGGTGCTGCTTCCAAGTGTAACTGCCTCAACCAAGTCAGGCAAGAATGACAAAAAATACTTTTTTTGTCATTCTTTGCGCAAATGAAAGAAACTTGTCATTCCAACTTCACAAAACAGCGCTAGCAATGAAATGCTCAACTCCACTGGGACAGCCATTTTTTTGCTGTTATTACAGAAGAAAATTATAACCATAAAAATGTCCAATTTAGAAAAAAGGTGCCACTTTAGTGTCATTTGCATAAAAGCTGTTACATACAAATTGTTATAAAGACAAATGTGTAGTACTCTTGTTGAAAATTGCTTATATCTTAGGTGCTTTGCCTGAAACGACATAAAGGCCTCTTCAAACTGAAATTCATTCTCAGGTAAATAAAGCTGAAAAAGAATTTTCACCTATTTGTATGTACGTGAGCAGTTTTTCATATTGTCTTAAACAGATTTTGACATGCCTTTCTCCCAAACTTTTAAATTCCTTCCCTTCTTAGCCTGCTGGTGGCCTCCATTACAATAACTGGACTTCACAGATGAGGGCAGATTAAAAGCTTGTCCTGAGTGCAAGCCGATAAATGAGCTAAGATAACTTTCTGTAAATGCAGCGCAGCTGTTACTTTCTTCTGTTAGAAAGTGCTTGCATATACTCCTCTGCAATGAGATGATCACTGTCCGGACCTGAGGTGGGTTACTGACGTCTCTGTCACTGTCACCTACCTACTCAGAGAAATTTATTCATCCCTTCTCAACCAGATATTGCTCTGCCTACTGAAAGTAGGCTAGTTTGCAACAGTCAAATAACAAACTTTAGTACATAAAAATAATTCTATTAAGTAGTCTGATTAACATTCTTTTTTATTTCTGACAACCAATTTCTCAGGCATTTGTTTATATTTGGTGTTAAACACTGACACAATGTAGATTAACAAGAAAACCAGATTGTTTTACAGTAAAGTCAGTCATCAGACATATATTACTATAATTGAGAATGTTACGTTAATATGAATGAGAATGCTAGTAGGGGATTTTCAAGTGGTCTGATAATCTTTTTATGTAATTGCAGAATCATTAGTGTAACTTGGTTGTAAACAGGAGAAACAGCTAACTAATGTCAAGATGTCTAACTCATCAAACCCTCTACGTGTTACCATATACTATATCAATACACCACGGTATTCGCATACATTCCATTGTGCCTGAGATGAAGAATCAAAGCAAAATATAGTATAATACAAAATTCATAAGCTTTGTTACCCTGACTATGAGACCTATAAGCATACTGATGATCCACTGAGACATTGTGCACTGCGGCACTAGTAACAGTCTATGTTATATGGAATCATATACAGTAAAATTAAAAATAAGGTGTTCCCTAGAACTTTAGACAGTACAGGGTCAACAGTAACAATATACCTGCATATATTTTCTCTGCTTTTCCAACAGATTACTTTCTCAAGGAAAATAAATTAATAAAATAAAGAGAAAAAGCTTCTTGATATGAAATATAAGTTTATTTGTTTAAATACACTGCAAGCACTAAATTGAAAAAGGTCTGTTTTGCCATACCAGAGAGCACCCACAATTCCAGGTGAGGACAGAAGCATCTACATGTACTTCAAACATCTGAACACTAACTGTAAATGTGTAATTTTATAATTTAAAAGCAGTGTGAGAAGAAAAATGTGACTAATTCTCCCCTTTTTTTGTTCTTAGCATGAAAAAACACTAATATCCTGTTTAGTCTTTCTCATACTTAGGTCCTGATGCCTTCTGGATGGAGGGTTCTGCACAGCTGTGTGGCCATGACCAGGTCATGTGAGCTGGCGCGTCACCTTAGCTGGCACCTCTCCCCACCATCTGCGCCTCTTTCTGCACTATAATGCAAAGGTATTTGCTTCCTATGCAAGGAAGTTACATGTTTTTCAAAGAAAAACTGGGAAAACACAGGTAAAAAAAAGTGTGTCTAGCTCTCATTTATGCTTTCATTAATTTGTTAGAAAGGAACAATATTTCCACCAAACGGTGTCCTCCCAGGATAGTCAGTCTACGGTGAATATTTCTTTTTGTTGCTTTCTGAGATGACTGAGTTACACGTACTTGTAACTGCCTTGAAATGGCAAATTCCTTAAATGGAAACAACCACCACTTCCTCTGAGTTCAGAAAGACACAATCTAATCAGCAAAGAGTTGATGTTAATCCAGTTTCAAAATTTATACACAGTAAAATTTTGCTATGCACAAAAGGAAGAAATACAACATTTTTGCACTAGTCTGTTAACAAGAATTACACCCTTAATTGTGATTCTCAGCCTTCCTCAGTTGTATGTCCAAAATGGGGTTTTCCTACCTGATGTTATCCAAAAATCTAATCCTGAAAACTATTCCACAAGTGAGAACAGCTCGACATAATTAGCCCCATTAAAATCAATTAAAGTAAGCATGAAAGTCAAGCAATTTGAATGACCAAAGTTATTACAAGAGTAAGATTTCTGTGGTTGTTATTTACTGCTGGACTGGTAAAGGGAAAAAAAAAAGAAAAAACAGAGAATGATTTATTCTTCTTTCAAGCTTTAAACATGGCAGATAACTGCAAACAACAAATTCATTCCATTAAAAGCTCTGCTGGAGAAATGACCAGTGGAAAACCAGACATACAACAGGTCTGATGTTCCTGTGTTCATAGCGCACCATAATAGCTGTCTTGATGATTGTTCTTTGCCCTTTTGAGGTGCAAAGAAAAAGCAGAAATATTCTTCAGTCTCTCATGAGGAATGCTAATGCGATAACTTTCAAGCTAGAGACATGATGTACACTTAAGCCCTTGATGCCTCACACAAAAACCTTCTAGATGACAAAACTCTGGCCACCAGGCATGGTGTGAAGGGGCTTGACAGAGGATAAATGATGTGGAGGAAAGAGTTTCCCCTTACAAACTTCTCAGATAGTTTTCTTTATTTGTTGCTCCATAGTTGGTGTTGATGTAGTGGACCACCTCTTGCAGGTTTATGGTTCAGACTACTTGATATTTTTTTTCTGCACTGAGTAACGGAAAAGGAGGGAAAGATTTATCTTTGTGCCCTACCATTTTGTCCTGGGTCTTTGTCCTTGGCCTGGATTCATAATGAGATCTGTGAGCAGCATGAGCAGAATTGCTGGAAAACATCTATTTTCAGCTACTTCTTTTCCTTGTTTTCTCCTCCTCCAAATTTCTAGCCTGCTCCTAAATATTTACTGCAAACAAGATCTATCAGTAGGAACCCATGGTTAGCTTTGTTTCAGCCTTCCCTCTCCCTTTTATATATCTTTTCTGCACTATTTCTGCAATCTTTATGTTGCTGCATTAGCAAATATGCAACAGCGTTATATGCAGAAATCCTTCCCCTTATGTATGTTATTGCTCAGTTGATGGAATTCAGATACAGAGGAGAAAGTTTCACTTTCACTCAGCTGTTTTTTGTTTCTCCAAATAAAATACAGAAAGAGAGAGGAAGAGAAGACAAAAAGAATCTGACATTAATGAAACCTTCTTGAAAATCTAGGGTGACAATGAACTGAAGGAGAGAACATACAAATGGAACTGTAAATTTGAGCTGAAAGCTGGATGAAAACATTTGAAGCCAACCGATAAAAGTTTGCTACTAATACAATTATGAGGCTCATTGCAATAGCTCCTTGGTCTGAAATTACTTAATTTTCTGTTAAAATGAAACAAAAAAAAAATTACTGCCTTTTGATGTGGCTTTTCCAGAGAGTAGTGGATATCAAAAAAAATATCAGGCAACTTTTCTTGAATCTAATAAAAATATTTAAATTAGAAATGCACATTTTTTTTTCCAAGATCCTTAGTGAACCTGTCAAATATTAGATAGCAAACATTCTAACTCTTTAGTAGAATTCACCTTTTTCACAATATCTGGGAGACCAGGCAAGCAATGACATTTGGTGGTGTTCTTGATTGTTTAGGAATAGCTAACAGTCTTGTATATTTGTTACTTTGTCTCTCTTACGCTGTCCCCAATAACCTACTTGTTTGCTTCCTTTATTTGTTGTGTCTCATGCTATGTTTTCTGACAAAGGAAAATGGAAAAGAATATAAACTGTAGCAGCCTAAACACAAAACCAAAAGAATGTAGGAGATACGAAATTTTGAAGAATAACTTGCTAAAGGCATAAAAATAATAATTTTTTTTTTTTCCAAATACATCAGAAGCAGGAAACCTGCCAGGGAGTCAATCAGGCCTACAGGTGTAAGAAGAACACTCAAGGAAGATAAGGCCATGTCAGAAAAGCTAAATGAATTCTTTGCATCAGTGTTTGCTGCAGAGGAGCTTAGGGAGGTTTCCACACTGGAACTATTCTTTATGGGGGGACAGATCTGAGGAACTGTCTTAAATTGATGTGTCAGGAGAAGAGGTTTAAGAACAAATCGATAAAATGAATAGTGACAAATCATCAGGACCAGATGGTATTCATGCAAGAGCTCTAAAGGAACTCAAATATGAAATTGCCAAACTACTCACTGTGGTGTGTAACCTAGTGCTTAAATTGGCCTCAATACCAAAGGAATGGAGGTGGGAAATATGATACAAATTTTTAAAAACATTTTGGAGTGGGGAGGGAGATCCAGGAAGCTGTAGACGAGTAAGTCTAATTTCTCTACTGGGCAAATTTGTTGGAAATATTGCAACGCCCCCACCCCTCCCCCCCGAATTAACAGGCTTACAGAGAAATGAATTAATGGAGATGATATAAGCAATGAATAAAGCAAAGGTCTTTCCAGCCAATGATTCATTCTCTTCCTCTTAGATGCCTGTCATAGGGCAGATCTAGCTTAGAGTAGGTATCTGGTATTCAGAGAGTTAAGTTTAGATGAGGAGAATACAATGCTGAGTAGCTGGGTGGTGAAATGGCAAGTAAAATAAAATGTAAGTCTATACAAAGGAAAAAACTCCAAAGTAGAGATAACAAACGATAGGTTCTATACTAGCTATTATAATTTTAAAAAAAGTTGGCAAAGGAATTTGGATTGCCAGTCTGAAGTGAAATACCAAGTATGAGATTTAAAACAAACCAAGGGAAGTATCTTTTGATGTAACTGTGGAACTCCTTGCCAGAATATGTTTTGGATGCTAAAAGTATAAATAGTTTCAGAGAACAGCTGGAAACCATGAAAGAAAAGTCTCTTAAAAGACATCAGATGTCCCATTCAGCTCAGACTCCCCTTGCACAACATATTACCAGAAACTGGGAGACTATATTGGGGAAGCATCTATATTTGCTTTCTTCTGAAATTCTTTCTTTAAACATCCATTATGAGCTATTTTTAAAAGACAGTAGACTAGATTTGATGGACCTATGATTTTTCCCAGTACATCCACTCTTATACTAGATTTTATGTAATTTGGTATGATATCACAAAGGAAAACTTCCAGATAAAATCCACATTGTACAAGGATTCCCTGTATCAGATGTTTGCTCCATCGGACCAGTGTTGTGGTAAGCACTTCTTTTAAACCAGCGGGTTTTTCCTTAAGTTGAAGTGCTTATTAGCAATCTTGCTTAAGGCGGTTGGAACAGCCAGTAAGGCTCTTACCAGTTTTCAAACAGGTTCAAGCCAAAGCCAGAAGACTTGCTGCTCACCTCCTTCACGGTGTACTTTCACGAATCTTTTAACTGCATTCATCACCTACCACTTTATCTGTCTGCTTTGAAACAGTGAAAAGGAAGGAGCCTTTCTCAAGACTACCAACAATTCATCATCCCCAGACAGAAACAGTAAAGTACGTAACCATGGATTGTATTTTCTTCTTATAGATAAGTCTTTAATGATTAGCAATTTCTCTAATATGTGGCAGTAAATACTTTTGAAAGAAAGCTGTCTTCCTATTAGGATCATTTAGCCCCGAGTATCCCACAGGTCCAGTTATCCGTGTCTTTCTACGTAGCTTGCTGATATCTCTAGCTACCCGGGAAGTTAGATGGCTTACCATACATCCATCTGTCCTCTCAAAACCTATAACTACTCACTCCATTTGGCAGAGTGGATGAACATTTTGTTCAATTACATTAAAGGTTTGATTTTAATTGTTTAATATTTCCATTAATAATGCCTCCTTAAGTCATCTGTTCAGATTTTGCAATGTTAAATTGTCTTTGAAACTTAGAACAAATGCAAATAAAAAAAAAAGGGTTAGTTAGGTCTCACCTGGCTTATGATTAAATGTTTCTGTATGATAATGTTTTGGTTATTAAAATGTATAAGGACAGGAAAAAACCATGGAACAGGCAGCATCAGGGATTGCCTTGAGAGTACCTCTCCATGGAGGAACAGCACTTTGGATCTCTCTGACAGCAGTGACAGATAGTCATGGCTGAGATGACCCGGGTCACTGTGAGCCTAGAAGAGAACAAAGACAATACCCTGTACCCAGAAAGAAAGCACAGGGCAATGAAATATGTACCCAAAGCAAAGCTGAGAAGGTGGGAAATGAGCCACTGTGAAGCTGACCATACTAGCACACAAGCAGAGGGGAGCGGGTGTGGAAGGCAGGAGGTGGTTTGTTCTGGATGAACTTAGCTGACTTTCCTCAGGCAAGTGAGGAACTTAACCAAAGTTAGTTCCACAAAACTGAGAAGGGGCAAAGAAGAAACAAGTTGTGGTCCTTTCCTATGAAGAGGGGAAGCTGACAAATGAGGAGTGCAAGCAACTACCTCCAACTCGTGTAGGAGCTGGAAACTAAATCCAGTGTTCCTGTTTTCCCAGATTGTTGAGCACATCAGCAAAGTGAGGAGTTTGCTTGTGTTTATATCATTCAAAGGAAGATTGTTTTTTTAAAGGATGCCATCAAATTGCATCACCACACATTGCTAAAAACATGAATGGGAAAAAATATGATGGGTGCTGGAAGTATGAAAAAATATGTATGTCAAGGTACCAGGTTTCTGAGAACTCTTGCTAACGCTCTTGACAGATAAGGTCCAGACAAAACCATTTTACAATGTAAACTGTTGCTGTCTCTGTAGGTTTTGGTAGCACATCTCTGAGGCCAGTCGTTTTTGTTTTTAAGCCTCTCTGGATTTTTTAGAAAGATGCAGAGCTATCTGGGGAAATGAGGAAAAAAAAGGACCTGAAACTCCGAAAGGTTTGAGGTGGATTCAGAGAAACAGAAGAAAAATGGAGAGGAAAAATCAGATGGAATAGGAAGGAGAGAGGACAAATAGTGAGAAGAAGAAAGGGCATAAGTCAGTACCTGTGAATAATGAGAAGTTTACATATATATATATATGTGTATGTATACATAAGTGTGTGCTAGTGTGTGTGTATATGTAAAATACACTTATCAAACCCACTTCTATTATTAAATAACATACACAGATTGAAGGTTTTTTCTTGGAGATATGCACCAATGATATTGACAGATTTAACACTATCCAAAGGGAATTCTTGCTTCTAAGGCTCAAAGTCCAAGGCCAGTCCAAGGCACCTCTCACAAGATCCTGTGGGAGCTGGAGGATTAGACCCTTGCTGTGCCCACAGCAGTGGCTCTTTAAAGTTTTATATTTTGGAAATTAAGCCAGCTAAGGAAAATTCATCCCAATAAAGTGAAATGTCTTGCCCAAATGTAAAACCCAAACAAACAAACCAGGACTGTGAGGAAAAGAGTGCCCTGGAGGGGTTTTTTTGACAAATATTCATACCTTGTGCTCAGAATAACTGTGAGCCGAAAGCCTGGAATATCGCTGAGCTGCCTCTTTAAACACAATACCCTTTCCCCTTTTTTCATTTAGTTATCTCCTTCTCTGCTCTGTGGCTCAATCTGCATATGTTATTGGCCTCGATTCCCAGGGCTGCCACCTTAATCTGTAGTAGCTAATAGTACAACCTCACACATGGCCTGGGACCAGGCTCAGGTTAACAAGAAATCCAAAAGCAAATGGCTGGGGGAGGTTGCTATAAAATAACCACTTGAAAATTCAGGCTGTGATTTTTTTTCACATTTGCATGGAGGAAGCAAAGCTTTTAGTCTCAGAGGTTCAGTCAAATGCATTAAAAAGATGAACATTTTAGTTAATGTTCTAAGAAGATTTCTAAAAGCAGTTTTGATTGTCTTCTATTAGCATTAATTAATTTTTATACTGAGACCAGCCGTTATATTAGTAGAATGCATATTTTAATCAATTTCTACTTGCTGTTTTGTGCAAGTTAAAGGTAGCTTTGTGGATTGTGCCTAGTTTATACAGTGCATTTAACTCAATGTGCCTTAGGTAATGCTCTTCTGAGGTTCAATGTATACTCTAATCAGAGCATGATACAAGAATTATGAATGAAACCTCGACAAGTAATGGGGTTGTTTTCATTTTGGACCATAGTGGAATATACCTTCTCTAAACAGGTGCTTGAATGCATTATTAAATAACACAATACTCAACTGCACTATCATCAAAAGCAGGCATAAACAGTTAGGATTAAATCTCTTTTCAATAGCAGCTTACCTGCATCTGAAAGCAGCTGTTTGATATACATTTACAATCATTCTGTCACTTGTAAATTTAACAGGATCCTGTCAAGTGAATTTTTTAAACAGTGTTCAGGTTACTATTTTAGAAATATTTTATCATTTGTTATAAGCAATTAAAAGATAGTAAAAATTAATTAATTTCCCAACTATTATTTTTTTCTCACTCTTATTTGACAAAGAGTAAGACTTTCTGCTCAGGATTGCTAAACAGAGTTTGAAATTGCTGATGTACTGATGTTTCTTTAGTCATAAACACTACTGCTGATTCAGGTGACAAGACACTTAGGCTGGGAAGTGCTCAGTGGAGCATCTACCCCACACTCTTCGGCCCCAGCAATCTCTCTTCTCCCTCATCCCTCGGCACTTCCCTCCCAGCCTCCCTGCACCACCCAAGAGAAAAGTGACGTTGTGTCTCAGCGCCAGAGAGAGGGGAGACCAGCAGGAGGCCAGACTTGGCTAGATCAGGAGACAAAACCCGGTCCCATAAGAAGTTCTTCTGCTTTTGACAATAATCTCCTCAGGCCTCTGTGATCCTAAACACATCAGCTTTTCTAAACTATTGATTCAGGAGATACGAAGTCCTGAAAGAAAAAAGAGAGGGTGAGTAAAGACAGTAGGGGTTGAAGAGACATAAAAGGAGAAGGTGTAATAGGAGCTAAGAGATATTCAGAGAAACTTTGATACAGAGAAATGTCTGAAGACCAGTTTCTCAAAACAGACCCATTTTCACTGTATCTCTACTCTGCCTTCTTATGACAGCCCCTCCACTTGTTCCTGCAGTGCCCAGGGCCTGCTGTCCCATGCCACCAAGGGCTTTTTCCATCCCCATTAAGCACAGCTACACCAGAAGACATTGTCACCACCCCGTTCCTCTCAAGGGGCTTGCCCCTCATTTGCCCTGGAAAGTCGTTCCTCACACTCACATGGGATGGTCCCGTGGTCCTGTCCCTCCCACCGTGCCCCTCTCCACCCATTGCCCCTCAAAAGTTTTTTCTCCTCTTGTTGCCATTGCAGGACTTTTTGTTCTTTGAGGTCCAAAGGGAGGTCCAGTTCACTGTGGCAGGAGCTGTATACATACACTGAAGAAAGAGTCTCTGCCCCGAGCTGCTTCCAGGAAGAACAGACTGGACAAACAAATGTGGAGGGGAAAATGGAGGCACAACTTCACGAATTGACAGCAGTGCCTTCCTGGTCTCCTGCCTTCCAGATCAGAAGTGCTTAGCTAGACTTAAGCACTGTGCACGTACATGCCCACGACTAATCTTCCCATCTTCCCCACCCCCATGAATGTCATAGTGCAAAGCCTTATCTTCTGAAAGTACACGTATGAACGAATGGGTGGAAGAAAGAAGGGCTGCAAGGACATGCTACAGATGGACTGAAAAAGAGTTTCAGATAAAATGAGTATATAAGCAATATTTGCACGGTCTCCTGTTAGGTCACCTTCAAACTCATCTGACCAACAAAAACCAGGCTTCTATTGGTGTATCCTCTCTAGCAGCACCGTTCTGGCAGGAGCTGAGTTCAGTACTGCTGCACTGCAGATCAGCACATCCATGATTCAGGCTTCAAAGCACTAACCTGTTGTAAAGATCCTGATAAGAAGTAGTGATGACTTCAGTTTCAACCATGCATCCCTGCCGCTCTGCTGTTCAGTAGATCTCAAAAACTAAGCATTGTTAACTAAGTTTTTCCTGTACTAGTAATTCGTATTACTGATTTACTGGTAAAATAAGCATACATATGCTGGAGGTATTTGGCATAAACAAGCACCAGTGGATTGCACATTGGCAAGCCTACAGTGATGTTAAGTATTTAGAAGACATGAAGGGGAAAAAGTCACTGCAAGTGATGCCAGAAAAAGTTGCCACTTTAAAGGATTCTGAGATTGAAAAACCCAGGAAAAATTCAATGACTATATGAGCAGCTTATCCATTACCATTCCAGACCATTCAGGCTCCAGAAGATATTGCATGCTTGTCCTTGCTGTCGTCTTCCTGTTCTGTTTTGATGCCCATTCACTCCTGTACTGGCTGAGAGTAAGACCTGGCTTATGAAAGCAGGGCCCAGACACTGCTGCACACAGACTTACGGGAATGTCTTTCTAGCCTTTCCTAGATGCAACTGCAATCAATCACCTAGAAATGAAGACTTCACTAGTTCATTACTAGTTCCCTGAGCCATCCAGCCTCCCCAAATGCTTCATAAAACTTCTGGTTTTCTAATATTTAAATTAAGTATTTCAATTACCTAATACATAGCAATATTGCTTATGTTTCTCTTGATTTTTCTTTTCCTACATGGACGTGGTTGGAAAAACTTCTATATCAAATGTATATCTTAATTAAAGATAAGCTTTTTTAAGTGCAGGAAAATTAAAAAATTTCAAAGTTATCATTTTTCTCTCTGTTTCAAAGATGCAAATACCAGAAAGAGAGCAGTTAGACTTTAAAAGAAAAATTTATGAGTATTTCCCTCTTGGTACTCCTTCCAGTGCTTCCTAATTAAGGACAAGCCAATACAGTATCATGTACCAATCTGGTATTTATTAACAAAGCTAGTCATGATTTTTAACTGATTATTGCTCAGAGGATCCTCCCCTCATTAATATAAATGAATTAGGAGGAATAGTGCCAAATGTTTCAAATGGGAATTAACATGAGACTGCAAGGTATAATTAGTTGAAAACGCTAAATACATCAAAGTATTAATTTGTGTGTGCCTATGTATATGCCTATATATGTACTGCATTTATATATTATCTAAAAATGTTATGTATATGTACACACAGTGCACATATCAGCTTAAGTGCAACTTACAGATGGATGCATACCCGTTTTATTATGTTATACCCTGCAGCTAAGGAAAACAAGGTATCAAGCTGAAAAAGGATTACAAAATCTGGGGAACAAAAATAGAAAGAGATCTGCACAGGATAACTTTGATAATATACGTCATTTAAGGCAAGCGGTCTCTAAATCAAATGCCATTGTAGGTACAATATCACAACCCAATTGTCTTGCTTCCTATTAGTCTCATAATTGCGTAATTTTGTCTCCTTTCCTCCTGCCATTTCTGTGCTTGTATGTGTGTCTGTGTATGTCTGTGTCCGTGTGGACTTGCTAGTGTGTAAGTGCGAATACAGCGAGGCTGAATCATGACAGCCAAAACAATAATTTTACCCTGCATTTCAGATATTTAGATTTATATTATACTTTTTTTCAGTGACCGTGACACCTTCTGCAGCTGTTTAGGGGAGTCTCAAGTTATCTGGGAAACAGAACAGTAGGGTCAGAATATCAAACAACATAGAGGCAAAACAGGGTATGTAACAGAAGTACGCTCACCTTTACTTCTCAGCTGTACTCTGCACTCAGCTGGAAAAACAGCCTTTCTTTTCACCACCTTCCGAAATCAAAGCACAAGCTAGTCAGTTAGGTACAATGATTAAGGTCCAAGCAAACTGAGAGCTGAACTACTACCAGTCTTGGACCTGTTGGACCTGTTCTTTCTACACAAAGGAGTAAGACTTGGCTAATACAGAGGGTGGCCAAATGTTGCTGCAAGGAAAGGCTTCATCCAATTTCCAGGGCTGATTTTCATGTTTCAGAGGGAAGTCACACTTACTATGAACCAGAGAAGGTAGAGTTGGATACAGACACAATTTAAATGGGGAGAGGAGGATGGATGGCACAGCTCCATGACTGCAACCTCATGTCATGTTATATGTTTGCCGTACCTCATAGTTGTAATGAAGTGCTAGCACTTCTTTTCTCAGACCACTCTTCAGCTTTGCACTAGAGTCTCTAAAATGTATCCAGAGTGAAAAAAAGGACTAAACCTTATCACCACTATTCATATGGGCTGTCAGCCACAACTATACGTAGGGATCAGTGTCCCATGTATAAGATCTGCTAAACTGGATTAGACCAAAGGTCCGTGTATCCTGTCTTTGACTACTGATGGTATCAGATATTTAGGGAAGAAACGTAATAGAATGGTCATTCCCTAAATATACCCACCCTGTTTCCAGTCTTTGGTAACTTACAGATTCCTTTTAGGTAGTTACATCAGGTTGTCGTGTCTAATAATCTTAAAAGGACACAGTAACTTTGTGTTTGACCTACATGACTGACCTTTTTTTGAAGCCATTTTTTCTATTGGTCCCCGTAATATTCTCTAGCACCCAGTCACAATTTTGTGAGAAAGTACAAGCAGCTGTCCTCATTTTTTTTTTAAATTGTTCACCGGTCCTTTCACTGGTTGCCCCCTAGTTCCTTTTCTTTGAACGTTTCTTCAATCTCCACTTTCTCCAAACCATTCATGACATATTAGGCTTTACCTCCTTGGTTATCTTTTTTTGCCCAGTTAAGTAGCCTAGTGTACTTTGAAGTTTGCAGGATATGGAAACTCTTACCTGAAAACAAACAACTTAATTTAAAAAAAAAACTTCACATCATGTCCACATTCATTCTCTGCTACATCATTGATAGTATTTATCTGCTATCTTAAAATATGCCTTGGAATGTGTTTGTAAACTTAAAGGTTAAGAGATTGCAAGCAATTTAAGGTAGAGACTGTATTTTTGTGTGTGCACTAGCAGGTATGATGGCAGAGCCTTCAAATACGACTGCAAAAAAGATAATAAATTAAAACAAATGTATGCAATAGTAGCACACATACAAAACCAATTAACACTCTGAGCTGTTCTACTATAGAAGAAATGTAGAGTTCATAATGTTTGCTTTCACCAGTGAAGAAAGCCGTTTATGGGCTTACTTACATAACACACACTTGTGGTCATAACTGCTTCACTGGTGTTTTAACCTTCAGAATTTCTAGTCCTCTAAATATCTAATTAGTACTGCTTTTTTAATGGTTTTATAAAAGCATCTTGGCGTGTATGCACAGAATGGCCTAGTGCCAAAGTACCATAACGTGCAGGAACAGTAATGACTCTGTCTCTGCACTGACGCTCTGTGATAGAATATGATCGGAAAAAAATCAAATGCAAAGCTGACAGGACAGCTCACATTTCTTCTAGATCTCATAAACCCTACTGAGAGTAAGACTTCCATATCTTTGACTGGCCTTTGGTTTTTTTAGACATAGAGCATGTAATTTGTTCCTTTTTTGCCTTTTCCCTCTTCATGTCATCCTTGACCTACACATATTGGTCATATATATTGGTCAAATCCTGTCATCTTCTCTTGCCCCTGTGAGGCAGCTGCAGGGGAAGAAGACCAAGGCATAAAGGAGCTTGTCAAAGGGACGTTGTATAGATACTCAGAAGACATTTTCTACAGCAGAGCATCGGAGAAGTTTGAATTTGCTCTGGAGCCACGGCTTAATGCACTGCATGGGATGTTCAGCAGATGCAGTACCCACTACACTCAGGCAGTAGCAGAAGTTAAAATGCTGCTATATATTCAGCCAGAGACCCTTTTCTGTTCATCAAAACCTTCTACAAAGAGCCTGTTTTCTAAGCATCTGAACAATTTCAAGACTCAAATTAATGCAGAAATCCCAATAAAGGGCTTAAGTTTTGACCTAATACTTCCTCCCACTTGTCCAAAATAGTCCTTAGCCCATTCTCAAAATCAAACTATGATGTTCTCCACTTCTGCTTCCTGGCAGATAATATATAGACTCTAGCAAGTATATCTCACACACCAGCAAGGCCTAGCTAACATAATGGTCCTTTGGTGCCACTAGCAGTCCACATAATTTACAGTCACCCTCAGATTGCTCTAACTCATGGCAAGGGACAAAAGCTGGCTAATGATCAGTCAGTGCAAGGTGGCATCTTTGCTCACACCTCCCTCCCAATTAGCACTCCTTGCTCCTTGCCTGCAGCAGAAAATCTGGGCCTTTATATTATTTTCCCACAACAGCAGCCTCCATCATTAATTAGTGTATGGAAGCTCTGGAGATCCATTGGGAACAGAGAAAAAACATCCTCCTGTGACAATGCTACTCATGCTAACAACTCCAATTCCCCTCAAGCTGTCAGTGACACATCCTTGAGCTTCTGGTGACCCTGCACAAGACCTTCCTTTGGACTCAGGGAAGGAAACAATGATATACAACTCATGAAGCTTATGGCTTCCTGACTCATGATTGTATTATCTGTATCTAATGGGGTTCAAGCTGAGTCTGAAGCCTTTACTGTAACTGGGGCATTGGTAATGTCTCTATCCCATGTGCACTCTGTTGACTAGTAATGCACTTTAGCTTATAAAGACGTATCTTTCTCAGTAGGGACCTGATTTGGGTATCCCTTCTCTGTTTTTCTACTTATTTTCCTAAAGCTTGTGGGAATGCAATGTCTTTGGGTCTTAAAATCACCATCAGCTGGCTTACAATAAGAAGGCAGAAAGACAAAAGCCATCTTGGGGGGTGAGGGGGAACAAACAAACAAACTCAACCAAAGTAAATTGGAGAAAAGTCTGTTCTTGTGCTTTGATTTCAGTAGAAATCTGGCTAGACTAGAGACTTCTCAAGAAAGCTGGAAGTAATAATTACCTTTTAAATATTTTGAAATAACTATGGATAGGATCAGAAACTTTAGATATCTGATGAAATTTTCTGTGGCTCATTATTCACTAATAATATCACATTTACTTTCTGTATGACCCCAGGTACAAGAAGAGAGTATACACGTGGCGTACGTGCAATATCAATCGAAAACACTGCTAAAAATACATTAAGAAACAAGTAAGTATCTTCCCACTAACAATTAGTTTTCCAAATTTATGTAGCTTTTGTACAGCTGTAGATATTAGTCCAGATTTGCAAATTTGCCCAGCAAAGAACAGCTCAAGAATATATGATTTCTTTTCTCTGTAGTTTCATTACAGAAGGAAAAGGTCCTGGTGAACTCAGCGTCTGCCCAGTTCAGATCATGGCTGTACTACCAGACTAGGCACCTTGTACTGATTAGGCTCCCAAAGTCCTAGTTTGACATCCAATTGGTTCAGTTTAAATCTGCAAATGGTCTGAGGTCAGGCCTTTGGCTGTTGTAAGGTGCCGATCAGCAATCTGAAGGGGGTATTCCCAGGATATTAAATCTATTGACCTATTGACACAAAATCTCTGATGGTTGAAAAGACCTGTCAGTCATGAGCAGTAGAGTCTCTGCTAAGCAGGATATGAAGTAAAACAGGCACGTTTTTGGATTATTCCCTAATATTATCCCCGTTCATATTTTTTATTGACCTTGAGCACGAGTTAACTACTATGATAAGGGTCTCACAGTAAAAGGCAGAATCATCAGTCCACATCACAAGGGAAAATTAAGTTTAAACATCAGCTTCCTTCTTCAAAAGTTAAATAATGTTTCTGGCATCAAAAAGTGCCAAGGAAAATTCTGGTTTTTTCAATTCACATTCTTTCCCATCCTTGTCCCATTAATGAAGAGCACATACTTAATGTGTCTGGTCTGGTAATATCACATATAGAGTGTGTCACCTTCAATCTGACTTTGTCTGTTTTCTAAGGATATATGTCACTGAGCAGAAGAACTCTTTATACTATCTCCTTCCCCGCCCTCCCCCACCCCTACATCTGTACAGGATTGAAAAAGAAAGTTCTGTATCTTACATAAACGCCCATATGGAGGGCTGCCGATGAGAGAAGGATGGAGAGGGGATAAGGACCAGGTCAAAAGAAAATGTAGAGAAGGCAAAATATTTCAGCTGCCTTTTAAAATATAGAAAGTTAACTCAGATCAAATTGATTCCAGAAGAGTATGCATTCTATTCCAGCAATATCTATTGCCATATGGGACTTCTAAATACTGGGTTTGGAAAGGAAAGAAAAGAACACAAGGTAGCCTAGTTAAAAACGCACCAGAAGTATGAAGACAGCAGCCCAGTCTGTTACTTGATATTCAAACATTCTCAAAACTTTACTGGGATTTTTTTTTTCTTTCTTCTTGGGGATTCTATACTGCTATGATCAAACACTTGACAGCCATTTTCAAGTAATTTTGCATGATTTCCATACTGAAGAAGTATTAAACATAAGATTCCAAGAAACTAGTCAGACTCGGTGCATTTTGCTATTTTCTCCAGCATAAATACCCTAACCAGTGCCCCTAAGTATAGCAAAATATCATACTGTTTTTCCATATTTTCTTCTTCTCATAGAAAATTCAAAGCTTTTATATGTTTTCATATTTGTTATACATTTGGATCAAATATCTCTTGAATATGTAGAAGGCAACAATGAACAACAATATTTGGAATGTATTTGGCGATGAGTGTTCGGGTACATCTACCTATCCTGTGATGCATTTAAATTCTCTTCATGAACAGCTTAGAATAAATAAGGTTTTTAGCACTATGTCTGGAGTTAAAAAATATACAAATCAAGTAAATGTATGTTAAAAAGTAAAGTACAACTGTGAAATAACAAAATACATTTAAAAAGGAGGAAGCAATATAGTCTAACTGCAAATGAGTCATCTTAATGGCATAACAAGAAGAAAAACATACTGAATTTGGCATTACAGTCAGCATCACAATTGTTCTGGTAAGAAAGGAAGGGGAAAGAGACTGACTTTAGATGGCTAAGTGCTGCCTATTAGCAGGGAAACAAGTACTCTACTTTGTAAAAGTTACCTTTTTGCAACATTTTGGGGCTTTTCAGCTGATAAATGTAAATATTAATCACTGTCTTCCAAACTACTACACTAATTTTCTATTTCACTTACATCCCAGAGCAAGGCACTTATATAGAAACAATTGCACTCTGTTCATTAATTTGAAACCATTCTGCAGTGATTAAGATGTGAAGTCTGCCAAATAATTTTCAAGGTTGTTTTTGCACTTTTGTGTGTGTGTAGTTAAGATCACTAGAAAACGCTGTGAATAACTCTGAACATCACGTAACACTGAAATATCTTTATCATTCTTTAAACCCAATGTAAAAATGTTTTTAAAGTATAAGCATGCCTCATATAAAGAATAGAAAATCTATTTGTCTTTTCATTTCAGGGGATGCATTACTATCTCAGGAGCTTCTTTAAAGGTGACCTACAAATAATTTACCAGGAGTTAGTTTTATATAGCTCATACTTCATGATGAATGAATGGAGAATGCCAAAAGGTTTATTTTATTCTTGTTACTTGAGTGAGGTTTGGGTTGTTTTTTTTTTTTTTCTTTGAGATATTTTTAAATGTCAGTTTTGGTTTTCCTGTACTTTAATCACTGAACTGATTAGTGATTTAAAAATACCTATCAGCATGGTTGAAGAGGATGGGGAAAGAAGAAAGATTTTAAACTTACCCTCTCCAAAAGGTTATACTGCAGTACAGCTCAGTGGTGTTAACAAAAGAAAAATACAAAAAGTAACACAAATTATCACTAAAACTCCTTTACTTTCCTTGATTCATTCCTCCCTTTATCTTTTTGACTGTTATGATGTCATCATTTCACCAGAATTTCAGGCATAGATCATCGTAAATGGAGTTGGATATATAACAGGAAAAAGAAGGAACAGAACAGGGGAAAAAAAAAAGCAATCCACAACTGTCAAGCCTTTTTACATTCAATAAAGTACCAAAAATATAATCTAAGCTCGCATTCACTTTTTCCTTGTTTCTCTTTAAATCACTCTTAAGAAAACCCCAAACCTACAGCCTAATGTATAGAGATATGAGCTCAAGAAGTTCAGTTTTAAGGAGTTTTTTAACCAATAGTCCTTCTTTCTAATTAGGGATGGACTGAGGAATTATGGCACTGATTTGCCACAGCAAAAGATGTGACAGTTCATATTCAATTCTGTTTAACCAAGAACGTTATGCATGATGTGCAAGAGAGTCACCTTGCTCCTTTACATCAACACCTGGAACAGGTATAGAGGCAGCATGCTTAGACATTGGCAAGGAAGGAGCATCCTGACTTATTTTATAAGGTGCCCATCTGTCCATCTTGGAAGCAACAGCATAGAATGTTTGGCATGGACCCTGGTTCAAGGACTGCAATGAGGATGTCCTATTCAGCCATCCAAGAGTGGGTTTTGTCTACCTTCCCCATGCCTGCAGCCAGGAGCCTAAGGCCTTCTGGCTTGAATACCTAATAACCGTTTACTTCATAGCCACTACTTAAGATGATGCACTTAGGAAGTAAAAGACAATCATAATGAGATAGGGAGGCAAGGTAAATAATATCCAGAGATAACATGAGCTCTTGAGAAATGCAGGAGACTAGTGACATTCTTGTTGCTTGTTTCCACTGTCGTACAAAAACTTCTTGCAATGTACATAAAACTAAGTTAATCAGTTTTGTAAGGCTTTGCAGATAAAGGTCCACAGCTGTGAAAAATACTACAGCTCTAGATGGAGATGCGTTGGCAAAACTGTGTGAAGCTGTTTTGCATAAATTCACGCCCATAATATTCTAGCTCCTAGCTGGTGCTACCTGATGTGTAAGTACTGCAGATCCCTTCTTCTTACCTGTCTTAGTGCTTTGAACAAATCAGAATAAAAGTGTATGTTTCTTGCCTTAGTTTCATGCTATTGCTTTATCCCCAAGTACCACCTAAAAACCTCTCTAGCTGAAGCCATATCAGCATCAATAGATTAGAAAGAACTGCCTGCTACTTTTTCCAAGCTACTAATCTCTTTGGAGAAAGAAGTGGTTGATATTAATTTCCTGGATTATTTTCATTACCTTTAACATCGAAAGAGAGGGGGGGGGAGAAAGAGGGAGAGAAAGAAAGCAACTCTGTCCTCCAACCACCTCTCACTTATCCTTGGTTCATCAGGGTGTGTCACAGTCTTCAGCCTATGGATTTATGCCATGGAAATCCTATGGATCTCCTTTATGGAAAGCCTACGGATTTATGCCATTATGAAAGGGAACTGAGTGACTCCAGTGATGAAGATAGATTTTTTTTAATGGCAGCCTTTCTGGGCTCTAAGATCTTAGGCTTGTATTAAGAAAGGTTTACCCCACAGAGGGTAAGGGTGAAAAGGACAGCAATGCATTACCCTCCTTTCTGTCAGCCACCGACCTTCACCTCTCACATCCTCCTGAAGTGGGACGTAAACGCAGCATTGGTTCATTTACTCTGAGCTATATTCTGCTCCTTCTGCACCCTACCAAGCTGTTTGTGGTTGCTCACTGGAGCCATCTTGAGTGTATTTGCCACCAGCTGCTTCCCACAACCTCGTTGCTCCCTTACCCACCTCCAGAGTGCTGCACCACGCTGCAGGAGCCCACAGTGCCATTTGCCAACACCATCTGCCGGACCTCCTGAGCCAAGATTACCTCCTCCTAAACCCACACCCTTTCTATCGGGGTTTCAAAGCCTGCAAACAAGGGGTCACAATCTGAAAAGAAAGGCTCAAAAAAATCTGAAGCTGCTGTTCTTACTCCCAGCATCTTTTTTTTCTCCTTCCAGCACACACACATTCTCCTCATCTTGCAGTAATTGTTCTGGGGGAACAAGAAAATTCCGGTATGACTTTTGACTGCTGTTTTAAGCACATGACCAGCCTCATCAAAGCTGAGAGGTGATAGTCCTAACAATATCCTCTCTCTCCAGACTGTCCCTGTCCAAAAAACTGAAACTAAAAAGCCAGATGGTGGTCATGTATATTTATACCTGAATCCCAGTCTCTCTTTCTCTCTCAGAAAGTCTTTTAATAATAGAATTTACAAGTTGCCTATTCCTGTATCTCATAGTTGTGAAATACTCACTGCTCCCTACACATCCTTAAGCTCCAGAAATTTCTTGTTCACACATTTCTCCCTTTCATCTCTAAAGTATCTGCATTGGATTGAGCCATCCCAGCAGTACTGAAGAACTTTAGCCTTCCTCTATTGCTATTCCCTCTGCCAAAAAAACTTGTTCTTGCAGCCTCGGGCTCCACCACATCCTGCAGTAGAAATGTTCCTCTAGGCGCTCTGTACAATTGTCAAGGACCATGGTCCTTCCACAGCTGCACTGAGCATGAGGGCAGATCCTTGACTCATTTTATGAGGAGAAAGCCTATGAAAACTAGGCTTTACATGGAAAACAATGTCAGGTTATTACACTGAAACCATGGGGTCTTTTTTCCATTCTCAGTTCAAACAGATCTAAAAATGCAGCGAGTTATTTTTCCTTTGTAAGCCATATTTTTCCAGTGGTTTTGGTCTGCTGCTGGAGAAAAGAGAGAGGAGACCAGAATCCCCAAGTTCTACATCTGCTTCTGACTCTCAGCCAGCTGCATGATTTCTCAGTTCCCCCAGTCAAAGCATTCCTCAGTTTACCAATTTGCAAAGTTGATAAAATAACAGCAACTTATCCACAGGAATGCAGAGTAAAAGCAACTGTTTGCAAAAGACTTTAATGCTGGCAAAAAGAAAATATTGGATAACTTATTCTTTCAAATTAAAAATGTGATAGATTATTCACATATCTATACAAAAACTCAAGCCATGAATCTGCTTGTAAGTGAACCACTCCTACATGAACCCTGCACTCTGTTTATAAGGCACATTGTTTCCTTTATAAAGCCTACAGAAGCCAGACTTTGATTTGAATATAATAAAATTGCAGAAACAGCAGAAGCTGGCCATGTAACTCCTATTTTAATGAATACCTAAAGTAACAGTCCTCTAAGCCATTGTGTCATCTTTCAACTCCCGTCCCTCCCTCCCCCTTTCTGCACCAAACTCGAGGAAAAGAAAAACTGATTGGCAGGTACTGTAGCTGGCGTGAATAACCACGACTATATATCTTGTCAAAAATCAGCATGTACTTTAAAAAAGAAGAAAGTAAAATATGAAGATAAGAGGAATAATCTGAGGCTCTCCCATATTCTCATTCAAATTTTTCTATTTAGATTTCACTATATTTCCTTTTTTAACCTTCTCCTGCAGGTCTTTATATATAGGACAAAAAAATCCACTTCTGTCATTTAAAGCATGATGAAAGTACCAAAGAAAAATCTATTTTCAGCTGTTTCTCGTTAGAGCACTTTTTTGCCACTGTGATGAAAGTCGATGCAAAGAAAGAAAGACGAGTCACTGATGAAGATGAAGAAGCATTTCTGATCAGCCATCTGTTCAACCAATTAAACCCCTCGCAAATAAAGTTGTGTATACGTATATAGCTAACTCGTAAAGATATACATATCTATGTGTACACTGGCATGCGAACACATACATATAAATACCATGTAAACTCTACTTTGTATATACTAAACTCTGCTTACATGCTGAGCATAGCTAATTAAATGCACACATAAAGAAACACTGCAAATGTGAAGTAGAATTTGGCCCCATTGGAGAACAAAGCCTTCTCTATTAGCATCCTTTTCTCTTAATGGTCCTTATGCAGTAAAAATAAAGTCCAAACACTATAATTTCACTCCCAGAAAAGTTACAAATACTGTAGGTATCTTTAGAAACAGCTGCAAAAGTGGATTCACTTCTGACAAGATTGGTGTTAATTACCAGTAAGGACTTCAGTATAATACTATTTAAATCATTTTAAATTATCCCTCTCAAAAATTAATTTTTCATCAAAGATTACACAAAAAAATCATGATATCATCTCTGCAGCTGCGATTTAGTAATAATTTCATCTATTATTACCAATGTCAGTTAGATAAAAGAAAAATGGCATCCTACTGTGCTGATTCCAGCATAGGCCATATATAGAAATTTTTAACTATCACTTATAATCGCCTTGATGAGCTTAAACCTCCTCTCAATTAACACCCTAAATGACACTGAGACATCTTAATGGAGGATGTAAGTAAAGGAAAAAGACTTTAATCAAAGAATAAAAAGAGAAGTGCCAAGCAAAAGGAGGAAGTCTGGTGTACCTCTCAGTGTCCAATCACACTGGGGTCCTTTATCTTGTCTTGAACTTCTTGTCATCTTTATATTGCGACTGTAACTTCACAGCAGCCATAAAAGAAAAAAAAAAAAAAGTGTGCATACTCTTATCTGCACTTTGCATCCACATCTGAGAAAGACAGTAGGGGTATACACGGAGCAGGCAAACAGAGATTAAATGAAACTGAAGAGACTATGAAAAATAAAATTATTACAAGTTACAATGAGCCTTAGTCCATTTTGGTTTCTGCTTCAATAGTGGTTCAGGACAAATCTTAAAGACTGGAATACAGTGATTCACATACTATTCAGTAAACCTTGAAAGAGCATGTTCTGATCCTAACATCCTGACCTGAATAAAAGTTCTGCTTTCACAGCCAAGAGGTAATTATACTTCTAAATTATACTTCTCAGTTGCCAGACAACCACATAAATATTTGCTTAAATGGCACCTACAGCTGATATTATTAAGGGCATTCTTGTCTCTTTTAGCATACCTCTAAGCCTCCCGATACAAGCATTTAAATGCATACATATACTGGGTGGTTGTGATAGCACTCTTCAAATTTCAGGAAGGCTGAGAAATAAGTCTCTATCTAGTGTTTCCTAAACTTGTGAACCCAACTTTCTAGCCATCAGAGTTACCACACAGATGTAGTAAACTGATAATCTTCAGCTAGCCTCTGCAGACATCTTGCTATACCCTTGCGGAAAACCACTGGGCAATGACTGCAGCCTGGGAACTGCTGGTTTAGGCTGCACGTGGCTGAAGGGATGGGTGGCGGGTGGTTTTGCCCTGGTAGATGACTCAGTGACAATCTGCCAGCGCTGATAGGGAAAAAGGGCTTTGGGGAATGTGGTCACAAATACCTCTGAGGGACTTTGGGAGGTGCTGTGAATGCCTGCGAAGCACACATCTCTGCTGTAACAGCTAATGGGACTGTAGGTTTGGAAGTATCTAGACAACAAACAGAAATTCCTGTTCACTGTGGCTGTTCCCATGTCTGTAATACAAAAAAAAATACATATATATTTTCATGGCCTGATATTTTTTCAGTTAATTCACTCATAATGAGAAGCAAATTAATATCTCTGGGTGCATTAATAGTAAAAAAAATCTAATTAAAATCAGCCATGGTATTTCATTTTTTTCAAGTGTTTGTTTGCCCGTTAGAGATTCACAAACTGTTAGCTACAAATTATACCAGTTAAGGATTCAGCTCGTTTTGATTAACAAATAATTTGCAAATGGATTTTGCTTTTATTTGTCATAGGTATTTGTTGAACAGTTCACCCAACCATTTCAGCTTGTGGGTTGTTTGCTTCAGCTTTTCACTAGTCACTTCTATTCTGGTGCTAAGCACACAATATTTATGACACGCAAAGTACTGTTAAAAGAGACCCTTAGGTAAAGGTAAGAAATACTCCAACCTCTTCTCCATGACAGGCACAGTATCCACTAAATTTAGTCACTGCTGTTACAGAGAAATTGATCAAACCCTCCTGTGCTGGATGATTTTAGATGCATGAATATTGCATAACAACTAATAATAAGCGATGGACTGTGTATTGTTAGGGAGAAATTTGCAGATGTGCAGTGATTCGTATTAATATCTGTGCAATTTTCAGCATTCACAAATATTACCCTGCCACTGGGCAGCTGTCTGAATATTTCCAACTAAAGAGCTTTCTGTGACTCACAAAAAAAGCAACCTTCCAACACTCACTCTCCAAACTGGTTTTTGTTCAGTTGTTGTTTTTTTTTTACCCCCATTTAGACTTCTAGCCAAACACATTTCTTTCTCCAATTAAAATTTCAGGAGGGTTGATTTTGCATACATAACACACAAGGTAGCAGTGAAGTAATACATGCAATTAAAAAAATCCCTAAGTATTCACTGATCTGCAGGTTGACAGTCTATCTGTTTACAGAAAAAAACGAAGCTAACGGCTTTACAGAAAGAAAAAAACTTGCATGGAAAAGAAGTGCCACTTTCTGCAACTGCTGCTGTAACAGAAACGGCTGTACGGTCCGCTGTTAAATGTTAAGCACACCATCTTAAAGACAACAGTCCCTTTTCTGTGTGATCAAGGAAACACTTATTTTCTTATCCAGCAGAAGAACGCTAAGTACACTGCTTTTAACTTGGTCTCCTTTCCTCTGTTTTACCATTGTGATAATCATTTCTGTTGATTATGAGCCTGAAAAAAATGCCTTTTCTGATCAAAATGGCTGTGGCAACAAGGCGCCTAAGGCAGACTTGCTAATGCTGATATCAAAAGAAAGTCCTTTTTCTGGAATTGGGTTTGAGGTTTGAGCTGCCTCAGCAAGTGACTTTCATAAACTGCATCTCTTCAGAGGGATGGGAGAGTGCCAGTCAAGCCATACTGAGAAATACTCTCAAGCGCAGACAAGCCTAAGAGCTCTGATATTCAGCATCGGCTAAACAAATGCATATTTCAGTGTGGATGGACATTCTTGCACTGGTTTATCATTTTATGACCCAGGTTTAAGCCAGCATTAGGAAGTTTTGCAAGACAGTTACATCAATCTAATGCTGACAAAAAAAGAATGTTTCCACTCATATCCTTTGCTCTCAGATGTACACCACTGCTTCTTGCTTTGCAGAGACACTGGTGTTCATCTGATCCCTATGCTAAGCAATTTAGTTCACTAAACTGGCAGAAAATGGTGCATTGTTATTTGCTACGTTCATTTTCTGCCTGTATAGTGAGCTGAAGTAGCTTACTGGGGCATCAAAGAAGCTCCAGAGCTAGCATGAGAAGAAGGAAGGCAGGTTGTTTGCTGTCAGTATCAGCAGGATTTTAGGATTGTCCTCTGGGGAAACCACCCCCTTAAACAGTGTTATGTCACTGTACTTGGAGTTACCACTTTGGCCACGTCAGAGCTATTGTTCTGACCAAATACAGGGATCTCTGGTAAGAATAAAATACAAGACTTACACAAAACCAGCTGTTTTTTCAGGGTGTAAGAAGTAAGTCACACAGAGAAATGCACCACCCTGGCAGTTGAGTTTTGCTGGCATTGCTATGTTGATTAAGATTGTGAAGAAGAAAAACAACAACAACAAAAAATTAAAAAACCCCAAACAAACAAAAAAAAACCAAACAAAGAGCAAGCAAACCACACTTTACTCTCCTAACCAGCACTGCTATGGCAGCAACTCCCCTGACATATATGCCATTTTATCTACAAAAGAGTACTTTTGCCCTATACTTATCTTGTTCGGGGAGTTGTATCTGTTTATCAGCTTTTTGTGCCAGTGTAAACTTAGCCTCCAATGGAAGTGTCTGACAGTCTAGCTATATCACAAACCTTTTCTAGCTAGGATATGGTCATAACAGGAACCTTTCAGCTTTTGATTATGAAGAAAGCCTCTATTTCAGTAGATGCCCTGCCATGAAGCTGCACAGCTGCTATAAGGGTGCTATTTTTGCTTCTTCAGTCACCACCTTTCCAAACAAAAAAGAATTTCTGCGTGTGCTGTGAATAACAATAAAAAAAAAACTATTCAAAATGACTATGCTGCATTTTTGGCCTTTTATTTCTTTGCCAACAATAAAGGAGTTCACTCTAAAATCCCCCACATTCTGCAATTGCTTGAGAGCCAGGACAGCTCTCAAGCCAGGTCTAAATTATAAAGTGTTGTTGACAAAGCTGTTTCAGTCACAAGCATGAAAAAATCACACCCTTAATTGATATAGATACGCCAGCAACACCCTCTGTATAGATGCAAGAATCCCTTTGCTGGCATGGCTTATGTCACTCAAAAAGGTAGTTGAAGAAAAAAGACTCCTTTCGCCAGTATGTATTTTTCCTCTGGTACAAGTCAGCCAACAAAGCCTGTGTATGATGGACCAATGATTCCCAAATTTTCTGTAGTCAAGCCTTACCTGAGAAAATTGGCAATGCGTAACACCCCGCTGCATCCAGCTCCCTTCCCCGAAACTGGGCTTCTAGTTCCACCTTGTGTCCTTCTTCTTGCTTCCGATTTCTCTGGCACTTGTTCTATGGCCACCCTGTCTCCCTCCCATCTCACGAGTCCCCTGCTCTTTATGGGACCGTTTCTGTCTAGAGTCACTCAGGTATGGCCACCTCATCTCTCCCAGCACTTCTGGCTGTGGCTGAACCCGCTGGTTGGGAAACCTCAGTGCAAACTTACAGAGCCTGTCAAAATGAAAGCAAGGAAAGACTTTCCATGTTACCATTTAGTTTTGTCACTCGCACCACTGACCTCAGAATGGTTGAGGTTGACAAGGACCTCTGGAGATCATCCAGTCTGACCCCATGGTCAAAGCAGAGTCAACTACAGCAGGTTGCTCAGGATCTTGTCCAGTCAGGTTTGGAATACCTCCAAGGATGGAGACAATGGAGAACTCCATGTTGGATCCAGTATAATTTAAACCATTCCCCCATGGAAAACAGCTCAAAGTCTGCACAGACTCCAGCAGATTTTTCTCTTTTAGTTCCAATACCTTGTAACTGGCAGAGAGACAATTACAGATAGAGAACATGCACGGGGAAAAAAAATGAAATTAGAGGTGCTATTTTGATAAAAGAAGAGACTTTAAAAAGCAGGCATCGTATGGGGGGGTTAAAGCTGATTAATTTTCTGTAGTTCCTCTATCTTTCTGCATAGTCTTGAGTAACTGGAAGACTATGTCCTCCATTTCTTTGTACTGAGGTTGCTATCTGACCCCTAATAAGTTTGAATCTACTGATATTTTAGGGAACATGAAGAGGTCTAGTAGGAAGGACTGATTCTTATTTTGCATTTGAGATTTACTGTCATGTATTTCTACTGAGTAGACTGAGGTGATTCTCATTTTATATATCAGATTCAAAAATATACCAATGGCTTAGAAGTACAAGGAAATCAGTATGAAATACATAGAGCTATCTCTAGGTTGTAGACATAGCCTTACAAAGATGCTTATCTCCTCCTCCCTCTTTTTTCTTTAACTTATTCTCAATGGGATAGCTTGCCAGACACACCCTAAGCCACTTTAGGTTCATTTAACTGAAGATTTAATCTTGCAGAATGGAATCCTCCTACACTATATCTTATGCTTGGATGGATCTATGGCTAACTGGACAGGTGCAAGGATGAATGATAATACATCACTGTATTAGCAAATGCTGCCTTCACATATAACTTTCTGAAGGAAACTCTGGCCTATAACGATGCTTCATTTACTTTGGAGTTAAATATAGTACTTTACTGATGTCCATGGAATTACATTAGTTTTTTAAAAAAAGGCATATTAAAAAAAAAAAAAAAGTTCTGCAAAGCTAAGCATAAGGGAACAATATTTTTTTTTCTCTGAGACTGTGTCTTTGATCTTAAAAGTAGAAGGGTAGTAAAAATAATCTAACAATAACATTATCTTAATATTTATATGAGGAATTGACTGAACAACTATTGCCTAGAATAACTTTAGAAGCATTATTTGACAAAGTAGGAAAAATGTTCTTGATTTGTTCTTCAAAATTAATTGAACAATGTGAAATCATTCTTCTGTCTCTCTCTCATTCATGCCACAATATTGTCACAAACCAGCAACAACACATCTTTAATATATATACATTACAAAATTTCTTCTCAAAAGAGCACAAAGCTCTATGTGGAAGATGAAAGTTCTTTAGCTACTCCTGAAAATCAGCTCCATCAGTGGTGAAACAGAGCAAGCACTTAACACATAAAAAATTATGACTCTAAGTGAAGAAAAAGATTGTACCCAATTGAAACTTCAGGGAACATAAGTAGGGAGAATGTAATCACCCAGTCAGAAGTTGATTAAGATACCACGCTTTCAGCTGTGAGATCTTTAGTTTTTGTAAGTGGCTAGGACCAAGTCAACATTTAATTCAAAGGGTGCTACCTGCAAACACCATAGTCCTCCCAACAAGGCAGGGACATATAGCCATCATTGGCTGAAATCCTAATACCACACAAGTTCAAGTTCTGGATTCTCCATCTTTCTTGCCCCTAGAGCTCCTTCTTTCCTTGAAACACTAAATTTAGAAAGAAGTCTTGTAAGGAAAGGAAAGAAAGTATCTAGTACAGAACCCTATGCCTGCAAGATTCCTAAAACCAGCAGGAATTTCCTATGCAGACTGCATCAGTAATTATTAAGTGGTAACAGCACTTTTATGTTTACATTATTTTTCTCTGTCCATCAATTACTCATATTCTAACAGATTATTTTTCTCATTAAAATTCTCAGTAACAGTTGAGAACTGCAAAATTCAGCTGAAATGAATGGCAAAACAGGCTCAAACTAACTTAGGACATTTTCTGGAACCTGAGTCTCAGTTCTGGTTTGTCTTTAGGGTCGTGCCATAGCAATCCAAAAAAAGTCCTTAAATCATACCACAAGTATTTGGCTTTTAAGGCTACAAATAACATAGTGTTCTGCACTCGCATTAAAAAAAAAAGGTGAGACAAGAAAAAGCCATGGTCTTTGCTATAGTGTCTCAGCAACAGAGTTGCTAAAGCATCACCAAAGCCTCTCCCTGCAGGAAAGAGACTGCAAAACCAGCCTTAGGGCAGCTGTTTCCCCAGAAGCAGCACAGGACTGCCACAGAGGTCGTAATCCAGAGCATGTTCGTGTGTCCTCCATGCCCTCTTAATGCTTCTTGTGAAAGATGGGCACTCATTTAGCAAAAAGTTATGCCAGCAGCAGATCAATGCAAACTGTGCCGCCTTCTAATAATTTTAATGCTAGATCATGATTGAATAAGACGTCAGGTAGACTGCAAAATATAGCATGACACTGCCCTACTGTTAAGCTTTAATTACTTAAGGCAGCATAGAGCTTCCCTGGAACAAGATGCTCATATTTCTTAGAAATGCAGATACCCTTTTATAGAAATATGAATTAAGAATAACTTTTTTTTTTTTTTTTTTATATGCAAGGTAAAGGCAGGGGAGGGAATTAGGGCATGAAATCCCCACATGAGCTTTCTCTTCTGGACAGTGTTTGAAATATAAGTACTCCCTGAAGAACAGCAACAAGTAACAGTCTAGATACAATAGGAAAAGTAGCAGGAAATGCTGTACCCTATATGACACAAGTGCAGTGTGTGCAACAGGAAGGAGGAAAAGGATTAAAATCGCTCATGTTTTACTATTTCCTGCCTCTCCCACTGATGTCTGAGAGATCTTTAGTGATGCACTTCACTCCCTACCAAAACAGAAAATAAAATATCTGTGCCATAAAGGTACTAGGTGTTTTAACTATCTGCAAAAGCATTTTGATCTGTGAATTAAAAACCCATAAAAGAAATTGAATCTCAGGGCTGAATACAGGAGAAAAAAGGGGCAGGGAAAAAAAACAAAACTGTCAACATTGGCTTGCCTAATTATAGGAATGTCTCCTACAGCAAACTGGCAGAAGTGACGTGGCCCTGCCTCAGACAGCAAGGAGCACTGCACAAAAAATTTTGGCCAAGGATGTTATGGCATGAAGTGTTAACACATTCTTAGAATAAAATGTTGTATTAAGTTTATGTATTGGAATTTGAAGTCTATGGATATGCAGAATGGAAAAATTTCAAATGAACTGCAGAGTTTATCATAAGTATAGTCACTTCAGTTAAAAAATGAATGGTTTTGCAGGCATGCGGTGGAGAATAGTTAAAAATGACTGGAGTACTCTTCAGATTATTGAAGCAATCTAGGAAATCAAAATTGGTCCACAGTGCCTGTGCCCAGAGCACCCTATTCACTTCCAAAAAGAAGTGGTCTTAAAAAAAAAAAAAAAAAAAAAAAAAAAAAAAAAAAAAGCAAAGCATTACATTTGGAAAGGATCGGAGTTCTGGGCATGCACTATGCAGAACAATTTCAAATTACTGGAGCACTTCAGTTTCTTTTTTTTTTTAACACACATTTCTTTTTGGAAGCAAATCAAAAAGCATTCTATCATTGTAGGCAAACTCATGAATGATTTAAAGATTGAACCCTATGTAAAACAAAAGGAGGAGAATAATTAAAATAATATCACCAACCCCCTCCTGCCCTGAAACCTGCTGAAAGTGAAGGGAAGATGGAGAAAAAAGTAGGCAAAAGAAGAAGAAATCTATACCTTCAAGGGATTAAAAAGAATTGTGGGGACGTCTTTGACCTGGCCTGTGTACTTTGCAGAGATCCACAAATCAATACACCGCTGGAGTGATAGGATGGTCTTGGGAATAGACCACGGTGACCCTATCTCCTCACCTTTGGCTACATGAACTTCCTTCACATCACAGAAAATGCCTCTCCTCCTTCCCGGTTGTATCTGAGTGCCTGCTCCCTTAACAGTTGCACTTGCCCAGGACTGCTTAACAACTTTTTTTGTATGGATTTTTCTTTCTTTGGTGAGAGACATCTTGCACGGGCTGATTCTAAAGATTTTGTTGCGATTTAGTCAGGGTTAAAGCTCCAGATCTTCAGTGTGTAGGACTAGGGGGAATTTCAGCTTTCATTTAACATGAGAGTGTGTTTTCTAGCCCCTATAGTTGATGATAAAAACTTGGAAATGTGTCCCCAGGAAACTATAGACTCCAAATTCCAGCAGGCAAATAGAAAGATCTCCCCCTTCTCGCCCGTCCCCACACAAACCAAATTATTTTTAAAGCTCAGTATTTAGAAACCATCTTCGCAACTATGGAACATTTGGGTCTGGCAATCTCCCTTTGCTTTGCCTCCCTCCTGGTATGCAACGTTTCCTCGTGAGCTAAGATTAAACCGAGAACCAGGAGAGGGTCCCCAGTTTGACCTATGCCGCGTCGGAGGCAGTGAGACGAGCCCGGAGCTGGGAGCTCAGCGTCCCCGAGCATCGCGGCAGAGGCGTCGCCCCTCCCGGAGCGGCTGCCGAGGGCGAACACGCAGGCTGGCAGCCTGCTGCCACGCCGGGAGAAATCCAGGGAGGGTTTGTGTCTGTGGGACCGAGGAATGCTGCGGGCCCCTCTCCGAGGAAAGAAGGAGAGGCAGCTTCGCTGCCAACAAAATTAGGGCTCTCTTCCAGCATTCAGAAACGTACATACTTTTATATATTTGCCACATGGCTTTGCTGTGCAGCAGCACATGTGTTGTGGCTGCGCAATGCTGAGCGAAAAGAGCACCCAAATCGAGGAACGTTGTGGGTGGGGAAGTGACACCGGGTGGTACCGGGCGGATGGTGGCACCCAAGGTTGGGGGAGACAGCTATCAACACTAGCCTTTGGCCTGCCAAAGAAAAGGTTTGAACCTGATTGCCTTTGTGCAAGAGTATGAGACACATTACCGGCGCTGATCAAAGGTGGTTGGGAAGCTCTAGTTTTTGTTTTCTTTCCCTGATTTTGTTTTTGTTGGTATGTGCCCTGGTATTGCTGTCTGCAGCACAAAAGCCTTAATGGAGACCAGACCCCATTGAACCAGGCAACAAAACCGTACGAGATAATCGTAAAGAGCTTACATTGAAATCTGACAAGAGGGGCAAAGGGTAGAAGGACTGAAACATTATTATTCCAATCTCAGGTCCCCAAAGTCCCACACCAGTGTCTTAACTATAAAAGACATCCCTCCTCCTATGACTTTAGTCAACAGGGGAGCAACTATTGAAAAATCAGACCCTGTTTTCCCACTGCTCTCCTGAAAACAATCCACAACATAATTTCCTTCATACATCTGTGCTTAAGAGGAAAAATTCTATAAAAGGGGATATTTTTAACAAACGTGCCTATGGTTCATGAATACCTTGGAAAACAAGGAGGCAATTTAGGGAGAGTTAGTTACGAATGCAAAAGAAGGTTTTCCTTGCCATGACCACAGCCAGTATTTGCTCAGCAGAGAAGCAGGTGACACAAGACAATCTGCATGCAGCCGAAGGCTGATGGAAAGCTTGTTTGTGCTCAGTGCGCTAGAGAAGTTGTTCGGGAACAGTTACGTAAAGATTAGCCCTGTAACGCTGCCAAATACTTTGTGTTATTATGTGCTGTGTTTGTGCCAGGCAGCCCCACATGTCAGAGCTGCCTCATAGGGCAGCTTTAACATGCACACCCACATTTTCAGAGCACTCAGAAGAATAAAAAAGGCGCAGAGGAACCAACTCTGACCTCGTTCGCATGGCTGCTGCCGCCGATTCCCGTCAGCTTGTACCTGCCTGAGTGCAACCAGCATAGAGCCAGAAAGGCACATCCACCGCATTTTGGAGATGGCTGTCCTCACCTCCCCTCCTCCCCCTGACCCATCTTGCTCCTTCAGAGAATCCCAGCTGCATGGATAAAAAAAAGTAGCGACTGAACCATGTGGGAGCATACAAATTTAATGTCGGCTAAATAGGAAGGTTGTCTAAATAACACAATGATTGGAGTTATGCAGGTCATAAGTCTAGGGAGTAAGGAGCTCACAGTGTTTCTTTTCTTTTCTCCCTTGCTCCGTTTTCTTCACAAAAGTTCATTAAACAATGATTCTTTCCCCTTTAAAAATTTATGAATGAATGATGTGTTCATGAAAATGAGAGCAAAAAGCATTGGCCGTAGCCAGGCACAGCGCAATCTGGCACTCTGCAACCTCCCCCACACACCCTCCTCTCCCAAGGTACCTCAAGCCTGACCCGAAACGCTACTCCTCACGTTGCCCATAACCTCAGGGAGGGAGAGACTTGTCAACAACGTGTACAGGTATTACATGTGGGGGACGTACCTGTCCTGGCAGGGAGTGGACGTGGAGCCCAAGACCCAAGCAAAACATTGCTTCATCAGTCCAGCAGACTCCTTTAATTTGCACTATGCAGGTCTCAGTTACGAGGATGCCACAGCCATACAGGAAAATAAGAGTCTGTCTGCAAACATAAATATAGACCTCTTTATCTAAACTAGTATCAAAAGTGGCACCATCCTCTTCCAAGGCCTGGACCTAGCGACATCAGTGTAGCTTACCTGATGAGAAAGGGGCAACAAATAAACAACAGTAATGACAAGTTTTTATATAGCCCTTTTTATGGGCACGTTTCTAGTACTTTACAAAATAGAAAACTGCCCTTAGCTTCCCTATTCATATTCTCTCTTCATCTCCATAGAATCACTTCCTTTTTTTTTCCTTTTTTAATTTTATATATATTTTCTACATTTATTTCTTTTTCAGGCCTTCTTCTTTTTTTTTTTTTTTTACTTTTTCTTTTCTTTTCCACCCTCTTTATTCTCACTTAGCTTCAGTTTCAGACTTTTTGCACTTTAAGTATCTCTCCAGTTTTTCTAATATTCTACTTCTTTTCATTACTTTGTATTTCTGTGTCTCCTCCTCTCTATTCTTTGTCTGTCTGCTTGCCCTTTCCCTACACCTCTTCCTCTTTATCCTTTGCCTTCTCTCTTCATTCCCTGTGATGGTGATTCTTTTCCTTTCCCAGTTCTGTTTTCAAAGTCCTCTTCTCACATTCTGTTCCTTACTGTGATCATTTCATATGCCCCATTCCCTTTCTCGTCTCCTGTTGTTATTATTCTTATTTATATAAGTTACTGCAATAGTGCCCAGAGATCTAATCTTGACTGCCCTTTCACCGCCACCACCGCCATCACCTTTCTCAGTGATCTACTTAAACAGTCAGGGACATTCCCCGTCTCAAACATCTTCTCTTTTCCAGCTCTTTTTTTTCCCACATCTGTAGATAGGGCCTGGCTGTCAGTGGAAACGTTAGGAGTAGCTTGTCCTTGCAATATGTTGGGAGAAAAGGTTTTGGCCCCAAGGGCAGTCTGCCCTGGAGTCTGCGGAGAAGGGGCCACACCATGACATGATCTCCAGGAAGAAAGCCAAGTCATTTATTGCAGAGTACCTGCCAGTAGTTTCAAAGGACACAGACTCCTCCAACAGCTGCAACTCTTCCATAATCAGGTTGGCAGGTGACTGTAGAGAGAAAACAAGCAGACTGCAGATCCTTTCACTGACTGGGTGCCCATCACCAGCAGTACTCTTCTCTAGGATTGCCCTCAAGATGAAGACTGCAAGTGAAGATATCTGGGCTCGCCTTGCACAGCAGACTCCACCACAATAAGGATACTCCCCACTGGGACAGGAGACAAAATGACTCAGAGCCCCTCACGGCTGGAGAGTGGGACATTTTCCTGGGTGCTTTTAAAAGAGGAAGTCTGATAATAATTTGGTTTCAGAAAAAACCCAAACACCACTGTGGAGCTTTCTGGACTGCAGTGGGAGTATTTCAAGCCGCTTCTTAGCTGTGGTAAGGTACAGTTTTACGGAAGCCCTTGACTTGCTTCCACTTGCCTTGAGCTGAATAGTGTTTTCACACAGCAAACTTTGGCCTTCGGAGGCTGAATCTTTTTGTGGGTTTCTATGTCTTTGAGAAACTGAGCCTGAGAGCTTTGCTGGATGGGAATGGTACCCAGGCCCTCAACAGAAGAGGCAGCACCTGCTTCTTTCTAGAAGGATGAAACGTAGACAATGATTAGTTGTACCACTGCCAAAGGAACCCCAGGTAACCAGGGCAGGTTGAACTTCCCTTACTTTGACAGACTGCATTGTGTGTCATAACTAAGAGAGGCCTTCAATCCACAGGGCTGTGAAAGCCAGAGGAAAAAAAATTGAAAAAAGGGAGAGGCTTGGAGTGACATAAGTAAAAAAGTGGCTGCAGGAACACTGAAACAAGTTGGGGAGAGAGAGGGAAGAGAGATGCAGAGAGCAGAAAGAAACTGAAAGCAGTACAGGTGTTTAAAAAAATGCTACTTATAGAAAAAAGATCCAAAAGCTGGCCCTGCAGTCACTGGGGTTTTTCCTCTTCTTTGAATTTCTCCTTCTTTCAGCTTTCTTTTTTAGAGGCAAATGGGTCATAACCCATCAGTGTACACTTGTCAGGTCTCTGGCCATGTACATGGTTTATGACAAGGTCAGAATATTTTCAACAGAAGACATATACAACACTGACGTATATTACACCAACTTTTAGTTTTCAGTGACCAATATGTCTCCCAGGCTTGTTCCATCCCCAGATACACGTTATGTTAACTTGGCTACTTCCACATGCTTCCATCCTTTTTTGTAACAAATGATGGATATTTAAACCCTTTCCACACAAATCTGGGAGGATAAATCAGAGGCTTCAGCCAAATCTACACTGTCTGGCCAGTAGCAAAAAAAAGTTTTTTGATATCACAATTTTCTTTCCTGTGCTGTGTAGTGTATGTGTTTTACCCAGGAATTTTGAAGGTCATTAAACATCTTGGGGAGCAAATCCACAGTCGTCCCATAGACCAGAGCAATGGGAAGACTTGTTTGTGGGGAAAAAAGTTTTATACTAATACAGCAGTGTTTGATATCATGTCCTAGTTTTGTCTGGGATAGAGTTAGTTTTCTTCTTAGTAGGTGGTACAGTGTGTTTTGGATTTAGCGTGAGAATAATGTTGGTAACACACTGATGTTTTAGTTGTTGCGAAGTAGCGCTTATCCTAAGTTAAGAACTGCTCAGTTTCCTCTGCTCTGCCAGCAAGCAGGTGCACAAGAAGCCGGGAGGAACACAGTCAAGACAGTCAACCTGAACCAGCCAAAGGGATATTCCATACCATAGAATGTCATGCCCAGTATAGAAACTGGGGGGATTTGGTGGGGAGGGGCAAATTGCTGCTTGGGCATAGGTCAGTGGGTGGTGAGAAATTGTGTTGTGCATCACTTGTCTTTTCTTGGGTTGTGTTAGGGTTTTTTATTTTGTTTGGGGTTTTTTATTTTATTTTATTTTATTTTGCTTTATTCCTTTTCATTACTAGTAGTTGTTATTATTATTATTACATTTTGTTTTACTTTAGTTATTAAATCATTCTTATGTCAACCCACAAGTTTCACTTTTTTTTTCCAATTCTCCTCTCCATCCCACTGGGAGGGGGGAAGTGAGCAAGCGGCTGCATGGTGCCTAGTTGCTGGCTGGGCTTAAACTATGACATGCCACTAGCAGGGATATGTATTCATGCTGTGCATCCTCTGTTGCATAAAAAATAGATCAAGAGGGGTTTTTTTTATTATTTTGGAAAGGGAAAGAGAAAGAAAAAGAATGAAACTTAATATGTTTGAAATGTTTGTAAATTTTTAAACATAAAACCCCAACAACCCCATCCCTATCAACCTGTAGCTCAAATTATTAACTTAGCAGACAACATTAAGAGAAGCACAGTTACTATTGCACCCAGGAAATAGGGACGGATGGGGAAAGAGAAGGGAAATTAAAGGGGAAAGACTATTATTTTCATGTACTCGAGATCTGACATAAAAATGAGTATTTTGCCTGTTAAATGTTGATGTGCACAAAATCTTAGCCAGGTCTAAATGCCTTAGTCATGGCAGGGGGTTAAAAAAGAGAATATTTGAGAATAATGTGAATTAAAAAGGCAAGTTAGTTTAAATTTCTGTTTGGTAGGGCCTGAGGCCTACAACTCTGATGGGAATACACTGTAGCCGGAGGGCTGATGAATGCCCTTAATGAAGTTGGACAACCTGGAATACATGCATAAAATGATTTTAAATATTGATATGATGTCATTGTGTGTCTGAAGATATTGAAATGTTCATTTTCAGAGCTAGACAGGTTGCATCTAATTTATTATGGGGAGGGGAATGATTATTTACATTTTTTAATGTAGCAATAAAACAATTATGGGATTTAGGGAGAGAGAAAGTATTCATGCTTCTCGGAGAGCAAAAATGCGTGTTGCGATGGAAATTACTTAGAGGAGTTTATACTAGCAGATATTAAGAAATACATTTTCCCTTTTTCCTTCCTGATAATTGAGGTAATACATTCATAAACTATGTAAAGTAAAAGGACCCTTTGACCAATGTTAATTATATTTAATCTGCTCTATGTATAGTAGAAGGAACAGCTTAAATATATCACTGGGGACAACTAACTCACCCATATATACTGGATGTGTCTATTATAACATTTCCATGACATTGCCTGGTTTTCAGAACAATTCTTACCGTGAAGAAGAGGAGACGTGGTGTTATAATGGTACGTTCAGTTCCGTTGTGATATGAAAGTTTTTACAGAGAATGCCTCAGGGCAGCTGTCTGCCTTGTGTGTTCAGTATTACGGCTGTATAACACACAGGGGTGGAAGTGTATTAAAGGCAGAGCCATTGCAGTCTGCTGGAGGTTGCTGGTGCTAAGGTCCAATCCTGATGATCCCCAGACCAACTTAAAAAAGAAATTCTTTGCAAAAATTGCCTAGGATACTTTTTTCACTTGTTCTTTTGTTCCCAGCTGATATTCATCCCTACCTGCAAAGAAAAAGAACTTAGATTACATTTCAGCTCTAGTGCAAATTGGAGCAGCTCCCTTACACATGGAGGCATTTGGGGGGTGATTTTCTGTTTCTCTAAAGCATAAATTTGGCGTTGTCCACACTTACGATATGTGCTACCAAGCAGGACTGAAAACTTTCACATCTCTCCGGTATCATGCATACCTTTCACATCAGTGGCTTAAAACAATTTGGCATAGTTAAGCACATGCCTAACTCAAAGCATCTCACTGAGGCTGTTTCTCTGCACAGAGATGGGTAACTTCATGCCGAATCATGACCCGTTTGATTACAGACACAGTGTAACATCAAACAGGTCCTTTAAAGGAGATTCACAACGCACTCTCTTATTGCACTTAACAGATCACAGACACTAGAAATACTGCCTGTGATATGGGCAGAGCTCTTCCTGTGTCCAGCCTTGAGGTAAGCTCCAGGCTGGGCAAAATACTTTCAGGAATGCAATGGCAAAACTGCCGGAGAAGCTCTCTTCCACCGGACACCCTGCCTCTTCCTGCAACATATATACCGACAATGACTGGATGGGCAAATGAGGCAGAGGGAGGAAAACCTTGAACAGTATGCCTGGACCCACTCAGCAAATATGAAGAAGAGCTAGGAAAGGTAGAGGAAAGGGCAGAATGGCTGAGGACAAAGGATATGTGAGAAATTCACATTATTTTAGCGAGCAAGATAGATAATTGAGGAGGACTTGACAAAGATGTGTAAGGTCACAAACGGCCCAGTGGAAGCACACAGGCATTGATTACTGCTCTTCCCACAGTATCAGAAGGAAGGGGCACCCAATGAAATGAGCAAGCACCACATCTACAACAGAGGAAGCCATTTTTTCCACGGAGCACATAATTGTGCAAATTTTCTGCTGTAAGGTGATTATGAGAGGCAAAAAATACTAACAGATTTGAAAAGATTAGACAAATTTGTGGAGGCTAGCTTCTTAAGTCTGGATATAACCTCTGATTGAGGAAATTGTTAAACCATTGATTGTCAGAAAAAAAATCACTTCATATGTTTCCTGTTTCCTCTGTTTTTCCCCTAACCATCCATTCCTCTTAATGCCAGATAGTAAATAGTGCTAGAGAGGCTGCCCAGGCTCTTATGAAGTTGTACAAGGTACATACAACCTTTGGTTGTGTATTAGTTCATCTCCACCAGCTAGTCACTGAGAAGTGACCTGATTCCTGGCACTCTTGACCCATTTCATCTAAACAGGAGCAACTGTCAATAGAGAATGAGTTAGAGGCTGAGAGCAGAGCAGACAGGGAAGTGACTCTACAGGCTCACTCTTGCTGCACGCGCGTGTGAGCCTCCATGTGCACATTCACAGGTTAGCCCAACCCCCAGTCCTTGTTCATGCAACCTCAGTTTCCCCGAACAGCCGTGTTTCACACCATGTCTCAGCAACTATTTGCTTCTTGGGTTTTACATCACATGTGTTACAGCTATATAAAACTAATTTCAATTAAGGAATGGATCAGATCTCATAATGATTCCAGCTACCCTCTTTTCTGAAGCGATTTCCCTGGAAGGAGCAGTGTTTGGATCTCAATTTGGTAATCAAATAGCCAAACTATGTGATTAGACTATATCAAATTAGTCACCGTTCACCAGCTGACACCCCCAACTAATGCCTCCTGCCACTAATTTACTTTATTTCCACTTCCTTTAATGTGGCTACCTGTTTTCAAGCTGTTAACTGGATTTGCATGCCTTTCAGCTTGGTCTTTCTCATAAACATCCTGCATCCCTCCTGCTCTTCACCTATCCCTACCAGCATCAGTAGTATGCTGGTATCTCTCCTTCCACCCCTCTTTTCTCTTTTGTCTTGCTATTCTTAAGCCTCATCTCTCAAATAAACACGCAGCATCATTTTGTCCAGTATACAATGAAACATTGTGAAAATTTAGTGTGAGAGGGCAGGTGAGCACTGCCTTTGAGTAGAAAGGTGTCCCCAACATAAACAAAAAAACCTGGGCTGGCTGAGTGGTCATAGTGAGAGGTCAGGACTATATGACTGCAGGGAGCTTCCTAAGCTTCACCTGCTCAGGCTTGAGGGGTGGACCATGGCTGGCAGCAGGGAATCATGCCTGAGTCCTGCACATCCTTAATTCAGCCTCATTGGACTTTGCCACTCAAAAATACCACCTCTCCTACGCCTGCCTCTTGCACTGCCTATGTGCACGGAGAAGGCATAAGGCAACCCAGAGAAGGCAACCTCAGCTGGGACAGAGCACTCCTGCCCTGTGGGGTGCTGGAGGCACTTTTCTCTGGAAGAACATATGATACGCTACAGCTTTGCCCAGCTGCCACAGCATACACTCCAGGTTATCTAGCACAAACCAGAGCAACCCCCAGGCAGCTGTAAACAGCACAAAAGGAGCTGAGAGTGCTACACTTCTTCTCCAGGTTGTGTTGAGTAACACAACAGCCTTGCTGTCTCTGCTTGTAACTGGCAGATCAGCTACATACCTGGTCTGGATCAGGCTATCCCCTGTATTTGGGTTAAGACTTTTTAGGTTAATGAATATCACTCACCATTCATAGGAAGTTTGACTATACAATATACATCACTAAGAAAAACAACTGTACGTTAGCATCATTCGCTGCTAATATGGGTTACAAAGGAATTTTAAAAGCACTGCAGCAATGACAACTTTTCCTGGGAAGAACATAAGCGTGGTAAGAAACCTTTTTTTAAAAAAAAAGCTTTAAAATGTTCCTAATATCAACATTATTTTAAAATATTGTAACATATCTAGAATAGAAATGTGATCTTAGCTGTCTAAAATTGCACTCACAAAACAGAAAAGTAGCATTATTTTAATGGTCTTAAAATTGAAGGAATAAACTTTAATTCATATATTCAGCTGGAAAAATTATCTGAATACAATTGTAATTCAGAGTAAGTGAAAATATGTTTCAATCTACATTTAACTTTCTGACACTTTTGCATTGTAACATATACAATTCCAAAATTATTTAATGTATTTTGTTTCTTCTTTTACAAGACAACTGAAAAGCTTTCTACAATATGGGTCAAAGCAAAATTCTCATTCCTAAGATTCCTAAAGAATAGTGTTCACTCAGCTCATCTTTTTTATGCGTATAAAACCCACCTCTTTATTTGTTTTCTGCTAATCAGCAATCATCATTAGAAATGATGGACAATAGGATTTGTCTGAAGAACTGCAAAATTTTTAGAATACATTTGCAAGGCTGATTTAAAAATCACATAGTATAATATATATTACAACATATTGTCTAGGCCACCTTAGAAGAAATTATTGATACAACTGAGTAAGCCAGCACTGGCCTTGATGGAATAGCGTTGGCACAAAAGAAATAATGCAGTAATGCACTCCCAAGAATTGAGAGCTAATAGAGAGCAACATAATGGATATTACCCAGGATGTAATACCCTTATTCTCATACATACCACTTCATTTCACATCAGGATGCAGACAAGCTCAGAAAAGAATTTGTGGGAGGAAAGGGGGGGGACGAGGGACGAGGGTTTGTCCGTGAACAGATGAATCTGATTCACCAGTGAAACCTCTCAGGCCCAAGTGCAAAGCACAGATTCAGTGACACTACGTGTGAATTTTAAGGAACTCCCTGAAGCTAACCAGTTTTCCAGCACTCCAGATCTGCCTTTGAGTTTTGTTCCTCCTCTACAGCTCCCTTCTCATCTTGAGCAGGAAAGTCCCATACTGGTAAATGTCTGAGGGCAGTAACCATAGAGACAGATCTGAATTGGTTCAAACAACTGTTGTTCACTCCTGAGAAATTTGGCTGGATCTGGATAATTTAGCAAAAGAATGTTTGGGGGGTTTTTAGTCACATTCGTTACACTCACTTGTGTTGCTCTTGTGCAGCAGCCCCACCATGCTATAACTTCACAGGAGGCCCTACCCCAGAGCTTGCAGCAAGCACTCCTGGCCAAGAAATGCAAAATTACACTGAAAGAAGGAAGGGTGGGTTTCTTGGTCTCTGCAAGTTCCTATATTTTGCTTTGTGTTTTGCCTCCCAACATCTGTCCTGTAAAAAAAAATCAGATTCCTGAATTAGTGACCCCAGAACCTTAGTTTAAAATTGTCACTCATTTACCGCCCTTTCTCAGAAACAGTTTCTTTGTGTGTGCGAGTGTGAGTGCCTGTATCCCCCCACACTTGCCATGATCTGAATCTGTTGGCGTTGTAGGACAGAGGTCTGCATCTCTGTTGTCCTGCGTCTTCAGGCAGGCAATTACATCACCAGGATGCAGATGCTAAACATCACTATTGTTATCAGGCACTGTCTTACGCCCACGCTGCACTCACCTAAACGGCTACATAAGGTGCAAGGCAAAGGACAATCAGCCCCCAGGTTTCTGGGCAAAGTACATACCTCTCAATTCTGCCATTGATTTGTCAGGAGATGTATACTCTAGCAGATGGTTCAGAAGAGGATCCTTTAGGAAGAGTGTGGTCAGATTGACCTCACTTTCACTGAGCTGACAGTCTGGTGAAGAAAGTTAAACTGAATATCAAAATCATCAGCAAAAACCTCCTCTTTCTTTGATTGTACAGTTTAAGAGGAGCCATTCGAGCTCAATTTATTCTCTACACAGGAACTTCATTGATTATCTCAGACATTCATGCAGGAAGGAAGATGAGATAAGAAGAAAGTTCTTTTTTTTTTTTTTTTTTTTTTAAAGTGATTGCAAGATGGAGAAAACTGCTTTGTGAGTGTAATATATACCATAAAGTTCCCTTTGTGTAATCTGCTACTGAAAAGTGAGAAGAGTTTACCTTTTCTGAACAAAAGAAACATTAGAGATGGGCTGATGATTACTGAGGGCAGAGATATGAATACTAGGATTAGGGTATATATTCAGATATAAGATTAGCATACAAAAAAAAAGTTTTCTTGGGGAAAATATTGTGGAGGTTCTCCCATTGTCTTCTACTGTCAATCACCAGCATTGGGAAGAGACACTGATCACTATTCATTTTTTTTTTCCAAAGGATATTCTGGTTTGATCTCAGGCTACCAACCATAATGGGGATTTCCACTGACTTTGAGGGGAAATCAATCCTGATTTGAGGCTGCTACCATGAATGGAGATGGGTGTCCAGTTATGTTCTACCAAAGTCAAATGGGTGCTCCGCCGGTCCTGCTCTGATGGGGAGGGAACTGTGGGACTCCAAATCTGAACTCTGGGAGCACGCAGAGGCACAACATCACTGCTTCACACACTGGTACTGGAAAGGGTGAGGAAGCAGTAGTGTTTTATCTGAACTTTGGTGGTTGTAGTATGAATTGAATGGATTAAGTATAAACGTACCCTGGGAGGGTCTCTGCTCTCACGTCAGTTGCTCGAATGCAGTTATCCCCTTCACAGAAAACATCGCACTTCTTAAAGGAGCCAAGGCATGCACTTTCACATGAGGGCAGTTCTTGTGCATTGATTGATGCAGAAAATTTAAGTTTATAGATTTCTTGGGCCCATTTACAGAGTACCAAGAAATCCTCGATGGCAACCTCCTATGCAGGCAAGCTTTTATGGGCACATACTTTGAAACAGCTGTTTCAGCTGAGGACAACTAATCATCACATAGGAAGAAACTGGAGGGGACAACAAGGCTCAGTCAAAATGCCTTTGTGCTTTTTTGATCTCGGGATTGCTCTGTGTCAGTCCAGTCCTCTGGCACAAGCCAAAGCGACATGTGAAATATATCAGTCATGAGTGGCACTAAAAAGATGTTACAATTTGTGCTCTTATTCATAACACCTCTGCTGACAGCAGCTGAGGACTGTCATCGGGGCCCCTAGAATAGCTGTACCAGAAAAATAGCTACAGCACAGCCCTCCATGACTAGCTGATCAGCCTTTAAGTCTCCTGTACAAAACACCTGGAGAGAGAGATTAATCTCACCCACATCTTAAAACAAAGAGCATCTATACTGTCCCAGCTAGACAAACATGAACTAAACCAGCAGAATCATTCTTACTTCACAGGTCACTTCAACAGGGTCACAGCAGAGCTAGTTGTAGCTACTTCAAGAATTAAGAGCTGCAAAAGCAACTGGAAGCGTGCCTCAGGGAGGAGCTAAGCAGATCAGTATGCATACTATCTCTTCTATATCTGCTTAAACTGGTGTTAGATTTTGTTATAAGTATAGGCTATAGAGCACAGAAGCAAGGGACTCTCGAATTCTAATACCCTCTCTTACATTAACCCCTTTGATCTTGGGCAAATCTCCTAACTTTCTTGACTCCTATCATTTACCTTAACAAATGCAAACAAAACTATACCGCCTATGTGGTATTAGTGCTGAATGTTGGTAGTGATTTTAACCACAGACTTATGCAGAAGTAGTATTTCCCAGAAAGAGCTTGTAGGGAAGTTGTATCATGACACACCTTTTGAAAGCTTGGTACAAGGTAGAATATTCACGTTTTGCATTTCTCTGGCACATGCATGCAGGGTGAGATTCTTTCTAATATTTATTGTCTCCCAAATGCTCTGAAGCTGACAAATCAAGCATTATTAAATAGACACTTAAAAAAAATTACTCAGCTGCTAAACCAATCACTGTAGGTTGCAGCTCAAAATGAAGTTGGAAATCTGCACCTTTTAATAAAACAATCTGCTTGAGAGCTGATGATATTTGGTTATGGAATTTATCTGTAAATATAATTAAAAATTCAACGAGAGAGTGCTCTGAACTGAGGGGTAAATATTCAGCACGATGCAGAGTGCTCAAGCTACATGATTCCCATTATCGTTAATGGGAGTCCTACAGCTAAATCCCTAAGCATCACGCTAAAAATTTACCCCCTAGTGTTTGCAGATGGAACAAAAGGATTATTGTACATACCAGCAGAAAATAAAGTTACCACTGACATTTTGACCAGAAAGCTTCCATCAGGATTGATCAATGAAAGATTTAGACTACTAATTCCCCTGTGGGCTGTTTCTTTGGGGTTTCTCCCATTTGAAAAGGCATTCTTGGTTTTATTTAATTCATTTCTATTTACTGGTTTTCATGTCATTATGTCTCTCAAATTCCTCTCTTTCTGGCTTCCTACCAGAACACTTCTTTCTGTTTCACCCCAGGCTTCCTGGCTTCAGTGTGCACGATTTCAGGTCCCTGAACCTTAAACATAATGGACATAAGGACAGAAGAAAAGTACCTATGCCAATGACCTTTCAGCTGAGTTAGCTGAGTGTGCAAATTTATCCAGTAATAAAATGCTGCAGGGGACTTTGGGATGATTAAAAAGTTGAGGGGGGAGGGGAACTTCATTCTTTCCTGGTTTGCACCTTCTGCTCTTCTTGGGTCAGGGCTACCAGCTGTCAGGTGTCCCTACCCCTGCTGAAATCAAAGACAATTCAGGAGTTTAAGCCTGATCCTGCCAGAGGGTTTAACAAGCATCCTTGATTAGGTATGGGCTGGAGCAAAACAATGCAATCTATTAACTTTTCTAGGTTCTTTTTGATAACACTTTCTTAAATAAGGGAAAAAATGCTTCTGACCCTTCTTTGAAAATGTAAATATATATACACACATACACATACCAAAATGAGAGGAAACCTCTAAAAGTCTAATTTCACTTATTCTAACTCAAAAATAGCCAAAGGGATTTGTTTATCCTTTGTAGACCATGCTGCAGTCCTGAGTGATTTTTTATGGGTGAGTTTTAAAGCCCTCAACAATAGGGGCTTATAATGGAAACACTGATAGACCGTTATTATAGTGCTGGTCATAAATACAATGCAATTTCATTTTATATAACGTTCTTCATACAAAGTATCACAAAATGTTTTACAGTAGGCATCAATTGCAAGCTAAAGCAAAGGGAAAGAGAATTTAAAGGTGAAATTTTATTGACTTTAGCAAGGAGGACAGAATTCCTTACCAAAGGAATAACACAAATAAAAGTGCAAGATTTCTCCTGCCAGGCCCTTCTGTAGAAAGCTCTTAGGAGGCTGAGAATACATATATAAAATGTACCCTTCTCTCCAAAATTCAAGATTTCAACTCTTAGTTCCTTTCTTTAACTTTATATACTCGCAAGCCTCCACTACATACCTCGGCAAGGACGTTCGTTAAATATTCTGGCAGGACCAGGCCTAAACTCCTGAATTGTCATTGATTTCAGCAGGGCTAAGGGCACCTGACAGCTTGTAGCCTTGGAGCCCTGAACCAAGAAGAGCAGAAGGTGCAAACTAGGAAAGAATGAAGTTGCTTGTGTGAGTTCCCCTCCCCCTCAACTTTTTAATCACCCCCAAAGTCCCCTGCAGCATTTTATTGCTGGGTAAATAATATAAGGAAAAAGTGCCTACATGACACAAGCCACATGGACACAGACAGCTATTAAAACTGAAATGATTTATTTCGTAACAATCTGAGGTAGCACACTTTAACTCTAGGTATAGCAACCCCTCCATTTCTGCTTGCCTCATTTGCATAGGTAATTGACAGCTTGTTAACAGCTCATTAGGAACACTGAAAACCATGTGACAGATACAAACCTAGTGCTAGAGGGGAGAAAATCTGTGAATTACAGTATATTGAAAACTCAATCAGATTCAGAATTACAGGTCACAAAACAAGTTGGTTATTTTATTAGGTTAAAAAAAATTAAAAGGTTAACATACCATTTTTCAACCTGTATTTTTAAGATAGCAGGCTACAAGGTAATTAATTAAGAATCTGATTGTGATGTGAGCTAATTTCCGCTGCCATGGGTAGGTTTAGGAAAGATACTAGGTTGATCCAGTAGGACAAGTAATAATTGTTAAGAATTCTTAAAAACATTAAAAAGTCTTGACATGGTATTCAATCTTGGTTTTGGAATATACCTTTCTCAAAAAAGCAGGTAACTTACAGACACTGCAATCTAATATTCAGTAACTGAGAAAAATGTGAGGAATAATTTTATTTTAGTCTATAAAAAGAAGATAAGTGTTCTGATTTGCACATTCTTCCTACCCGTAAATTTTGATGATGCTTTTTTTTAAAGGACATTTGAATATAAACAGTGCAAATAACAGTTATATCAGCAAATCTACTTTTTGTATTAAACACACACACCCCATAATCTTGCTTTTCTAGCATTGCTAGCAGAAATACAATAACCTGTAGAAATAAGATGGTCTTCTTGCAAAAACTCTCCCTTTCCTTGAAACCTAATATGGTTGCCCTGTAACTACAGTGACATTTGCTGATGAGGACAGAGCTGGCCAACTGCATATTAGTCTGTAGAGGAAACCAGTAATCTGTGAGATTTCAGATCTTCTTCTTTCAGACAGCAGTGATTTATAGATTCTTTCCTCATCCTTCTGAAAAAAAACACCAACAAAATGTGATCAGATCTAAAACCTTGACTATTTAGCCAAAGGAATAACAATATTAAGGTGTGGGATTATCAAAATCCCCTAGTGCTTGTTCACATGGAGGGCTGTGCTGTTTCCATTCAAGAGGTGCAACTGCTGCAGTATGGATGCATATGTTATTTAGCTAAGTCCCATAAAATAACTTCTGATAGAGTTTCTTATCTGAAATGGTGGATCTACTTCTGTACTATGAATATAGCCATATGACTACAGTACTGTGGCTGGTGGGGATAAAATCTCCTTGTGTAGACATGGTTTAAGAGTGATTAATGAATCTGTGACCTGCGGTACAACGAAAGTCGCACTTGTAAGTCATTTCAGCACTTTTGAAAGCTCCATCTTTAGTCTTCATTATGAATAAAGCCAATAGGGCTGTTGTGCCCCCACTGTTAATTACACTGACTCCTGCACCAGTGAACTTACGCTGTTGTAACTACAGCAATATAAACTTCTAATGCAGACACGCTCCGATGGTATAAAGAGAGCTTTACACATAGTACAACTGACCCCAGATTTACAGTGAGCTTAGGAAAGGCATGTTGCACATACACTGAAGAAAAATTAGCTCATTTTTTTGCCCTTGAGCCCATATCAACCAATGCATTTTGTCCAGAGAAAAAGTCAGTGCATGACTGGAAGAACAGTCAAAGTTCAAGATCGTAATTAACAAAGGCACCATATCATGGCAAATAAAAGAGATGGTAAACTCAGCAGAGGTGAGAATGAGAAATAGGTAAGACCTAGACTCACAAACCAAAAATCAATTCATTTTACTTACATGCCCTTTTCTTTGACTATACCAATACAAACAACAATGCAAATGCTGTGTTTGACAATAGGTCTCATACCTGAGTACTGAGGCAAAAGTCAGGAAAAAGGGCTTGATCTTGGGATTTTCCCCATGCCATGCTTCAGTTGTGTGTCTGACTTCACTGGTAATGTTCTTTGAGACCTGGGTTTTGTTTTTAACTTCCCCCCCCCCCCCCCTTTTTTTTTACTTCTAAAC